>NC_132889.1:7040282-7640282 GCF_030463535.1 Salminus brasiliensis | reverse complement strand
GGTGCATGGTTGACGGCTCACCAAAGGATTGCTAAAATAGGGCCCAAAGGCAAATGGTACAGTCAGAACCCCATAACAACCAGTCGGTGGCAGTCACACTGTTAAATCTCATGTTTCCAAGACTGCACAGTTAGAAAACTCCATATCTCCTCATATAAATTCAGATGTTATATTATAAGTTTTATACATTGGCAAAAGAAAAGGCCTTCTTTTAATTGAAGTCAATGCAAAAAGCACCTCCCCATGTAAAAATAATCCCATTCGAAACGGGCTTAAACCCTTTACACTCCAAGGCTTATTATACACTAAGGTGTATTACTCAGTAACTACAGTGACTTCTGTACAAACTGGTGGGACTTTTATAGCTTCAGGACATGTTCATATCAACCACCAGAATGTGGTAAAATGTGATCATTAATGGAAGATCAATTGTTTGTATCAGAAGTGGTGGTTTGAGTATTTCTAGAACTGCTGATTTTCTGGGAATTTTTTCGCACAACAGTCTCTAGAGTTTGCATAGGTGGCAACAGTTCTGTCAGGCAAGAACAAGTCAGACATGAAGGATCAAAGTCCCCCAGTGAGCAAGCCAATGGCGACAGTGGCGAGGAAAAAACTCCCCCAGAGCTGGAGGAAGAAACCTTGGGAGGAACCACCCTCCTCTGGTCAGAGCTATTGAAACATTATTGATAAAAATGACCAAACCAGATACAACAGATAATTAATAGTGGTGATATTAATAGTGGCAGATAGTTACCATAGAGTCCATTTAGGTTTTTACATGGTCATTAAACAGGTAGCAGTGGTAGGAGGGTATGCCGCTGGTCTAGTATGGGTGGTGGGGGGTGGGGGGCCTGATGGGCAGACTGGTAGGTGGCAGCTGGTCTGACGCAGGTAGAGGGGACCTCAGCGGGCAATCTTCCATCAAGTCGGGCTGGGTGGCCAGAAGAACAGAAAGCTGAGGCAGTAGTGGACACAGGCTCAGCAAAACTGGACAGCTGAAGATGAGAAAAATAGCCTGGTCTGGTGAATATCGATTTTTGCTTCCATACATGTAGGGAATCTGCATCCCTTTAGCCAGTCACAGCTTCGCCACACCAGCTAACAGACAACTGTGCCGGCGAACATCACTTAAGAGTGATGAGGGGAGAGAGCGCCATCTACTCACTGGGAGGGATCATGACCAATTGTGCTATCTTGAACTCCGGCCACTTATGGCAAGACATCATGGCTCAGGATTCCCCAGGCCAATAGGTCCCCGACAGACATGGTTTCACAAGTGGTTCTTCTGTGGCATTGCTTGAAGAACTCGTTGAGGCACCTTAATGGAGAGAATAAAGTGTGTGTCAAGAGACTCAAATAAGGGCTATGTGGACTCTTTAAGCCTGTAGACCGTATGTTTTGCTAAGGTTTTGGGATTTATGTGTAAAAATGTGCTACTCAAATACTTGTGGTGTCTTTACATCATGGTCTGTATGTGTGCATGTGGGGCTTGTGAGGTTTTCGAGGCACGTGACTCGGCCAAACAACTAGTTGAAATCACATAACACATATTTAATGTATGCATTTTTATTTTATATTACTAAAACTCTGATCCAAATGCTCGAAGGGTGATTTCAGACTTTGGTCTACACTCAAAGTCAATAGAATATTAAAGAACTGAAGTGTGTGTGTTTTCCCTACAGTGTTCCTACTTTTAAAACCCACTTCTGGTCACATGTGTTAATGCAAATCTTCTGTCCAAAACTACAAATCCTAGCTGAAATGGTTCAGAGAGAAGCACAGCATTAACCACAGATATGACCATGCTGTCTGTATATGTATTACTGCTGCTGATCTCTCCGTCATGTAAGGTTCCATTGATATGGCAATTTGCTTTTTAGAACCTGATAAATATTAATATGTTTGAATACTGTGTTGTGTAGTAATTGTAATCATTTCACAGATGTCCATACTTTTGACCTGAATCAGCCCGGTTTCTTGGCGGTTCGTCCAGGTGAAACTTTGACCATAAACTGTAAAGTCTCTTACTCTGTAACCAGCTATCATACAGCTTGGATTCGGCAGCCTGCAGGAAAAGTTTTGGACTGGATTGGGCTCATTTATGCAGGTGGAGACATACCATTCAAAGATTCACTAAGAAACAAGTTCAGCATCTCCAGAGACACCAGCAGCAACACAGTAATGTTAAGGGGGCAGAATCTGCAGCCTGAAGACACAGCTGTGTATTACTGTGCAAGAGCCTCACAGTAATCATAGTTAGGTGCCACCTTCTACAAAAACCTGCATGTTCAGTGTAATTACTTGCAGTACAATGCTAAGAAATCTTCACCCTGTAATACCACCTGAACACACCTGCAGACCATCTAGCACTTTTTCTTCAAATACCTTCTATACCTCCAGAGGTTGTGTGTGTTTGTGAAGTGTCTGTTTATACCTGATTTTTGAGCCCTGTTTCCTGGTTTCTGGCTTTGATATGCCTGTTACATTGAATATAGAGAGGACCCAATACAGCCACTTGGCACATGTAGCCTCTATACCCACCCTGCAACTTCCCTTCATTACAGCTCGGAAAAAGTTGTTCATTTAGGTGCAATCAACAAGCTAACATTAGCTACACTTTATAGACAAGAGTATTGGGACACCTGCTCATTATAAAAAAGAGTTTATCCTATTTTTGTTGTATTAACTGTGCCTACTGTGCAGAGAATGCTTTCTATTAGATTTTTAAACATTGATGCAAGGATCTGATTGCATACAGCAACAAGAGTGTTAGTGAGATCAGGATGATCACTACCCCACTTCATCCCTAATTTCCCAACTCATCCAAAAAAAGTATTGGATGGAGCACCATCATTACAGAGAACACAGTTCCACTGCTCCACAGATAAATGCTGGGGGGGCTTTATACTCCTCTAGCCCTTGTCTGGCATTAAGCATGTTTATCTACAATAGTTTTCTTACAGAGACTTGTGTGTGTGTTCATTTGCACATCTGTATCATCAATAGGTACAACTAAAAATAGTTCATTCAGAATTCATTAGAAGGGGTGTCCACAAACATTTGGACATAAAAGGTAAATACACAAAGCAAATACTTTGTATTAGTCTTAGCAAGAAAAGCCATAACAGTGGGTGATGCTTAGCTAAGGAAGTAGGAACTAGCCGTCAAAACTGATCTTAATCATGCCTGAAAATTATACATTTACAACAGTACAGTGCCACCTTTTTCTTTGAAAGTGTAGATATATGTTATGGCTGTTGGCAGAAGAGTGATCTGTTTGGTCAGTTCGACAAGATGTTACACACGTGGACAAAATTGTTGGTACCCCACAGTTAATGAAAGAAAAACCCACAATGTTTACAGAAATAACTTGAATCTGACAAAAGTAATAATAAATAAAAATGCTAGGAAAATTAACCAATAAAAGTCAGACATTGCTTTTCAATCATGCTTCAACAGAATTATTTTAAAAAATAAACTAAAAAAACAGGACTGAACAAAAATGATGGTACCCTTAACTTAACAATCACTCACTGCAATCAGACAATTCCTGTAACTGTCAATGAGACTTCTGCACCTCTCAGCAGGTATTTTGGTCCACTCCTCATGAGCAAACTGCTCCAGTTGTCTCAGGTTTGAAGGGTGCCTTTTCCAGACGGCATGTTTCAGTTCAAAAGTTGCTCAAAAGGATTTATGTCAGGGCTCATAGAAGGCCACTTCAGAATAGTCCAATGTTTTTCATCTTAGCCATTCTTGGGTGTTTAGCTGTGTGTTTTGGGTCATTATCCTGTTGCAAGACCCATGACCTGCAACTGAGACCAAGCTTTCTGACACTGGGCAACACATTTCTCTCTAGAATCCCATTTCATTGTACCCTGCACAGATTCAAGACACTCTGTGCCAGATGCAGCAAAGCAGCCCCAGAAAATAACAGACCCTCCTCCATGTTTCACAGTAGGGACAGTGTTCTTTTCTTGATATGCTTAATTTTTCTGTCTGTAAACATGGAGCTGATGTGCCTTGGCAGAAAGTTCCATTTTTGTCTCATCTGTCCATAGGATGTTCTCCCAGAAGCTTGTCAACGCATAGTTTGGCAAATTCCAGTCTGGCTTTTTTATGATTTGTTTTCAACAATGGTGTCCTTCTCGGTCATCTCCCATGAAGTCCACTTGCTCAAACATTGACAGATGGTGCGATCTGACACTGATGTTCCTTGAGCTTAAAGTTTATCTCTTTAGAAGTTTTTCTGGGCTCTTTTGTTACTTTTTGTATTATCCGTCTCTTTGATTTCTCATCAATTTTCCTCCTGCGGCCACGTCCAGTGAGGTTGACTACAGTCCCATGAATCTTAAATTTCTGAATAATATGTGCAACTGTAGTCACAGGAACATCAAACTGCTTGGAGATGGTCTTATAACCTTTACCATTAAGATGCTTGTCTATAATTTTCTTTCTAATCTCCTAAGAAAACTCTTTCCTTCACTTCCTCTGGTCCATGTTGAGTGTGGGTCAGCACAGTGACTACCTGTAGCCCTATATATGCCCACTGACTGATTACAAGATTGTAGACATCTGTGATGCTAATAAGTGGACCTTGATTTAACATGTCCCATTGGTCACATTATTTTCAGGGGTACCATAATTTTTGTCCAGGCCTGTTTCATGAGTTTACTTTTTTAAATAATTATGTTAATGCATGATTCAAAATATTAGATTTTCATGTGTTAATTTTTATAGAATTATTATTTATTTTTACTTTTGTAAGATTCAAGTTATTTCTGTGACCATTGTGGGTTTTTCTATCATTAACCGAGGGGTACCAACAATTTTGTCCATGTGTGTAACGTAGCTAATTTAGTCTGGCAAACTTCTGCAGTTTAACTTCACATTGTATCAGAATTTCTTGATAAACAGACTGATAGAAATGCTCCAAAATGAGTTAATAAAATGTTCACTGACATAAGTTTTTTTTTTTAATCTTTTTATTTAACAACATAATGTCTTACTGCATTGATTTATTCAGATTTGTTTTGGTGTATAGCACATATTTATATAATTTATATAATATATATATATATATATATATATATATATATATATATATATATATATATATATATATATATATATATATACTATATTCTGTATAAATATTTATAATAGAAAAAACATATATAAATGTTTAGCAAATGCCTACTTCACACACATGTGGCCTTCTTTTGCTCTTTTTCCGAACTTTTGAAACTGACAAACTTGTGAAACTGAGAAACTATCACAGTGCACCCAGCAATAAAGGTAACATGAAGCTTATTTTTATACAATCATAGAAACATAGAGAAAGCTTCAATTGCACGTGCTAATCTAGTCATTTAATTTGGAGCTAAAATGACCACTTGTAAGGTGTTAGGCAAAGAATAAATAGATTATTCTAAATCTAAATGATATATTAATAAATTATTATTAATTAATCATGAAATGTTCTTCAGAATTTAAAAGGCAGTTGATGCTTCCAAATAGTGGAAAAAGAAATTAATATATATATGACAGTTAAATATATAGTGCTTTCCTTGGATTTTTTTTAGTTACTTTCCATTTTTTGACAATATTTCAGTATTGAATTTTATTTTTAATAGTATTCTTTTATTTATCTTAAAACACACACACACACACACACACACACACACACACACACACACACATTACTGTGACTACCTTTTAGCAAGCAGATATCCTTATTTTACAGATACTTGTCTATCAGTTTATTTAGTACAATGCCAAATTACATATTAACAAGTGGAAGTTGTTGAGCATTGCTGTTTTGTTATATCTTGTTCCACAGCTGGTGCATGTCAGAGTTACCAATGCATGACTTTGAGGAAACACCTGTACTCTTTAGACAAACTTATTTATGTAAATATATGTAATTTGCATGTGCTCTGTCACAACTTCATCTTACCACTGAAATATTTTTAATAGATTTAGGTTGTAGATCATACTTTTATTACCAATAGTTCGAAACATAAATTTCGAACATAAATATTTGAACATCACATGCAGAATGAGGTAACGGTTTCTGCAATACTGTATATGGGGCAGTTTTGCTAATGTTGCCAAAAAATGCCAGTAGAATTAAATGTTAATTATATTGTACATTACACATAAATGAAAATTAATTAATTGGAATTGATCATTTGCTTGACCTTTTCATTTACTTATTTAATGGCTTCATTTTTTTTCTGTGATTTGAGAAGCTAGAAAGTTAGAAAGTAAGCAGGACATTTTAATAAATTGAATTATTATTATTATTTTTTTGTATATAAATGTAAACCAAAATACTTTCCTTATGCTTTAAGAACTCTGGGGGGCAGTAGATCTCTATTATACACAAAATGCTCTCTCTCTCTCTCTCTCTCTCTCTCTCTCTCTCCCACACACACACACACACACACACACACACACACACACACACACACACACACTTCAAGTTAAAATAACCATGAATATAAAACACAAAGCCATTTTGTATTAACACCAAAAACACACAAATAAATCCTTATGGTTTTGGTTCATGAGTAGTGCATATAGGTCAATTACAACAACATTTAATACAGAACACGTACCAGCAAAATACAAACACAGACATTGCAATAACACTTTGCCTAAGTGACAATGAATACAAAATGCAATATTAGATGCAAACAATTGAATGCATGCATTCTAATAAAATAAAACCAGGACATTACAATCTGTTGTCTTAGACTAAATAAAGAAATCAATATCACTGAGGAGATTAGAACAAGTCTTGCCCAGGTCACATTTTAAAGGATTAAAGCACTGGAGTTATGCCTCTGTACACATTTTTATAATGACAAAATATGATAATTCACATATGGATATAATTTAGGTTTAATGCAATGTTGCCACTCTCGCTAGGAGTGGGTGTCTTCACCAAGAGCACAACAGGCAATCCTACAATCCTAAAAGAGATGAGAAAGAACCCAAGGGTAGCACAAAAGCACATACATAAAACTCTATAAACTACAAGCCTGTGTTCATGTGTCCGCTATTAGAAAAACACTGTACAAGAATATTGTTTGGAGGACACCACTTAGGAAGCCACTGTTTCACTGAGGCCTTTCTCAGAATATTTTTGGGAGAATGTTCTGGACAGAACAGACAAATTTACATTTTTAGCACCAGAGGATCATGGTTTGGGGCTACATGGCTGTCTCACCTGAATTTAAAGGAGGTTTTTACAGGAGATTGTAAGGATGCATTGGGTCATGCAACAAGACAATGACACAATGAACACAAGTAAATCAACTAGAAAATGATTTAAAAAGATGATTTAATGCAATTGCTTTTATTGGACACCAAAGACACATTTCCTCTGTCATGGATAATAAAGTGCTATTTTATATAATCTATTTTAATCAGAAATATATAATGTATAAAAAATTATAATTAGTATGACACCATGGCCTTTGAGCCAATGTTGCCATGCAAATCCCTCACCTTACAAAACCCCTTGTTGAGTTCTTAAGAAAAGAGTAACTCCCCTGAGTTCAGCTTCTGCTGCTAACAGCTGCAACTCGTAAGTGTGATGCTGTCTTTAGCACTCGATAGCTGTAGATTGCTTTCTTTATCCATAAATAGACTGAGACTAATTTCACTTTCATTTTCGCAGGTGTAAAATGTGTTGAACTGGTTCAGCCTGCTGCGATGGTTGTGAAACCAGAACAGTCTATTTCCATCGCCTGTAAAATGATTGGATATTCAGGCATAATACGGCTGGATATGACACTTACTGGTGAAAGCACCTGAATGGCTTGGATAGTTCTGCAGCCTGAGCAACACGTGGCTAAACATTTGCTAAAAAGATTCTTCCAGCAACACACTCTTTCTACAGGGCCAAAACTTCCAGCTTGAGAACTCACAGTGTTACACACTAACAGCCGCCTTGTGAAAAACATGTGTGCAAATGAATGAATCATTAAATAACTGACTTTTAAAATGTGATACTTTAAAGCTGGAGTGTTTATTATGCCTCCTGACCAGTTATTGCGCAGCTTGATTTAGGGCCGTGTTGGTGTGTCTTTGCTTTCATAACGGCGGGAAAAGTATGCACAAAAGGCATGTACTCATTTTTCTTGGGTGTGTTTTGGGCATAATATGAAATAACCCAATCAACGTGTCACTCGCCATTCCCTTTAAGAGCTTTTGGCATATTCCTATTTTAATGGCGCAAAGTGGGGGTTTACACGTGCCGGTCATGTGCCTGTGTTGACAATTCACTGCCAAGATAGCAATGAATGCCTGACTGTTGATGTCTGCCTAGGTTGTAGCAAAACCTGCCGGAAATTTACCTGACCACTCCTGATTTAATAATGTTGCTTAAAATATCTAGTAAATAACACGCAATGCTGCTATTTCAACAAATGAGGCAGAAGGTGTGAAAATAGACTGTTGGCAGGGTGTAAGATAGCAATGAGCGTTGTGACACACCTTGCACAGTGTGTAAGATTGGGCCTTTGTCCTCTCCATAGCACTGAATGTATATATATATATATATATATACACTGCCACACTGCCACTATCCTACAATTTGGGCCTACTTGAAGCAGCCCCACAGTCACAGCATCTTAACCACAATGGACATCTGTGTGTCTTCAGTGTTTTCTTTTTTTTTTTTTTTTGAAGAGTACGCTATGATAGTAAATATGATTACCCTAGTATAAGGTAGTAAATACAAATCAGCAACTGGAGCATGAAAAGGCAGGGATAATAAATAGCACTGAAGTTAGGGGCTTGATCAAAGTACAAAGTACAAATACCTTCACCATGCACTCTGGATTACTGCTGTTGCTGCTGCTGTTCGCAGTTAGCAACTGTAAGTATGCTGTCAAAACCCTCTTCTTCTTCTTCTTCTTCTTCTTCTTCTTATTATTATTATATAACTTAAAGATTGATAAATATATTTATTTCCCTTTTCTTGTAGATGTTCATGCCATTGAGCTGATTCAGTCTGAGTCTGTAGTGATAAAACCTGGAGAGACATTTTCCATCTCCTGTAAAGCCTCTGGCTTTTCCATCTCTAGCTATTGTCCTCACTGGATATGACAACCTATAGAAAAGCTTTGGAGTGGATTGGGCATACATGCAACTATGTTAAGGATTCACTAAAGAGCAAGATCAGTTTCACTGCAGACTCTTCCAGCAACACAGTGTATCTGAGAGGGCAGAACTTTCAGCCCGAGGACACAGCTGTGTATTACTGTGCTCGGAAACCACAGTCATTTAGTTTGCTGTAGAAGCTGTACAACAACCCCCTCTTTCCTTAATCACACCCAGGAACTGTTGTGTAGAAACACGTTACCCATGATGACCTTTAGGTGGCACATTATTCATCATTTATTTAGCATATTTGGGCTTGAACAGGGCAAACATACCCATTAGGGCCATCACTGCCTTCTCTGACATTTATTTTAATATATCTTTTTAATATATGTTTTTATTTATTTATTTTGACATATATGACATATATATATAAGTTTTGATGCCAAAAGACCATATAAACCATAATGCATAAAACAAATATTTTGATGCCAAGATAAAATACCGAAGCCATGGAGTGATATTTTGTCGGCCATATGACATTATAGAGGCTATGAGGTAATACTAGTATATCGGGGCCACAAATCTATATATTGAGGCAACAAGATAATATATTGAGGCCACAAAATACTTCATCATTTGATGATACAATAAGTCATCAAACAAAATATGAACACCACAAGGTAATACATTGATTATTTATTGAAGATATATTATCTTGTGGCTGCAATACACACTATTACATCGTGACCTCAGAATATTATCTTGTGGTCTCAATATTTGGCTGTATATGCTCAAAAGGCTATTCATTAGCCTTGGTAAGTGAGTAAATATTATGTATTTATATTCATTAACATAAGTTTCATGATTTAGAGATCAGTTGGCTTCAATATATTATATTATGGGCCCAGTATATTACTCCCAGGCCTTAATATAGTACCTCAAAGCCTTAATATATGATATTATGTTTATGCCCACTTGAGTTTTAACTGCATCCAAACACATCTAACCTGAGTTACAATTCATTTAAACTGCTTCCTTGCTCCAAAAGTAAATGACGTAAGTAAGAAAAAGAAGAGGCAGGAATAGACCGCCATTATAAAAAGTCCCCTAAGCTACAGAGATCACAGAGCACCACCAGTGCTGAACACCAAACTCTCTACCACCATGGGCTCCATCTATTTTCTGATGTTTTTGGCAACTGCATCCTGTAAGTGTTAATATAATGTCAATTTACTGTATATTAATACACAGTATATATATATATATATATATATATATATATATATATATATATATATAGTAATTGATCATTTAATGTTATATTCATGTTAAGTCATTTTCTTTAGAATTTATAATAGTTCTTTTATCATTAAATATTCACACCATTGAGTTACAAAGCCATAAAAACACATTTATCTTTTACAGGTGTTCATTGTATTGAACTGATCCAGTCACAAAATCAGGTTGTACGAACCGGAGAGTCCTTTACTATTTCCTGTAAAACCTCTGGATTCTCAATAACTAGCTACTGTCCTTACTGGATAAGACATCCAGCAGGAAAGCCAATGGAATATATTGGATATGTCTGCAGCAGTAGCAGTTCTGTGACAGATTCACTAAAGAGCAAGATCAGTTTCTCTGCAGACACCTCCAGCAGCACAGTGTATCTGAAAGGGCAGAATTTCCAGCCTGATGACAGCGCTGTGTATTACTGTGCTCGTTAACCACAGCCATACAGTCTGCTGCTGCAGCTGTACAAAAACCAAATATGCTGTTGCCTTCGCTTTGGAAAACTATTATTGCCTTGCTGTGTCTTATATATATATATATATATATATATATATATATATATATATATATATATATACATATGTGCATTTTGTGATGAAAGCATTGTACACCAGTAAAAATCCCATCATCAGAGGACTATATGTGTAAATGTGTGCGTGTTTGTAATATGTAGCAGACTAGCTCATGAAAGAGGTAATGTCTCTAACTCTTTTAGGACAGAGACAACCTTGCAGAGCGGAACAGTTCAGCTCAGGTGATGCAGGGGTGGGGCTAACCATATAAGAGGTGGGGGAAAGGTTTAGGTGGGGGGCTAGCTCGAGGATACTCATCACAGATTGCGAGGAGACTGAGGAGAAGGGAGTAGAGCTAAGCTGAAGCAGAGCATAGGCCTTGCGGCCTATGACACTTTAAACTTACCTGTGCTACCTGTGTACCTGTGAGTCAGGTCAACATAAGAGATATTTGCAGTTTCAACTTTCTCGAAGGCCCTTCATTGCTAACCCCCCTAAATTGTGAGGGCTGGCTTATAACTGATAAAAGTGAATTCTGTCACAATGTTTTTATGTTGGTCAAATCCAAAGTTTCCAGTGCAAACCTTTTTTATTCACTTTGCACCGAAAGCGAGAAAAAAAATGTAAAATTATTGTTTTTACGTTTTAATGTCACATAACCTCATGACATCACATCAGATCACTGGCCGTGCTGTTTTGCCGTCTGCCGTTACCTCTCTCAGAATGTGAAACTCATCTACTGTAGATGACTTACAAGTATTCCTATTCTTATGCATAATAAAAAATGAGGACAAGGACTGCATTACTGCACAGGTAGGTTATAGTATACCCTATGAAAAGGAACCTAAGAAACTGAACCAGGCCAGATCAAAATGCATGTCAGAACTGATGTCAAAAATCACACAGTTTGTGATCTCACATCAAAGAGTTGTAATGTGAATTTGATTTTAATCAGTGTTTTTATTTTTTATCGATCAGTAATGGGGCACCTGCAATCGATCCAGAATACAGCGGCACGGGTTGTCTTCAATGTTTCTAAGTTCAGCGATGTAACTCCTCAGCTGCGTTCTCTTGAGACGCATCTCCCATTGAGTCCCATTGCCTCAATTGCATAATATCAAAAAACAAGTCTGCCTTTCCACACATTAGTGAAAGAATGGGTTGTTCTAAAGAGCTCATTGAATTCCAGCGTGGTTCTGTAATAGGAGCCACCAAAACTTGAAACAAGTAAATTGGTACAAATTCTGTTCCTCCTAGATATTCCATAATCCACTATGAGTTATATGATTGAAAAGTGGAAGCAGTTATGAACACAGCAACTCAGCCACAAAGCTGAGTGTTGAGGCCTGACTGTATGAAAGTCACCAGCAGTCTTCTGATGCCTTATGAATGCTTATGGATGTAGAATGGAAGGTCATGAAATCCCCTGTAGGTGCAATGTGTAGATGTCCCAATACTTTCGTCGACATAGTGCGACATGTCCCTCTGTTTTACATAAACTACCATCACTGTCAGATTAAAACCTTGTATTTGAGGCACTTGGGTGCTCAAGGTTTGGTTATCATAGTGGCAATATAATAGTTATACAATTTTAATACTTATTCATTCTTAAATAAAATGATTTCATTTGACTTTACATTGCCACCCATGACAGTGGCTTTTTGCATGTGGGTTTATTTAAAGGGTTGTATTTTTTTTCACAAAAAAATCAAGATCCTGTTTTTTTTAGTAAACAGAGCTGATGAAAATGTGAATATTTTTTTAGAGCGTTTTCACTCATATTTACTAAAGTGTACCAAAAATATTGAACTTTAATGCTTTTATTAACCACTAAGGGGCACTCTTCCTCTATTCACAATTTTACTCCACAGGTTAAACATTGGGGAAAGCAGAGTGAAGGTAAACACATAGTCTCCAGGGATTAACTATACAAAACTGACAAAATCCATGTACAGTAATGTTATAAACTAATGCTATAATGAAAGCATTATCCACACACACTGTGTGATCCTGCACTCTGCACTTTAATCAAGTAAGAGTTCAATTATTAATCCATCTGAGTGTTTTCTGCATGTTTACCATATTATATGTATCTGAATTAACAATAGAATTATATGTCACAAAATCTACTACGTTAACCTACATGGAAGTTCAGAACATCACTGTTTTGGAGATCTGAGGTTGTGTTACAACAGAGCTGACAAACTGTTCTACCTGAACCTGAGGGAAAGCACAAGCACTCATGCAAATGCAGTCCTTATAAAACTACATAAGCCATTCTTGGACAGATCAGTGAACAGCCGCTCTGAGTGCAGCTTCTACACACACCATGTTCTCCACATTGACACATCTACTGCTGCTACTAACAGCTGTATCCTGTAAGTGTGTCTAAGAAATAATGGTTGCCCAACACTAGTAGACTATTCATAGTTAGATTTCTTTAACATTGAATAATTTCATAACTGTTGTCCACAGGGGTTGAAGGTATTGAGCTGGTTCAGCCTGCTGCAATGGTTGTTAAACCTGGAGAATCTTTCTCCATCGCCTGTAAGATTACCGGATATTCAGCCATAGGTGGAGGCTACACTAACTGGATACGACACCCATCAGGAAAAGCACCAGAGTGGGTTGGATTTTTCTATAGCTCCAGTGAAACCGGGACCACAGACTCACTAAAGAGCAAGATCAGTTTCACAGCAGAGTCTTCCAGCAACACAGTGTTTTTACAGGGCCAGAACTTCCAGCCTGAGGACACAGCTGTGTATTACTGCGCCCGTGACACACACTGCTGTCATCTACTAAAAGACCTGTACAATAACTCTCCTCACACAGGACACAGACACATACACAGATCCTTAAAAAAAATCACTCCACAGAAAATTAGACAAACCCTAGAACACCCCAAAATAATAATAATAATAAAAAAACCTGCAGACGAACTCCAAAGACCAAGGCATACTATCACTTAATTAGCCCAGATAATGTCCTAATGAGTGTGAGGAAATTCCCATTCATCTTCACAGAGTGCAGTCACTCCAGTGGCCATCATGGGTGGATTCCAATCCATGATGTAGAGGCAATATCCAAGTTGCAATGTAGAATCAGTCTGGCAAGCTGTAGAAACATCCGAGCCACAGTGTAGAGTAACCCCAGTGGTGGGACTGGAAAAACATCAAAGCTGTGATGTACAGTCTTTTTGGTGGGCTGTGAAAACATCCAGCCACAAGGTGGAGTGGTTCCAGTGGGCCATGGTAATATCCAGGCTGCAATGTAGAGTTAGTCGTGGCCGTGGGATATGGAAACATCCAAGTATCAATGTAAAGTAAGTCCACAGGGCTGTGGAAACATGCAGGCCGCAATGCAGAGTAACTCCAGTGGTGGGACTGGAAAAACATCAACGCTGTGGTATAGACTAAGTACCACTGAGCTGTGGAATTTCTTTTTCATTACCTAATACTACTTTTTAAAAGAAAAGGTTTTTATATTTTTTAGATTTATTTTAACACATGTTAAATATTTATATTTTTATTGTCTTTTTAAAAATGTTTTTCTTCCATGATTTTGTTGTTAATTTTACTTTGAAACACATTGAGATACATTTCTATGTAGGGGTGTTATATGGTGTAGAGTAACTCCGGTGGCAGGACTGGGAATTCGTCAAAGCCACAATGTAGCACATGGGCAGCTGGCCCAGGGAGCTTAATAGCTGCCATGTCGAAACACTCAAATACGAAAGGTCAGAGGAAAGGTCACAATACAAAACAGTACAAGAACAAACCAAACAAAACCAATGTAAAGCGGCAGCCAATTTACACCACAAATAAAGTGATATAATGTATATGTGTCTGCCTTATGGTCACACTGAAGAAAATCATATATCATTACAGTGCCTTTGGATAAAGCAGGAAACAGCTTTATATTTACATGCAGGGTTGTCCTTCGGTTGACGAGAGACTCAGTCATAGCTTGGATCTGCCCAATTCCTCAGAAATCAAAATGAGACTGTTAAAATCTTAATAAATAATCTATGGCTAAAGATTTTGCATGCATGTGGTTTTAACATGACCCTACTAAAAATCAATGATTTGTCCATACAGTGTGCTTGCTAAATAGTTTAATGCTAGGCTTTTAAAGGGTAACATATTGCAATTCATATTACAGTCCAAAATTTATCCAATCTTATTATATCTTATTTCTCATTTTTACATTGAATACATATGTTTATTCAACTTGTTAAAAACTAGTTAAAAACTCATTTTCACTTGGTGTTTTTTGTTTTGTGATTTTAACTTCTGGAATTGTCTCTGGCAGGGATTTTTTTGTTTTAAACATTCCTTGACAAAAGCATAATTGACTATTAGTTCTTATATTTAAGATCTGCAGGTCAACAAGCAAAGTAAAATGTTAATGCAAGGAAACAAACTAAATCAAGTAAAACTAAGTTCATAAAAGTTCCAATGGCTAAAATATAAGTTATTGCAGTGTTAGTAATAGGTAATATTTCTCTACAGTTGACTATTGTATTATGTAATTACAGTATTATTCTGAAAACAGGAATATAGTACATTCCAACAATAACAGTATCTTACTACAGTTAAGTACAGATAAGCTCTGCAAAAAAAAAAAAAAAACAGTATATAGTTATGTCTAGAGTCTTTATGCAAATCTCCTGTCCCTATAAATGACATAAATAAGACTGCAGTGGCCATAGCATCTTCAGTGAGGCATGAACTGCAGAAAAGGACAGAGCATATCCCTCTAGTTCAGCCATGTCTTCTGTGCTACTGCTACTTCTGCTTATTAGTATCTCCAGTGAGTCTGTCTTGATACTGCACTTTGGATGTTATTACATGAATGATACTGTGTTCATATGTGTTTTCAGACAGTCACAGCATGCTTTGCTGTTTATTATTGTCTTTGAATTCTGAACAGTCTGGTTGGTTGATGTTGTAGTAAAGTATTGAACTTCAACAGTTAGAGATATTTTACTGATACATGCATACATACATGTAAGATTACTGGATATTCAGCCATAGACGGAGGCTGTACTAACTGGATACGACACTCATCAGGGAAAGCACCAGAGTGGATTGGATGGTTCTGCAGCACAACTAACACCGGGACTAAAAACACGCTGAACAGCAAGATCAGTTTCACTGCAGACTCTTTCAGCAACACAGTGTTTTTACAGGGACAGAACTTCCAGCCCGAGGACAGTGCTGTGTATTACTGTGCCCGTGACACACAGTCTTGCAGTCTGCTGTAGAGGCTGTACAAAAACTACCACTTTCCTCATACAAACCCACAGGAACTGCCATGACCTTTAGAGGGCAGTGTTTCCTCGCTGTTCACAAACTATTCAGCAAAACTAAGGTGTGGACTGGCTGAGAAGGCCTTTGCTTAATTGTCCACATTTGGAACACATGCCTTGTGAAATTACATATCTCATATGTAAGATATCATATCAACACATTCTGCCATCTTCTTATCTGCTTCTTCTGCTGGTCTAAAGCCAACCTAATAATAATTGGACGGGGAACACTCATAGGGTCAATTTAGCACAGCCAATTCACTGACCAGGTGTTTTGGTGAGGTGGGAGGAAACGCCAGTCCAGCAGAACTTTTTTGGAAGCTGAAAAAATTTAAACATCACAGTCCTAAATACATCAAGACTGTACCATTTTAACAGTGTTCTGAGGTTAGGATTGGCATATAATTTTATGGATATGCAGCTTTACTGCCCATTTTACTCCTCAGATGGGGAAAATCCATTCTCCTGAAATTGCTAGCACCCCCTACTGGGTTAAGCAAGAAAACTAAATTAAACAGCTTTGGTTCAGAATTTATTTGTATTTTTTTCTACTTAAGATGCTAACTTGCTTTCCACCCATATTTACAAACACTCTGTTTTAATTAGCCAATCATGACTCATACACGCTGATCTATCAGTATTTCTTGAAACAAAAAAGTAACTCACTTGAGTCCAGTGAGTCCAATGCAGAATGTTTGAGTTGTGCCACATTACCTGATGTGCCACATTAGTCTGAAGCTGTGGTTAAAAAACCTGCTGAATCCCATAACCTGACCTCTATAGCATCTGGATACTCATTCAGTGTCTACTTTGCAGGTGTGGCCAGACAGGCTCATGGAAAAGGGCTGGAATGGGTTGCATCACATCTACTATTCTCAGTCAGTCCAGAGAAGGTTTACTATCTCCAGGTCTGATTCCAGCAGTCAGCTGTAATTACAGATGAACAGTCTGAGAAGTGAAGACACTGCTGTGTAAATCATTCTGATTGAATGGACCAACGGAAATGCTCTAATACTGCTTTTAGAGATTCTTATTTTACCTTATTTTGACTTCAATCCAGAGTTAAGACCATTTTTGCCTTCTCCTGTAAAGTCACTGTTTTGTTTTTCACTGAAAAGCAACAATATGCAACTCCTTTGAATAATTATTTCTATATGCAAACCTTTCCTAGCTAAATCCTGACTTAAAATTGAAGGTGGTACAAACAGTCACAAGTACAAATAATCATCAAGCTTTTTATTTATTTAAGTTTTTTCCTTTCTTTTCTAAAGTCACCGTTTTTTGGAGATTTAATTTTTCACAGGACAGGGACAATATGCAACTCCCCTGTATGAATAATTAGTTGTATATGCAAACTCTTACTTGCTACCTCCTGACTTAAAGTTGGAGGTGAGACACTCTCTATTAAGCTCTAGAGGGCAGAGAAGGTCCAGAAAATTCTCCTACATTAACACAAACCATGTTCTCTACATCTCTACTTCTCCTGCTGGCAGCTGCTTCCTGTAAGTTCCTCATTAAACAGCAACGTTCACTCAGTCAGAATGCTGCTAAAAATATGACTACATTTAACATAAATATGTAATATTATGATGTTTGTATAATATGTAACCATGTACTTTGATCCACAGGTGTTCACTGTTATGAACTGACCCAGCCTGCTTCCATGACAGTCCAACCAGGCCAGAGTCTGACCATCAACTGCAAAGTTTCCTATTCAGTTTCTAGCTACTATACAGCTTGGATCCGACAGCCTGCAGGAAAAACTCTGGAGTGGATCGGCTATATCGCTAGTGGTTCTCCAACTTACAATGACAATCTGAAACACAAGTTCAGCCTGTCTAGTGTCACAGGAACAAACACAGTGACATTACACGGACAGAATCTGCAGACTGAAGACACAGCTGTGTATTACTGTGCAAGACTCTCACAGTGATACAAAGTCATGCAGTCATCTTACAAAAACCTTGGATTTTGAATTATGCTTTTAATACAGTGAACACACATGTTCACTCAGTTATCCTGGCCAATATATTATTTGCATATAGTCTGGATTCTGATACCATTTTCATATTTGGAACAAAAGCATGATGTAGATGTATATATGTCTGTTCTTACAAATCTCATACCGTTATTATGTTATTATAAGTAAAACTAGTCTATCTCAGTGGACATATAATACTGTGACATGTTTATTGAATACTAAAGGTTTGTTGGTTTGGATTGTGGAAATGAACTACGAAATATACCTTTACTTAAAGTCTTAATTACCTTACACCCACCCACTAGCCTGTTTTACCATTTGCATTGCTTTATTCACTGTCAGTTAACACAAGTTTGTTTTCCAATTGGGCACGTGACCTAAAAAGGCAAGTTTTCTTATTTTGTTGAAGTTGTTTGCATGGGCCCCATAGTGGCCTGGGACTCTGAGTACGTGCCCATAAACATCCACGGGATGATCCAGGCCTGTGACCTGGAACTTGTAGAGCAGAATTTTTAGTTTTGCATTAAATTTTTATGGAATGTGCTCTTTTGAATGTCATTGTACCATAATCACCATTGTGACCTTATTTAAACCTTTTTTATATTATTTAAAACTTTTTTTTATATGGCACAAGGCATGTACAAACAGTCACAAGTATAAATAATTACCAAGTTTTAATTTATTTATTCATTTATTTATTGATTTATTTAAAATTTGCATTCTATGACATATTCCAGGTACACACGACACTGTGGATTGAGGAGCGTTAAATGCCCGAGTACCTTCGGAAATGGAATATCCCATCCATCTGGCACCCACTTTTAGGCCTTGCTTAAACTCCCGTAATTCATGTCATGCCAAGGGCATGCTGGCCAGTGTTTAGCCTCACTGTCAAAATAACACCTTCCAGCTTATACAAGTGTGGGCATTCCCAAGTCGTCCCATGAGCTAACACTTCATTATCAATACATACTGCCATCATATTGCTTTTGGAATATGAGTATATAACAAGTCAAAACTATTTTACAATCCCTTTTTTACAGTCCCTTTTTATAGCTCTGTTTTGTCTCTGTCAGATTTTCTTTCAAGGAAGGACCAAGGATATTGGGGCCACTTCCATGTTCTGAACTCATTATCCAACTATGCCAAGATTAATACAACCTTTTAATAGAATTTGAAAGAAAGCTGTCTTATGTATTTTTTGTTTTTACAGTAAATGTTGGTCCACAAATTTAGGTGGTTTTGCATTGTCTCTGCCCAACATTTGTGAAAAATGGATGATGCTACATGTGCTACATTTTTAGAAGAGACCTTTTTTTACAGCTCAGTGAACTGATCAGAGTTTATTTATTTATGGGTTTATTTATACATTTATTTTTTTTACTAAACATAAAAAAGTGATTTACTTTAGTATTAATCAGCAGTCAGCATCTTTTCTTAACTGTTTTATTTATACAAACACAAAGATGGAATCGGTATTGATATCGGCTGAAACTTGGCATGAAGCTACTCAGATCAGATCGGGACAAACCTAGTTTATACTATGTACGCAAACACCAAATAGCTCCATAGTATCTGTAGAATGATGACTTTACAGGAGTTACAGAAATAACCTTCTTTCCATCAAAACACTGTTACTGTTCTAGCAATTCTTGACATTTCTTGACATCTTATATGAATGTGCAGAAAGAAAGTAAATCTCCAAAAAGCTACAGAGCCATTTCTTACAGCCAAATTAACTGATTGAAGCAGATTTATTAATTTGTTTATTTATACAAATATACATATTGAAGCCCAGAAGCGATGAAAAAATGAGAGGACAGAGAGAAACCCCAACGTATTTAACAAAATAATGCTAAACATGCTGCGCTATATGCAAATTCTCCATCTGCCTCTCTCCATCATCAAGAAAACTCAACAAAGAATGTTCTTCTTGAGACAGCTCAAGAAATTCAACCTGCCACAGACCCTGATGATCCAGTTCTACACAGCGATCATCGAGTCCATTATCACAGCCTCCATAACTGTCTGGTTTGGTTCCTCCACCTCACTAGAAAGAACCAAACTCCAGCGCATCATCAGGACAGCAGAGAGGATCATCGGATGTAACCTGCCATCACTTCAGCAGATCTACACCAGCAGGGTGAGTAAGCGGGCTGGCAAGATTACATCTGACCCCTCACGTCCTGGACACCTCCTCTTCCAGACGCTCCCCTCTGGTAGATCCATCAAAACCAGCACAACACGCCATGCTAACAGCTTCTTCCCCAGAGCTGTAGCGCTCCTCAACCACAGTGGTCACCTCCCACTGTAAACCTCAAAACATAAAAACTGAACTGTACCAAACCGGACTGAACAGCTATTTTGCACTCTGCCTATTTGCACTATGATTATTTGCACACCTGTACAGATGTTCTTTTCTGTAAATATATTTTTCAGCTGTTTATTACCTTTAGTACTTCTTACTTTTTTAAATTATCCCCTACCCTATTTATTGTTTAGTTTAATTTTCCTTTAGTTTAAGACTGTGTTCTGTGTTTTTTTGTTACTTGTCATACGTGTTGCTCTCACCAAGACAAATTCCTTGCATGTGTAACATACTTGGTGAAATAAAGAGATTCTGATTCTGATTCTGATTCTGACATAAGCAAGGCCTGTGCATGTTAGAACAAGACAGCTGCTTCATTCAGTTCAGTGCTGCTGCTGGTGCTAACAGCAGCATTCAGTAAGTTTCAGTCTTAGTGAAAGACAGGATAACAACTGATGAGGAGTTTTGAAATTATAATTCCAACAAAGTTTTGGAAATGATATGACATCATATCCTACCATTGTTGTTTTTAGGTGGTGTGGACTGTGTGGAGCTCACTCAGACAGCCTCTGTGGTTGTTAAACCTGGAGAATCGTTCTCCATCTCCTGTAAGATCTCAGAATCAAGCTACTGTATTCATTGGATACGGCAGCCTGCTGGGAAAGCACTGGAATGGCTTGGATATCTGTGTAGTGGTGGTAGCACTGAGATCAAAGGCACAGTGAAAAGCAAGATCATTTTACATCATAGATTATATTTAGTATTATCACATTTATTGACCTGTTTTTACCAAATCCAGATGTCAGTAGTATCCATTTTATTCCATATCCTTATAGTATTCATTGTGTAACCATGCGCTCTCAAACACATGGCTTCGTTTTTGTCTTGTCAGTTCAAGCCCCTCCTGTTCATTAGTGTTCCCACCTGTGTCTCCTCCGTAGCCACGCCCCCTTGTTAAACCCAGGTGTTTCTCATTGTCTCTCTGTACAAGTACCCCTTTGTTTCTACCTTCTCCTGTTTGGTCTTGTGCGTGTGCGTGATCATGGTGGTATGTGGTCATGGTAGTTTATGCTGTGTTAACTTGGCCTGTGTTTTGTTCAGTTTCTGTTTGTTTCTTTTGTTAGTCCCAGTGTTACTTTGTTTCCTTGTTTGTATTTATTTGCTTTCTATTTGTTCTGTTTAGTCTTCCTCACCTGATCTAAACTGTGTGGCTGAATTATTTATACACACAAAGATTGGATTGGTATCTGTTGATACTTAGCATTAAGAGACTCAGATCAGATTGTGGGGCAAAATAACCTGATCGGGACATTTATACTATGTACACAAAAAACACATATCTCTATAGTAGCCCCATAATAGCAACTTTACAGCAATAGGTAAATAATATCTGTCCAATGAAAAACATGTATCTCTATTTGTGCTGTTTTTAGTTTTTTTTTTATTGATAAAAAAATAACATGTTATATAACTTGCTCAAATGTGGGCATTCCCAAGCCATCCCATTAGGTAACACTTTATTATCAATACATACTGCTATCATATGACTTATGACTCAAGACAAGGATTTTAGGTCTTCAAAAGTTCTTGCAGTTCTTATAGTTCAAAAATCATTCCTGACATTTTCGTATATGAATGTGCAGAGAGAAATTAAATTTTTGAAAAGGTACAGAGACATTTTTTTACAACCCAATTAACTAATAGGAGTTGATTTATTTATTTGTTTATTTATATATCTTGAAGCCCAGAAGAATTAAAAAAGTGATAGGACAGATGAAAACCCAGCGGAACAACAAAATACAGGTATCTCTATTTTTTAACCCTGTAGCTGCTTCTGTACACTGTGTACTGAAGCTGTGTATCCATTCTGGATAAATTTACCCAGAGAAATGCTCTGAATCTAGAATAATCTCTTATTTTAAATCGACTTCTATTCAAAATCAAGAACAGTTCTGCCTTGTACTGTAAAGTCACAATTTTGGAGATACAAAAATAATAGCTACGAAACTTTAAAAAATGAAAAATATATACAGGAAGACATCAAAGTAAAAACTAATTCTGCATCTTATTTACTTAAATGTAAATACAAGTTTCAACAAATACAAATCTCCAGAGGTGGATGTGTTTATTGATTTCTGTGTACTGATCTGCCAGGTTCTCTTCTGGTGTTTGTGGACAGTAAGGAGGGATCCTTTCAAAGCCTATATGTGATGGAATATGAACTTTTGAGGATTGCTAGATTACCTAATGCCCTAATTGTAAAATAAGGAGGAATATTTCAGCTATGGGACTAATTGTGAATCTGATTAGATTATGGTTAGAAGTCGAATGATGTATATTGGAATTGGTATAAATGAATTACCACTTTTTTTTATTTACATGGGTACCACAGGTATCCAGGACCAAACTTTTATTCAGTCTGAAGATGTGAGCACTGGAATGGGTTGCCAGCATTGGCACACCTACTGTTCCCAGTCAGTCCAAGCAGGGGCAGAGCTGTACAAAAGATCTAAGCAGATCTAAGAATTGTACAGTGAACTGTACAGAGGTCACACTTCATTGCTTAGTTATTAATAATACACCTGTAATTGTTTCAGATATAAATATAATTAATTCACAAACTTAGATAGGAACTAATTCACTTCCCTTCATCAATTGAAATATGTAAGTCATCATTAGATGATAATCTTCTGGATGTCCACGGTCTTTAATGCGACAACAGATGGAGCTAAAGTTCATCAAATGAGGCAAAGCATCCCAAGCAGCTTTAAAATGCTGCTCCATGCTGACCAGCTTTCATTTTCATTACCCAGCAGATTCTAGAGAATCATCTTGCCTAAATCCGACGTAATCCTCACCTAAACTACTGCATCCGTGCTCTATTTTATATTTCATACAGATTGTTTGTTGAGTCTAGTAAACATCTGAAATGGGGAACACCACAGTGATAAGGGTGCTAATGAATTCATGTATTGCATATGTTAAGTTGTTCTTTGACATATACATAGTAAGTATGTGATTGTAGTTTGTTTTCTGGCACTACAATGGCTCATAGAATCTGCATAACATAGCATAGTTTTGACAGTGTAACAAAAACACTCCTAGAGTTTCACAGAGTTTTACTGGATAGTGTTGCTGTCCTCTCAGCGTGATGTTGGGTTGCTGGGGTAGCTTTTAGCCTTGCCCTCAATTACTTCCCTGGGTTTGGCTTTCTCAGGTCTTACCAGTAAAAAAAAATAAAAGTAAGTTGGTGATTTCCCTTCTGAGGTATGTTTAGCTCCAGTTTGGTTCAGCTCAGACAGCCCAGTTTGTTTTTGAAGAAGCAGATGATAAAGATTTGAAATGGTAAAAGATGTGTAATAGGAAAAAATGTGGTCACGAGGCCTGGTTCACATAGCAACCCATATTCCCATAACCAGCAGAGTTGTGTTGGTTAGGGTGATGTCCTGTTTACCAATTTTAAAAACGCCATTTTCCCTTGAAGCTGGCATCACATTGTACCGTTTTGCCAGCTTGAACAAGGGTTTTTTTCATAGTTGGTTAAATTCTAGGTGGCTTGAAATGTACCCTGTGGAAAACAAATGCTAATTGTTGTGAATCCTACATTTCTATGTTGATTACTAAAACAATATGGTCCAATTTCTTTATCGAAGGTACAATTATAGACAGACACAATCTGATTAAACAAACAGCACACAAACAGTTGTACTGTTCATGTATTTTATTGAGCAAATAGAGTAAACATTAAGTAAGCAGGCTAGAAAAAGTAAGTGAACCTTAAAAATATGGAAGATTGAAAGCTTCACAGCTGCTTTGTCCATTAATGATAATCAGACCATATTTTGTTAGTAATCAGTGCAGAAATCCAGATGCTGCAGTTTCTTGTAACTGTAGTGTAGAGAATTGTTAATGACTATCAAAGATCAGTTATAGGGCTCTTTACACTGACACAAAAAAAATCAAAAGCAAACAGCATCCTTGTTTGAATAATTTATGATGTATGCAAACTAGTGACTTGTCATCTCCTGGCTTAAAATTTAATGTGAGACACTATATTAGACGCTGGAGGGCAGAGAGGATCCTATAGGTCCTACTTCAACACAAACCATGTTCTCTGCATCTCTACTTCTGCTGCTGGCAGCTGCTTCCTGTGAGTTTCTCGTTAAACAACAATTTTCACTTAGTCAGAATGCTGCTAAAAATATTATATATAAAAATGGACTAAATTTAACCCAAATATGTAAGATTATGATGTTTGTGTTTCACATACTGTACAGTGTAATGTAACCATGTACTTTGATCCACAGATGTTCACTGTTATGAACTGACCCAGCCTGCTTTCATGACAGTCCAACCAGGTCAGAGTCTGACCATCAACTGCAAAGTTTCCTATTCAGTTTCTAGCTATTATACAGCTTGGATCCGACAGCCTGCAGGAAAAGCTCTGGAGTGGATTGGGCGTTTGTATAGTGGTTCTACTCCAGAATACAGTGATAAACTGAAACACAAGTTCAGCATCTCCTGTGAGAGTGGAACTAACACAGTAACATTACAAGGACAGAATCTGCAGGCTGAAGACACAGCTGTGTATTACTGTGTGAGAGACTCACAGTGATACAAACTAATGCATTCAGCTTACAAAAACCTAGGCATTGAAATATAATTTAAATACAATAAAAACATGTTCACTCAAATATCCTGGTCAATATTTTAATTACATATAGTCTAAACTATGATATTTTCATATTTGGAACATTTGTTGACTGAAATGTTGCATACTGTGGATTCATTTTGGTCAAACTTTGTAAGACATGTGTAGTAGGTACAACATACAGTAGAAAAGTAATTTCTTTAAAGAGGATTTGTAGAAGAGGATGTACAGTAATTTGACAAATTTGTTTTTTTACTTGTTTATTTGTACCTTATTTTAAGTAATTTATCACACAAGACAAGTAGAAACAGTCACTTGTCAAGTTATTATTATTGTTCTTTCAAACAAACAAATAGTTCAAGTTGACCTTACAGTTGAGCTTCATGGCTATAGCTTGCTGTATTACTGACATATTGTTACATAAGTCCTAGTCAAGTCATGGAAGTTAACATTGCCGATTATGTCAAGTAAAGCAACACTATCATGTTACCATTACTGTAACGTGTCATAGCTGCTGCCTTAATGTTGCCCTGGTGTTTTTTGTGTACACTAGTTAGGTGTCGCATAAAATATTGTATCTATAAATTAGCAGCTGTAGAGTAGAAAAAAGTAAGTGAGTCCTTTGGAAGTACCTACATTTCTTTGTTGATTATATAAAAAATGTGGTCTGATCATTTTCTAAGTCACAATTATAGACAAACACAATCTGATTAAACTAATAACACAGTTATACTGTTTGTGTGTTTTATTGAGCACATTGAGTAAACATCTACAGAGCAAGCTAGAAAAAGTAAGTGAAATTGGCTTCTGTAGAGGAGAAGGGAAAATCTTTCAATATCTTTTTGTATATTCATCATGATCATCAAGATGTTCAGTTCTCTGTCTTAAGCTTCCCAGGAAAAACTGTCAGGCACAGTCATGGCATTCATGACATTCAAGTGTATGTAAAATGTGTTGTAATCACCAATAGCCAAATTTTTGTAATCAAACATGTGGCTAATTACATTAAGGTTCTACAAAGAAACACCTTAATATTACAGATATCTCCAGAATTATGATTTTAACACTGTAACTGATAACTTGCTCTTACAGCCTAAAACACTGAGACCAGGCAATCAACAATTGTTTAAAATTTAAGTGTATACCCAAGAGAAGGTAACCTGTGGGAAATGACAACTGACAGTGAGTAAGGGGTAGGAAAGATGTCAGTTGTATTTAATAATTTCTGAATGAAATCTATTTTGCTGAGTAAGCTGTGCTGTTTTAATACTCCAATATAACCTCTGAGTTAAACCTACACTGGCACCTGGCACCATCTGTATACAGGGCATGTCCTCCAGTCACTGACACTCACCATCTACCTGGGGCTACCTGGATGTCTATATATATATATATATATATATATATATATATATATATGTACCTCAGTGCATGTAAATACATGATTACTATAGTACAAGTCATATACTTCTAATTTCTCAATAGTGTAATTTGTAATAATATATTCCATCACTGTCTCACAGAAACTTTCCCCAAAATGGCAAAGAAGCAAAAAAGTAGATTTTACACAATTCATAAAAAAACACATTTACTAAGTATATATTTTATATAATCACCAGTACCAATAGGAATGTTAAAAAAAATACAGTTTTAAGCAAATTACAGGATAGAAATTAGTGGTTAATCTTGAATGTATAAATTGCAACATGATTGCAAAAAATAAACCGATAAATAAAACTCAGTGGAACTCACTCAGACCATCCTCTGTTTATTAACCCTGTTGGCACAGCTATGTATTACTGTGCTAGAGAGACACAACACTAAAAACATGCAGCATAGCAAACTTCACAACAGTTCACTGCTGACCTCAGTGCTTATCTTAACATGCTGTGAATCAACTTTAAGAGCAACCATGACAACAACAGGTAGTGTTTTCCTGCTTAAGCAAAAAAGATTAAACTTACTTATTAATTGACTAAATTAATAGATACACACCTACTAAAACTCATCCTCAGTTTTTCACCCATAATCTAAGCAGTCAGTCTAGAGATAAAAGCATGCTATATTCATGTTTATGCAGACCATCAGTTTAAATCTTAATTTAAATCTTAATTTAAACTGATAATTTAATTCTTAATTAAAATTAATAATGTTAAACTTTATTGCTATAAAACTTGCCAAATGTCATAAGTCAAACTCAAATGACATCCATATTAAATGTTTTTATATATCTATAAATAATGAAGCAGAGAACAAAGCACAAATTCTGCATTTGTTTATTTATTTAAATTTACAAAAAAAATTACAACTTTCAACCAGTACATGTCACTAGAGGTGGGTGTGTTCAATGATCTCTGCATAATGAATCTGATTTTCTTAGGTTCTCTATTGGTCCTTGAAGTCAGTAAGGAGGGATTTATTCAAAGTCATGTCCTTCTTATATGTGATGATAAACATTTGCATTATACCAGATTACCTAATGTCACAATAGTGAAATAAGGAAAAATATTTTAGCTGTGGGGCTAATTCTGAAACTTATTTTGATTATAATGTTTCTACATGGTGAGGCGAAGTCAGTAATCTATACTGGAGTTGTACTGTGAAAAACACCTCCTCATTCAGTTACTGTAGTTTAGTTTACTTTATTTGCAAAAATTAAAATACTATTAAAAACATTAACGTGTGTGGGCATATCTTCATGCATATATTTGTAAGATTAGTAAACACATTTGTTTATTAACAAATGTAACACTTGTGATAACATGACTTACTATTTATTTAAATATTTATAAATGTGCTAAGTGCTCAAATCTTTAGTAAGCACATTATTATTAATGTAACAGCAGATGGAGCTAAAGTTCACCAAGCAGAAGAAAGTTTGAAGGTCTTCATGCATCTCAACCGGACGGACCAAAATATTATATACTGAAAGCCCACTTTAATACTTTAATAAACTTATAAATCACAATATTAAACATAAACGCACTTTACGGGTATTGAAGAACCATGTTTGGTTCCCTTAAGAACCGTAATTAACTATAGATATGGGTGAAAGTGAAGAATTTTTACCTGAGGCTCACCTCCAGAACACAGGTGCTGTTCATGATTGGGACTGATTAGAACTCCTCTTGAGCTCCTTGAGCTCGTTTTGGGTGTTTGACGTGTAGCCTCTGTTACCAAGCTCACCAATCTCTGAAGTAGAAAGATGAAAGATGTGTTTTAAACGGTGGATAAAAAATTGTTCAAAGAACCATTCGAAACACCTTTATTTTTAAGAGTGTAGGGTGGGACACTAAAGCTTAATCCTCACTAGCTTCATGTAGTTGTGCCTCACTGATCAAAACATAATTTTTATGAATCTTTTTGGATGTCAGGGGTTAAATATTTAAAGTTGGGAAGAAATGTGAGTTTCCATGAGTGTGACCTAGCCAACTTCAAGACCAAATGTTTTCTGTTAGCATTTCAGTTAAGACAACCTAGTCTTTATAAAATATATATTACTTTTATCTGATTTATATGATGACTTAAATATAACATTTTTAATAGGAGTAAAAAGTGACAGAGAATATGACATTCTAGAAACTGTGGTAAGAACTTAATTACAGCACTGTGGAATGCTAATGACAAATTATATGATGCTATATTGTATATTATTTAGCCAAAAAGTATGTGGACACCTCACAACACTTCTGAGGTTATTTGAGTGATGCCATAGAATAAGATCTTTTGACTCCATAAAGAATCAATCAATTCAATCAGTCCTTGATTTCAGAAGAAACAATGGATTGGCAGGTGTCCCAATCATTCTTTCCATATAGTCTACATAAACATTCAAGTAAAATGAGGAAAAATTAGCAGTTGATGTAGCATAGTGAGTACCAGCACCACATCCCCCAGAATAAGGTTTGATTAAGTCCTTGGGCAAGACTTCGAATACTACATTCTCCTACCTGCGTAACATGATTCATGCTAAAATGTTAAGCTTTCCTAAAAATCATGTTTAGAATGATGGTCTCTTCTGTGTGGACACCGCTGTACCCACAAAGGTGTTCTTGCACATGTAACATTAGCGCGAAAACCTATTTTTAGATGGTTAAACTTCTGCTACATTGATAGAAATGTGAATTTTTATGGCCCAATCAACTTAACATATTTAATGAATGCTACACTAAATGCAAATGTTCTACCTGCCTCTCTTACATAAGGAAGATCTGGGTGTGTTGAAGAGGATGTGAAGAGCAGCTTCATTCATTTCCACGATGATCTCCTCACTGCTGTTGGTGCTGCTAACAGCAGCATTGAGTAAGTCTCTGGACTGGGTGAAATACAGGATATACATTTACATGGTTGTTAACGTGATCTATGTTGACTATGACTATGTTCTATCATTGTTTTTAGATGATGTGGACTGTGTGGAGCTCACTCAGACCGCCTCTGTGGTTGTTAAACCTGGAGAATCGTTCTCCATCTCCTGTAAGATCTCAGTATCAAGCTACTGTATTCATTGGATACGGCAGCCTTCTGGGAAAGCACTGGAATGGCTTGGATATCTGTGTAGCTTTGGTAGCACTGAGATCAAAGACACAGTGAAGAGCAAGATCAGTCTCAGCCAGGACACTTCCATCAGCACAGTGTATTTACGAGGCCAGAACTTTCAGCCAGAGGATACAGCTGTGTATTACTGTGCCAGACATCCACAGCAGTACAGACAAGCAGCACAGCTGAACAAAAACCTCTCCAACAACTCACTGCTGATACAGTGGTAGGGCAAGAAAGGATAATAATTAATAATATATAATGTACTTGTTTCTACAAAAACATTGTCTCGTGGGTGGCGTGCCAGTTGAAATTATGAATTTGATGAAAAAATGGTTATTTGAAGAGGTAATGAAGTTCATGAAAAGAACAAAGCCAGAGTCGGTTTGAACTCCAAATATTCAAAAGTTACATAGCAAAATAAGCCTATTCCCCTTAAAAATTACACTACATTTATTATAGTTTCACACAAATCTTTTCATACAAAGTAAAAGAAAAATCTTACAGTTCTACCCTACAGTTCTTTTAATTAATGGCTGTAAAATCACTTTGACATTTGATGTTTTAATAAAAATACATCTGTAAATTACTGTAATAAATAAATAAATAAATATATATATATATATATATATATATATATATATATATATATATATATATATATATATATATATATATATTCAATATAACCATTTAAGCTTCAAATGAAACCTTAATTTCTTTAAGCTGTATGAAACCGATTTGTCTTTTAAATTAAATGCAAATGAATTCTGCATTATTATATTTTCTTATGAAAATATGAAAATTGTCACACATTACATCTTTATTTATTGATTTATCCATACTTCAAATTGCAATGAATTTCTCTCAATTAACTGAACGATACATTTCTTATGTATACTACTAATAATAGAACACCAGGTGGAGCTAGAGTTCATCAAATGAGGCAATATGGACCAACCAGATGTAAAGAGTGAGATGTAAAAGTTGCTTCCCAACTGGATACATCAAATCATTATAAACAGCGACTTGAATCATACTGTTGGAACCTAAGACTAAATGAGTATCATTGCACAAAAAAGGCCATTTTTTAAATGGCACATGTGCTTACAGCATCCAGGCCCCCTAAAATGTTTTGGGTTCCTCATATTATGTAATGTATATTCATGAATCACAGAAAGCTTTACATCATGGAATGTTATGGCAATTTTGAGCTTTCAGTGATTTCTGTCCTCCTTCTGGGGCAGAATGAGTTACAACATGCATCTTTAATAGTGTTCTTGGCATTGAATGGCTTACCTCCAAACATACATCTGGTCAATATGGCCAAACATCTTAAATCATTTTTTGACTGACCTGAAAACCTTTCCCCAAAAGGCTTTGGTGATATGGATCATGCACTACTAGAGGGACAATGCACACTTACTGTGAATGCCGTTAAACTAACCTCTGGTGACCATTATTGTTAAAGAAATTAGATCATAGTCAAGCTTTGAAAAGCAGTGCGTTTAGAAACCATTAGGGGGCATTTACCACAAAAGATTCATCCATACAAACATAATAAGTTCTATATGCAAACCTTTCCTTTTCAGCTTCCTGTTTAAAACCATGTATAAAAAGCGATGAGCCACTTTTACAGAGTGAACAGATTCCCAAAAACTTGTGAATGCAAAAATGTTTTCCGCAAGAGTATTATTGTTTCTTGCGACAGCTTCTTGTAAGTCTCAGTGTAATGGTTACGTTACATTAAGGAGACAATGGTTTCAAACTCAATTCAATGCTAATTTCTTATCTTTCTTTCTTTTTTATTGATTTAGGTATTCACTGTATTGAACTGACTCAACCTGGTTCCATGGTCAGGAACCCTGGTCAATCTGTAGCATTAACCTGTAAGGTGTCAGGATACTCACTGACTGCTAGCAGCTACTGTACAGACTGGATACAGCAGCCTGCAGGAAAAGCTCTGGAGTGGATTTCCACTATATGTGGTAGTGGGGGAACAGACACCAAAAGCTCCCTGAAGAGCAAGTTCAGCATTGCTAGAGACACCTCCAGCAGCACAGTTACGCTGTCTGGACAGAATCTGCAGACTGAGGACACAGCTGTGTATTACTGTGCCAGAAGACCATACACAGTGATGAAATACTGAGGACAGGCTGTACAAAAACTGTCTAATGGCACATGCAATCTGGTGAAACTGGTGAAAAAAAGAATTTACATTAAAACCACAGCATAATATTGTGTAGGTCCCCCTGTGCCACCCAAATAGTCCTGATCCATTAACAGACATGGACAGAACCAAACCTCTGAAGGTGTCCTGAAATTAACAGCAGATTCTTTAAGTTGACTCTGTAAGTTGACTCTGCTGTTGATTGTCCTTCCTTTTTTGTAGGTACTGACCACTGCATACAGTATATTTATATACACACCACATGAATGCTTATTACAAAAACAAACAGAGGATGATGATAACAACACCATTTACATATATGGATATTTGCATAAATGTATTTTGTAGTTTTTTATTAAATGTTCTCAGGTGTCTCAGATTTTTGATGACTTTTGATGGCTATGGTTCATAGAGAGACAGTGAACAGCCTTAACAATAAGTCAACTTATTTGTATTTGTTGTCAAGGCTTCTTATTTTGCGACTACAGTGACAGCAATGCAGATGAATTGACCTATGTAGGGTGTAATATATGGTGTAAGATAACTGTCAGTAAGTAACTTGGGTTAAACTCAGTAACACTGATGTACAGTGCTCTTGTCAAGGTTAAAAAACAATAAATTTACAATTAACCCCTTAAAACCTTTTCCTTTTTTTAAGATCGCCAAAAGTGTTATTTTAAATACAGTGTTATTACCAAGGAATAGCCCCACCAGCTTGTACAGAAGTCCCTGCAGTTACTGAGTAATACACAGTACACATGTGTAATAAGCCTTGGAGTGTTACGGGGTTGATTAATTGCAATTATATATATTACTATTTTTTAATTACAATGTAATTACAATAACACATGGGTATTCCGTAAGCTGTTCTATTGTCTATCAGGGTGCATTTTCATTGTGCTCTAAATTGGCTGTTGTGGAAGTTCTGATATGTATTAATTCAAGTATAACAAGTACTGATATGTAATTACACACATAGTGGAGGATGGTTCCAGTATGATTTATTATGTGATGTTATTATTCAAGTTTGTCCTTGTTCCATACCATACCTACCTTTCCTGCCCATAGATCACTAGATAAGCAAATGCAAGCTTCCCCAATATAAAACAGGTGGTTAGGCACTCTTTAATAAGCTCTGAGAAGAACTTGGAAGATCTCAAAGGTACAACATTAACCATGTTCTCTACAACTCTACTGCTCCTGCTGGCAGCTGCATCTTGTAAGTTAGTTAAAAACGTATATCTTAAAGTTATATATTAAGTTTGAAAACACATTGAGACAGATGTATAGTTAACATGCAAGATGTGACTATTTTTTTAATTAACAGGTGTGCACAGTTGTGAACTGACTCAACCTGGTTCCATGATGGTCCGTCCAGACCAGGGACTGACCATCAACTGCAAGGTTTCGTATTCAGTCACATCCTATGCTACAGCTTGGATCTGACAACCTGCAGGAAAAGCTCTGGAAAAGCTGGTGGGGGCACAGCTTACAGTGATAAACTGAAAAGCAAGTTCAGCATCTCCAGAGACACTGGAACTAACATGATAACATACAAGGACAGAACCTGCAGACTGAAGACACAGCTGTGTATTACTGTGCAAAATACACACAGTAATACAAAGTCATGCATTTGTCTTACAAATGTAAATATAAATGAGTTAAGTCAGGTTATTGGTAATTTTATACATTTATGTTGGAATTAGAAATAGGTAGTAATTTTTAGTCCTTAATGCATACAGTTTATCATTAAAGCATCCGTTTATTAAAGTTTTAGACTTTAGTGCTTTATCCTTACATAGGCAATTTGGAAAGATGACTCTTGGCTATTATTATCTGCTGTCAATATAATTCCTAAAGGGTTTTTTTTTTTTTTTTTTTTTTTTTGACCTATGTTTATGCAGCACATTTGTTCTTGCAGTGCTATCAGAATAAATTTAAAGAACTGTGTATTACTGTGCAAAATACACATGTATCCATCTTACAAAAACCCAGAGCTTTGAATTATTCTCTCCAACTACTTCAACTGGCTAGTCTATTCATGGATTTACATTAATATAATTGAAAAGGAAACAGACAGGTCATATTGCCCATGTTGTCCATACCTAATACAGCACTGTACATAATCAGTACATTTTAAAACAAATACAATTATTAAACTAACTGGTTTTCCTAAATCATTGTTCTCTTAAAAAGCAAGTGTAAACATGCAAATAAAAAAAAAGAAATAAAATAATTATTAATATTTGATATAGTGTCATACTGTTTATTAATGTGCTTTGTATTCATATATATTGAACATGCTCTTGCACAATGCTACCATCTGTACATTGGGTAGATGCCTTTTTATTACTTCTTCAAAGTCAAAAGTTTAAATACACTAAGATTGCTATGCCTTTAAACAATTTTGGACAGCCCATATGATGATGCCATGTCTTTGGAAGCCTTTAATAGGTTTATTGGCAACATCTGAGTTAATTAGAGACACACTTGTAGATATATTTTAAGGCACACCTGAAACACACTGCTTCTTTGTGTAACATCATGAGATTGTTCAAAGAAATCAGTCAAGATATCCTGAAGAGAACTGTGGACTTGCTTAAGTCTGGCTTATCCTTGGGTCCAATTTCCAGAAGCCTGAAGGTACCTAGTTCATCTGTACAAACAATTATACGCAAGTACAAACAAGATGGGAATGTTTAGCCATCATAGCGCTCAGGAAGGAGAGAGGTTCTGTGTCCCAGAGATGAACATGCTTTGGTCCGAAACGTGTCCAAATCAACCCAAGAACAAAAGCTAAAGACCTTGTAAAGATGCTGGCTGAAGCTGGTAAGAGTGTGTCATTATCCACAGTGAAACAAGGATTGTATCCACATGGGTTGAAAGACCACTCTGCCACGTAGAAGCCATTACTCCAAAAGATTAATGTTTGCAAATGCATACAGGGACAAAGTCCTTCATTTTTGGAGACATGTCCTGTGATCTGACGAAGCTAAAATTGAACTGTTTGGCCATAATGACCATCGTTACGTTTGGAGGAAAAAGGGGGAAGCTTGCAAGCCTGAGAACAAATATACTTACACATACATTAACATACATACTGAGCAGCTGGCCATGTTGATGCAAATCATATGACAGGCTGCTTCCCTTTTTAAGCAGGGAGTTAGAACAGTTCATCCCCCTGAAGGAGACGAATTGGAATTCCAATACATGATGTTTCCAACATTTCTGCTGCTGCTTTTTGCTGCTATATCTTGTGAGACATTTGTTTGGTGGCTTGAGCATTTTCATAAGGGGTGGTGGGTGAAGGGGAGAACTTGTTTTCATTCATTTATTCATTCATGTATTCATTAATTCATTCATTATTAACAGATGTCCACTCTCAGACACTCACACAGTCTGAACAGTCAGTATCAGTGGCTCCAGGTGGATCTCACAAACTGACCTGTGTCTGCAGTGGATTCAGTTTGGGGAGCACTAGGATGCACTGGATCCGTCAGGCTCCTGGGAAAGGACTGGAATGGATCATGCATGAATATGTTGGATCTGACAAAGGCTCAATCCAGCCAGTGCAGGGCAGATTCTCAACATCCAAAGACACCAAGAATTTCTACCTTCACATGACTCAACTGAAGCCTGAAGACACTGCAGTGTACTACTGTGCCAGACAGCATCACTGTTTTGGGACTCATACAGACAGCTGTACAAAAACCCTCCAAGGATAATGAACAAGAGAGGAGCACAACTTTCCACAGGTTCTTTATGAAATACAATGGTTTTATTCAGATCCATGTAAATTCCAAGAGCTACTTGAAGGCTTTAATGATATTCAGTATGGTTAGAAGGTTCTCCTCTGTAAAAACCTCTTATATATGGTTGTTTTTATAATGGTAATATAGCACCAGAAAGATAAGATAAGATAAGATAATCCTTTATTAGTCCTAAAAATTCACTATATACACAATATAAATAAGAATTTAAAAAGCAATAACAATATTATTCACAAGTTATTGCAAATGACTCTTAATTGCACATGTGTGGGGGGTACTGCACATGGTATTTTTACATTGAGGGACCTCTGTTCCCTGAACATGTGTGTGTGGTTAAGTGTGTGTGTATGTGGTCCTCTGGGAGCAGTGCTGGTTGTGGAGTCTGACGGCAGCAGGAAGGAAGGACCTGCGATACCGCTCCTTCACACACTTGGGGTGAAGCAGCCTGTCACTAAAGGAGCTGCCCAGTGCTGCCAGAGTCTCATGCATGGGGTGGTAGCTGTTCTCCTTGGCTGTCATCCTCCTGTCTCCCACCACCTGCACTGGGTCTAAGGAGCACCCCAGGACAGAGCCGGACGGCCCTCTTTATGAGTTTGTCCAGTCTCTTCTTATCTGCCGTCGAGATGCTACTGCCCCAGCAGACCACTACATAAAAGATGGCAGATGCCACCGCTGTGTCGAAGAAAGTCCTCAGGAGTGCTCCCTGCACCCCAAAGGACCTCAGTTTTCTCAGCAGGTAGAGGTCTGCTCTGGCCTTTTTTGTATAGTGCAGCAGTGTTGACTGACTAGTACAGTTTTGTTGTTCAGATTACACCCAGGTATGTATAGTATATATAGAGTCCACTCTCTCGATGTTCATACCCTGGATGTTCACTGATGGAGGGGGGTGTCTGCACCTGCGAAAATCCACCACCAGTTCTTTCCTGCGTTTAAGGGCTCCAACATTGTTATGAGGACACTTTTATGGGCCATTGAAACTTTATTAATGTCAGATCAGTATGAGTACTTGACTCCAAAATATGCATGGTGAGAAAAGATCCTTGGTGGCACAAGATTGAGCTGCCAGCAAAGAAAATGTCCTCTTTTATTTCTAATGACTATGATGTAAATAAAAAATATATAATAATTAATGGAAAATCCTTCTTTTTTAGTTATCTTATTTGTACATTTGTACTGTTTCCTATTTGTTTCATTTGTAATTCAATGAATACTGGAATTTTATGACTTTATGTCCAATGTACTGCTGGCCTCAGTGGGGCGCTGCAGTGTGCATGAGCTAAGCTTCGCCCTTCATCTCAGGCTCAGGTGCTGTTCATTATTGGACTGGTTACAACTCGTCTTAAGCTCCTCAGTTTGGAGTGTTCTGGGTGAAGTCACTGTGACTATACCAATCTTTGAAGTGTTTTGTGGTGCTTTGTTGTTCATGCTGGTTTTAAGGGGGGCTGGGGTGGTGGTACCCCTACTACTAACCCGCTGATTTGCAATCATCCCATCAGGTAGCTAACAGGACAACAATTTGATTATTCTTGTCACAGTGTTAAAAGCCTGCATCAGGTTCACAACCCTGACGCCTGCCTACAAAGCCAGGAATGGACCAGCCCCCCCTTACTTGATGGCAATGGTCAAAAGCCAATCAGTACCGAGAGCCATTTGAGTTTCAAGTACAGCTTGGCTTGACCCACCATCCTTTAAGATCCACAGAAGAAAAGCGGCCAGGCTTTTTTCTGTCCTGGCACCGAAGTGGTGGAACGAACTTCCCCTAGGTGTCTGAACAGCAGAGTCACTTGCTGTCTTCAAATGCTGACTAAGAAGTTCTGAGAGTACTTGGGTGAAGTGTAGTGCAGAATATTATGGTCTCTTTACTGACTTTTGTGTTTAGTGCCTAAGCTTAGAGGTATCTATTGAATCCTAGCAGATACAAACTAGCTAGGGGTATTTTCAGAGTGAAGCCCTTTTGTAAGTCCCTCTGAATAAGTGTCTGCTAAATGCCTTAGATTTAATGCTAAAGTTAGGATAGGCTACAAGATGCAGCCATTGAGAGTTGTCTCAGTGATGGAATCCAAACAATAATAGAACTTATTTTTTTTCATTTTTGTTTTTCACAAGCATTCTGTAAAAGAAAAATCGACATGTTTAATTCCAAGGCAACATAACAGGGTGGTAAAACAGCATTTGAGCATATTCTTTCATTCCTGTAAAGTAATAATAAAATGATATAGCCTTTTGTTCTACATAAATGATTATCTAGCCTATTCAAATTTCAATGTTTTGCTGCTTGTATGTAATGAAAGTCAGAGACTTGGTTCCTGTCATGCACAAACTACTTACCATGTCCTAAATATGTGTGCCTCACATGAATCATTAGATAAGCAAATGCAATACCTCCACCCGTCCAACCACCCACCTTCATCTTTTTCTATTTGAGATGAGACGCTCAGTAGTACACTCTGGAGAACTGCCAAAAAAAAAAAAAAAAATCCACAGATCCACCTTCGACACAAACAATGTTTTCTACAGCTCTACTGCTCCTGCTGACAGCTGCTTGCTGTAAGTTTTTCATTAAATGATAGGTTTCATGTCATATTATACCTCATAAGTATAACCTAAAACTATAATATTCTGATATATGTAATTCCTGGGTATTTTTAATCTATAGGGGTTCACAGTTATGAACTGACCCAGCCTGGTTCCATGGTGGCCCGACCAGAACAGAGTCTGACCATCAACTGCAAAGTTTCATACTCAGTTACAAGTGAAAGGACAGCTTGGATCCGACAGCCTGCAGGAAAAGCTCTGGAGTGGATATATCTATACTGGTGGGAGCACAGACTACAATGATAAACTGAAAAGCTGGTTCAGCATCTCCAGAGACACTGGAACTAACAATAATATCACAAGGACAGAACCTGCAGACTGAGGACACAGCTGTGTATTACTGTGCAAGATACACACAGGGACACAAATTAATTAATTCAGCTTACAAAAACCTAGGGACAGCAGTTATCAACTATAAAATGGGTTCCACTCCACTTCTTGCCTGTCCAGGGGATTGAACTGTTGACCATCCAGTACAAAGCTGCTGCCTTTAACCAAAGACACACTGACATGCCCCAAATCAAGATGCACAGCGACGGCTCGCCAAAAGAGCTATAAAATAGGGCCCCGTATTGAATAGGTTGAAGACTTGACATACACCAGACCTAGATGACTGTTCCGGTCCAACCGTGAGGAGAGCTAACTGCTGAAGCAAGCTGGAGAGTCGCTCACTCCTGGAGCTCCAGGACCCCAGCTTGCTGAACCGAAGAAGCCTGGCGAGAGATCGCTGCAGACCTGCAGTAGCTCCCTCACGGACCCTGAGGCAAGAGCAGCCTAGCTAGTTTGCTTCCCCTGCTAAGCTAGCTAGGTAGAGAGAGAGTCCTCTGTACGAGGATGCACTCTACAGACCAGACCAGTGAATACTGAGACTCTAGTGTTAACTGAATAACCTGGGTGCATGTGGTGCACTAAGGGTAATCCTCGGCAACCAGCAGCTGACACTAGCCCTCCTTAAATACACCAGCCCACAGGTGTAACACATGAACCAAACAATGAACAGACGCATGACAAACACAACCTAAAACCAAGATGGCGACGATGGGTTTCAACACAAGAGTCCTTTTCAACATAATAGAACATAACTAAACATGACATGAACATGACAAGACTTTGAAGGGGGAGTTCTAGATTGCCTGTGAGCCGCGGCCCGAGACCACCCCTGGGGCGGGCACGGCGGTGCGGGCGTGACAGAAACACTATTGTGTAGCTGTTAGATTTTGTGGTGTCCCTCAGAGTTCTATTTCAGGGCCTATGTAGCTGATATAAATTATGATGGTAATGAACTGTGGGCTTACATACAGAGGTTAAAGGGCTTTAAGAAGTTAAAGCTGGCTTGAAAGGATTGGCATACCACCCTACTGGTGTGTAATGTTTGTAATAGACAATACAATGCAAACATGAACAGTTATTCCAATATATGTATAAAAAGTATACTGTCTGGACAAACACCTGGGTCATCAAGCTACCTAAAACATATAAACATATACATGAGTGTATATATGTAGAGGTACATCATCTGAATTCTCCTGTAGAAGATATGAGGAGCCACCTGGAGATATCCAACTCAACATCACATCTAACACTGAACTGGCCATATTCTGCTATGAAGTGGTTTCAGTTTAATTAGAAAGAGTCAGAGACTCCTCCTTGATCACCTATAATTAGAGCTATGCAAATTTACAGTCTGAAATCACTCAGTGTGAAACAGTGTGTAAATACTGTAATACGTGTACACACATTAAATACCTTCATACACACAAACAAATCGGCACACACAGCTACATTGACGGCAATGATGAGCTGGACTCTTCTTCTCCTGCTTGCCTTCTTACCATGTGAGTTGACTCATCTTCTCAGACTTTAGCGTTGTACACCTTTATGTGCTGTACTTGAATTCTCTCTTTGTCTTTGTCTATTCCTCCTCTCAGACATCTGTGGCATCAGTCTGAGCTCGTCACCTGCTCAGGTGAAGCCTCCTGGGGAGTCCGTGAGGGTGTCCTGTCAGATTTCTGGGTATTCACTCACTGACTATGGCACATCCTGGATCAAACAGCCTCCAGGAAAAGCAATGGAGTGGATTGGGATCATCTGGGGTGGTGGATCCATAGACTACGGAGCTTCCTTTAAGAGTCGCTTCACAATATCTAGAGACACGAGCAGTAACGTGCTGTTCTTAGACATCAGCCGGCTGGAGTCTGGGGACACGGCTATTTATTATTGTGCGAGGCGAGCCACAGTAGTACAGCTCACTGTAAGCACTGTACAAAAACATCAACACCTGTGTTAGTCAGAGCCTACTATATTATGTTGGATGGTGAAATAAAATATTTATGATCTTTATGATAAATGTGATTACATATATAAAATTTTGTGAACCAAATATGAATTATAACCTTGACATTATATGCTAATATAAATTTTTTCTGCTAATTTAATGTATTTGCTGTTCTGTAAAGCTTGTAGGAATGTGTTCTTTATAAAGAGTGGGAATTTATTTACGCTTAGAAAACATCTAACCATTTCCTTTAACCAAGGTTTCGCAAACTTTTGCCTAATGTTTATCATGTATAGGCTAACCCTTTGAGTTTAGATTTGAGATGTCCAAATATATGGTGAGAAAGACAGGAATGATAAAAAAAAAGAATGAAACATTACCCAGCAAGCACCAGAAGACAGTTTGAGATGAGAAGGACTTTTTTGGAAATTCTGGTTGAAAATGAAAATTGAGTTGAACCAATGTTTGGCTCATGCCAAAAAAACAACATTGAATTGACCTTAAACTGCAATGACTGGTTATTCTACACCACAGTTGAAACCAATAAAATATCAGTGTCTAATGACGTTAGAATTCCACTTTGAATGCACTTTGTGGTGTTGACCAGATGTTGAGGTTTGGTCACAGCACCTCAACTAGATGTTTTTATTCAATGCCAATATTACTGACATTTGACATTTGTAAGCTGTGGATTGGATTTCGATTACTTAGTAATAGAATGTAAAACTAATGATAAATCAATGTCAGTTGTCGACACTGCTCTATGACAAATTGGCGTTGGCAATAAAATTTTGGTTAGCTAAAATCACAGCCTATAGTTGCTAACATGTGGAGTTGTACGCCAAATTTGAATGGTATGTGGGTATTATTAGTGTCATTAATTTAGCGCAAAGTATTTTGGTATTTTGGCACATTTGGTACACATATTCAAAAATGAATGAAAGTCCATCACTCAGACTTTTATATGGAATGGGGAAGCTATTTGATATCCATGCAAGGCAAAGAGTTAACACCTAGCACTGCAAGGTGAAGGGTCGATCCAGGTATCCTTCTGGGCTTAATGCTAATCATAGCTGACCAGATACTCTTCAGTTAGCTAACCTCACACAATGCCAAGATGAAACATAGAGGACATCAACACTATCCAGTAAAATATGGAAATAATATGCTATGCTGTGCTACGTGGCTTCTGTTAGCCGTCACCATAACTCACAACAACAACAGAGCTCATGAAATTACAAATGACTACATCTGTGCATTTTTTTACATCCCCAAACCCAAGTTCAAAATACTCACTAAATGCATTTTATAGATATGTCCCTGAAAAGAAATGATCTAAATCAACATGAAAAACGTGAATAAAGAGATGATTTTATTTGTAGTTATTTGATGTATAGTGTGGTGGCACTACTTTTAAGTCTTCTGTTAATCAAATGAAACTTATATTTAGACTTTTCAGATTTTAACTGAAAAACTCATCACTGTACACATGCTGATCAGCTGCTCATTGCTTATGCAAATGTAGTGAGCCCACTTCCCTTTAAATAGAGAAATGTGACATTTGGACCCTTGGACCTAGACATTTGGAAACTTTAGATTGAATGATGTTCTCTACAGCTCTACTGCTGCTTCTCGCAGTTGCTTCTTGTGAGTTCTTCCTGTTTTAGAACTATATTTATGATGACTTTCTTTTATGTAATGAATTTTAAACCTTCCTTTTTATGCTTTACCAGGTGTCCACTCTCAGGTTGTTCTCACACAGTCTGAACAGTCAGTATCAGTGGCTCCAGGTGGATCCTACAAACTGACCTGTGCCTGCAGTGGATTCAGTTTGGGGAGCTACAGGATGCACTGGATCCGGCAGGCTCCTGGGAAAGGACTGGAGTGGATCATGCACTATCATACTGACTCTAGTAAAGGCTCGATTCAGGCAGTGCAGGGCAGGTTCACAGCATCCAAGGACAGCTCAAATTTCTACCTGCACATGACTCAACTGAAGCCTGAAGACACTGCAGTGTATTACTGTGCCAGAGACTCACTGTGGTGGAACTTGTACAGACAGCTGTACAAAAACCCTCCAAGGGGCAAATCCAAGAGAGGAGCAGAAGACTTCCTCTTAGAGGATGAGTTTATTAAAAAGCACATTAGATTCTTGTTAGATGTGTCAGTGCATACATAAGCTTTAGAATTAGTATTTTTTTATTTTGTTCTTCACAAATAATTGGTGAGATCAATGGCATCCCCCCCTCTTCTTACAACACTCAACAGACGTCTGGGGACAGAGGAGACCAGTTTCTCAAGTTTAGAAATAGGAATGCTCTCCCATTCATGTCTAATACAGGCCTCCAACTGTTCAATCGTCTTGGGCCTTCTTTGTCGCACCTTCCTCTTGATGATGCGCCAAATGTTCTCTACAGGTGAAAGATCTGGACTGCAGACTGGCCATTTCAGTACCCGGATCCTTCTCCTACGAAGCCATGATGTTGTGATTGCTGCAGAATGTGGTCTGGCATTATCTTGTTGAAAAATGCAGGGTCTTACCTGAAAGAGATGATGTCTAGATGGGAGCATATGTTGTTCTAGAACCTGCACATAGTTCTCTGCATTAATGGTGCCTTTCCAGACATGCAAGCTGCCCATGCCACAAGCACTCATGCAACCCCATACCATCAGTGATGCAGGCTTCTGAACGGAGCGTTGATAACAACTTGGGTTATCCTTGTCCTCTCTGGTCCGGATGACATGGCGTCCCAGTGTTCCATAAAGAACTTCAAATCGTGACTCATCTGACCACAGAACAGCCTTCCATTTTGCTACACTCCATTTTAAAAGACCCCTGGCCCAGTGCAAACGTCTGAGCTTGTGGAGCTTGCTTAGAAATGGCTTCCTCTTTGCACTGTAGAGTTTCAGCTGACAACGGCAGATGGCACGGTGGATTGTGTTCACTGACAATGATTTCTGGAAGTATTCCTGAGCCCATTCTGTTATTTCCTTGACAGTGGCATTCCTGTTTGAGGTGCAGTGACGTTTAAGGGCCCGGAGATCACGAGCATCCAGTAGAGTTTTACGGCCTTGACCCTTACGCACAGTGATTGTTCCAGATTCTCTGAATCTTTTGATGATGTTATGCACGGTTGATGATGATAACTTAAAAGTCTTTGCTATTTTACGCTGGGTAACACCATTCTGGTATTGCTGCACTATCTTTCTGCGCAACAATGGTGGAATTGGTAATGGTGATCCTCTTACCATCTTGGCTTCAGAGAGACACTGACACTCTGAGAAGCTCTTTTTATACCCAATCATGTTGTCAATTGACCTAATTAGTGTTAATTGGTCTTCCAGCTGTTCGTTATATGCTCAATTTCCTTTTTCCAGCCATATTAGTAGCCTTATTGCTACTTGTCCCAACTTTTTGGGGATTTGTTGACACTGTGAAATTTTGAATCAACATATTTTTCCCTTAAAATGTCACATTTACTCAGATTAAACTTTTGATCTGTCATCTATGTTCTATTATGAATAAATTATTGACATTTGCCATCTCCACATCATTGCATTCAGTTTTTATTCACATAACTGAAAAACCCATCACTGTACACATGCTGATCAGCTGCTCATTGCTTATGCAAATGTAGTGAGCCCACTTCCCTTTAAATAGAGAAATGTGACATTTGGACCCTTGGACCTAGACATTTGGAAACTTTAGATTGAATGATGTTCTCTACAGCTCTACTGCTGCTTCTCGCAGTTGCTTCTTGTGAGTTCTTCCTGTTTTAGAACTATATTTATGATGACTTTCTTTTATGTAATGAATTTAAAACCTTTCTTTTTATGCTTTACCAGGTGTCCACTCTCAGGTTGTTCTCACACAGTCTGAACAGTCAGTATCAGTGGCTCCAGGTGGATCCTACAAACTGACCTGTGCCTGCAGTGGATTCAGTTTGGGGGGCTACAGGATGCACTGGATCCGTCAGGCTCCTGGGAAAGGTCTGGAGTGGATCATGCACTATTATACTGACTCTGATAAAGGCTCGATCCAGGCAGTGCAGGGCAGGTTCACCGCATCCAAGGACAGCTCGAATTTCTACCTGCACATGACTCAACTGAAGCCTGAAGACACTGCAGTGTATTACTGTGCCAGAGACTCACTGTGGTGGAACTTGTACAGACAGCTGTACAAAAACCCTCCAAGGGGCAAATCCAAGAGAGGAGCAGAAGACTTCCTCTTAGAGGATGAGTTTATTAAAAAGCACCTTAGATTCTTGTTAGATGTGTCAGTGCATACATAAGCTTCAGAATTAGTATATTTTTTATTTTGTTCTTCACAAATTGTTGAGATCAATTTCTTTTTTTTCAAAGTATATTTTTTAAGTTGCAAAAAACAAAGGAATTTCTGCTATGGTTTAAGAGACTTACATTTTACTCAATAGCTACAGGGGAATCTGTACAAACTGTACAAATAACACCTTCGGCCCTCCAGCGGACCATAGGCTTTTAAGGAGTTAAGATAGAGATTTTGCCATGGTCCTTTAAAGAATAGTGCATTTAACACAGCCCAATAATCTCATAGAATAAGAGGACATGTGCACAGAAGAATTGACAAAAATCCCCTAAACAAGAATTGTTTACAAGCTGTGAGGTGTTGAACATGAGGGGTTGCCACACTGTTGCCCCCTTTCCTTTTTTGAAACTGTATAAGATGGAATAAGAAATCTTTCTTTTTGGATGAGTTGGGGAGTAGGAAAGAGGTGACAACCTGACCTCATCCAACAACCTGGCCTTATTAACACTATTGTAAACGTGTCAAAATTTAGTAGAAAAAACATTCTCTTGACAGAAGAGATGGTTACTCCAACAGAAGCAGGATCAACTCTTTTAGTACTTTTGATTTAAGAAAGAAACAGCAAATGTATTATAATGTATTTTTTGTCATATATAAATAAATATATAAATAAATAAATAATAATAATAAAAAATAATAATAATACAATTGAGTCTTAGAAACTTCTGATGATGTTGTGGATATGGGTCTTTCAGACCTCTTCCAGTACCATTTTTTTCCAGTTTCCAAAAGTCACATCCATGATGGTGTGGGAAACTATATGCACCACAGTCTGGCTTTATCTGTATTTTCTCTAAAGGAAAGATCTACAAGGTTAAGAGTTAGAATATTCTATCCCATAAAAGCCTTGGCTGTTCACTGCTTACCTTTTCACGATTTGAGGGCTCTTGACTCGAATGACTTAAATGTCAATAAAATTGGGGGTCATAAGAAGGAGGTCTTTCTAGAGAAGAACCTAGACTATGTTTTATTAAAGATCCAGCAGGGTGCGCTCCTCACTTAAAAACCAAACACCTAATGCTCTTTTACATCAGTGCTGAATGTGTTTACATCACTCTGGTTATTCAAATTCCAAGGCAAATCTCTACTTATAGAGTGGAGCTTTGAAGAAGAACCTACAGATCTTTAACTGACCACAGCAGTATCATGTTCTCCACATCCTTACCTCTGCTGTTGCTGATGACTGTAACCTGTAAGTTTGCTAATACCTGCAATGTAGACTGGACACATTTAAAATATGTAACATGCAGTAAAAATATTGTTCTCCTGTTCAGGTGTCCACTCTCAGGTTGTTCTCACACAGTCTGAACAGTCAGTATCTGTGGCTCCAGGAGGATCCTACAAACTGACCTGTGCCGGCAGTGGATTCAGTGTGGGCAGCTATTCTATGCACTGGATCCGGCAGGCTCCTGGTAAAGGACTGGAATGGATCATATATTATTATTCTGAGAGTAGCAAAAGCTCAGCCCAGTCAGTGCAGGGCAGGTTCACAGCTTCCAAGGACAGCTCAAATTTCTACCTGCACATGACTCAACTGAAGCCTGAAGACACTGCAGTGTATTACTGTGCCAGAGACTCACTGTGGTGGAACTCATACAGACAGTTGTACAAAAACTCAGAGTGGAGAAAAAGGAGAAGAATAACTTGGAGTTATTTCAGTTTTTTCTTGTTTTGTAGAAGGAAATAAGGTAGATAGGAAAATTCAAGCTCAAAAGTTGTTCATTACACAGTGAACCTGTAAACCTCAGTGTGAAATATATTGATATTGATACATCTGATCCACAGGTGTGCACAGTTATGAACTGACCCAGCCTGGTTCCATGATGCTCCACCCAGGTCAGAGTCTGACCATCAACTGCAAAGTTGCATACTCAGTTGCAAGCTACTGGACAGTTTGGATCCGGCAACCTGCAGGAAAAGCTCTGGAGTGGATTGGAAATATCTATACTGGTGGGAGCTTACAGTGATAAACTGAAAAGCAAGTTCCGCATCTCCAGAGACACTGACAGAGGGTACTTGACAAACAGCACAGAAACCTCCCCTAGCAGCATGTATGCATATGAAATATATATTCAATACTCATCCAATACTCAAATGCATAAATGAAACAACCCATAAACATAAGCATTACTACTGTATGTGACCATCTTAAGAGTCTCAGGGCTACAGAAGTAGTGGTAGTAATAGTAGCAATAATAATAGTAGTAGTAGTAATTGTTGATATTATATTTGGTAATAATAATAATAATAATAATAATAATAATAATAGTAGTAGTAGTAGGATTAGTAATAGTTGTCACACTAGTGGAATTGTAGTTGTAGCAGTATTTTAAAGTTCTTTTTTATATAATATAAATTAATCATAATTCATTTCATTGTTTATATTTACACAAACACAAAGATACATGTGTATATGAGAAAAGAGAAAACTTGTAGTTACATCATCCTGCTAAAATATCTTATGTTGCAATGCAATGAAATGTACTTGTTTGTCTGGGGTTACTGGGGTTTATCATCCCAGTAAATCAAGCCCAAATTCAGACTTACTAATACTAGTACTTAATAATATTTTTTATTATCATTTTTATCTTTCATTTATTTAAATCTCCAACTGCTTAACTAACTGCACAACAGTAATAGGAAAAAAAAAATTACAAAATGACAAATGTAAAATCTTATGTTAAAAATACGAGCTCATTAAAAGCAAATTAACCAAAACACCAAAAAGAATAAAATCTGTCTCTAAATATACAGTCAAAAATCCAAACAAGATCAAGCAATTAAATGCTTTATTTACACTATTTATTTGTTGAGTTTAAATTGTATTAGAATAAATGTTATTAAAATGTGTGTATGATAATAATGATATTTACATTATTCACTTCTGTAGAATAGATCTTTCCACTGGAACTGGAATCCACTGGTTTTGAATGACATCTATAAACCATCAGAAGTAAAACACATTCATACACATTCCAATAGTGTCTCTGAACACTAGGGGACATCACTGGCCTCATTCTTTACTCATGCAAAATACACCTCTGGATGCTAGTATTACTGAACTCTATTGGCCAGAAGAGTGTTTATGTAAATCCATATGGTTATACAAGGCATCCCGCTTCTCTTCTAATCGCCTTATCCATCAATACCACAGAATTGGATCATTAGGTCATCAGATAAGACTTTCATTATGGGATTAATGATTGCTCAGTGCTGTCTTCTTCTACTGATTCTAACACAAGGTGTGTTTTAATAATTTTTCATGTTTTGAGTGTTTCAGTACATTCAGGATCATTCTTGACTGTTGTTTATTTCTCAGATATCATAAGTGCTGAGATCCGACTTGACCAGTCTTCTGCTGTGGTGAAGAAACCTGGAGAAACTGTGAAGATCTCCTGTAAAATAAGTGGGTACAGCATGACCAGCCACAACATGCACTGGATACGACAGAAACCAGGAGAAGCTCTGGAATGGATGGGGTGGATGAACACTGGTTCAAATTCAGCAACTTATGCAGATTCCATAAAAGGTCACTTCATAATGACTGAGGACGTTCCCTCAAGTACACAGTTCTTAGAGGCCAAGAGTCTGAGAGCAGAGGACACTGCTGTTTATTACTGTGCTCGAGAGCCACAGTGACTGGAGCTGATGGAGCAGCTGTACTAAAACCAAACAAACACACACACACACACATATATATATATATATATATATATATATATATATATATATATACACATGTTGACTGAACAAACTGAAGACTTCTCCTCAAAGCAAACTAAACACAAGCAAAAAGTGAAAAGCACTACTTTACAATGTAGGTACCAATAAAATGTTATGTTAAAACTGACGTTTTAATTAACACATTTTATAATACAGATCAAATCAAAACGATGTGTGACTGAAATGAGTTGTTTGCTTCACCAAGGCTTTACCAAAAATGATTCCACTGTTGTTACAAGACAAAGAACCTTTTTTTCATTAGTATCTAGAACCCTTTTTGTTTACACAACTTCAGAACTTTCATAAAATCCAGTCTGGTCTGTGCTTCATATTAATAAATTGAAGTTATTGAACATTACTGAGTTACTGAACTCTCCCAACACTCAGTGAAGGTATGATCTAGTACTCCATCTCTTAAGCAGCACTGCCACAGGTCATTAGATAAGCAAATACAAGCCCAAGCCACCCCCACCCTTGGGTCTATTTAGGAGGTGAGGCAATCTCTTTTAACTTTGCAAAACTGAGAAGATCTAACCTACAGATCCAATTTCTACACAAACCATGTTCTCTACACGTCTACTGCTCCTGCTGGCAGCTGCTTCCTGTGAGTTCTCCATTAATCAATAGTTTTCAATTCACAGATTAAAACTCAACAGAGAAATATTATATTATTTTATGTTATATATTTTTTAATTTTGTTATATTTTTGAAATAGATCTGACAACACCTATTATTAATTCACAGGTGTTCACTGTATTGAACTGACCCAGCCTGGTTCCATGATGGTCCACCCAGGTCAGAGTCTGACCATCAACTGCAAAGTTTCATATTCAGTTACAAGCTACTATACAGCTTGGATCCGACAGCCTGCAGGAAAAGCTCTGGAGTGGATTGGGCGCATCAGCACGGGTGGGGGCACAGACTACAGTGATAAACTGAAAAACAAGTTCAGCATCTCCAGAGACACTGGAACTAACACAATAATATTACAAGGACTGCAGACTGAGGACACAGCTGTGTATTACTGTGCAAGAGAACACAATGATACAAGTAATGCATTCCTAATACAAAAACCCCAAACCTTAGCACTCAAGGTAGCTAATAATGAATGAAGTTTTCCAATAATGAAAGATATCCATTTTTCATCCTTCATGTGCTCACTTTCCAAACAGCAATGTGCTACTAAAGCAAACATTTACTGAAAATTTACTGAAAACTATTTAATGTGTTTCATTGAAATATCAATAAATTCAGTCTTTCGTCACTCCAAGGTCAAGTTCATAATGGACTGATTAGGTCTATAAATCAGTACTGAACCGTGATAATCAGAGCCAAACAGCGATTACTGACTGGGCCAGACCACTAATTGCAGAGATCCTCAAGGTGTCTCAGAACACAAAGATCAAATACTCGGTTTGATGCAAACAGAACCAATTTGTAATTTGTAATTTTGTACTGTAATTGTAATTGAGTACCATAATTTTATTATTATTACATATTGATGGGATATTGTTCTCCCAGTTCTCCAGTTAGTATGAACATAAAATCGGTGCACTATGCACCTATTGCTGAGACAAATGTGCAAGTGCTGCCAACAGAATTGGACTCTCTGGAGCAGATACACATGAACCTATTGACACCATGCCCAATGCCAGGTGTGGGCAAGATGGGTAAAAAGCCCCCTCAGGATTGAGCTATGGAGCAGTGGAATTGTGCTCTCTGGAATGATGGTTGGTGCTCCAGCCAATACTTTTGTTGGCATGAGGTGGGATACTGATTGTTAAAAGCAATCAAATCATATAGTGTGTGTATATACTGTATGTCTTGGCAAGTGGAAGCATCTTAAATCTAAAAAGGCTAAAAATGTATTTTTTCTCATTTGGAGGTTGTTGCAAGAATATAATAAGATTGTTGTGTATTGTTCCTTTGGGAATCCTCATGAATAATGAAAGTTCATCTTCAGGCATAGTACTCTTACTTGCTAACCCATAATTGTGTAGATAAAATAAGATGTTCCACATTATTAAGACTAATTGTGTTTCTTCTAAACAAAAAAAAAAAAAAAACAGAACATTGAATAAAGTGTCCATTAACTTTTACATTCAGAGGGCCTCCAACGCTTTCAGGACTATGATGATATCAATTTGAGGCATTATTTAATAAAAAAAAAAGAATATCAATAATTTATAGTGCCCCCACTTCTGGTAGTAGTAGATTACAATAGATTCTATGTGTATCTTATCACTAAGCTAACCGCAACTGACATGAACATTTTTTTTTTGGCCAGGACAGCTTCCACATAGACACATTTGGAAGTGTGTAAAAGACACTCCATGTATTAGTTGAAGCTGGTAACAGTCATAGCATATACTTGAGTTTGTAAAAACACTGGCTCACTGAGACATGTTGGCTTGATCCCATCATAAAGTGAGCCTCTATAATACACATTGAAAAGATAAAACCCATAAACACACTAAAGAATTATAAAGGCTATATATTTCATTTAGTATATTAATATTAATATTAGTATATTAGTTTATTAGAAAAGCAGGTTCAGCATCTCCAGAGACACTGGAACTAACACAATAACATTACAAGGACAGAACCTGCAGACTGAAGACACAGCTGTTTATTACTGTGCAAGAGAACACAGTGACAGAAAGTCATGCATCTTGCTTACAAAAACCCAGAGACTGAAAACTGGCAATTATTAAACCATTTAGTGACACTCAATATAAATCTTACAGACATAATCTTTATAAATGCATGCATAAGAAGTAATATGACATTTATAAGGCATAATGCGGTGTTTATAATAAGCCGGGGTAAATGCATTACATGCAAAACACTTTATAAAGCACATTGATCCAGCTTTACATAACATTTAAGCACTTCAAGTGCAGTGAGTAACTGGAAATGCTACAACAGCCAGTGACCTCAAATGGTACAAAGATAAGCAGTTAACTACCAGGGAAAACAAAAAAAAAAAAAAAAAAAAAAAAGAAAAAATATACCAATTGTTGTCACATCGCCGGGTCCTCCCTCCACCACCATCGACCAGCTCAACTACAATTCCCATAATACCCTGAGTCATGACATAACTCACTCCACCTCCCACAACCAACCAGAGACTGTTCCACTGTTCATACTCACCAGAATACTGATCACACACCCCTGTTCACAATCACTGTGCTAAATATAGCCTATATATATATATATATATATATATATATATATATATCCACCCCTTTAAAGTGATTTGCCTGAGTCTGTGAAAAAAAAAAAAAAACATCCCCTGAAGTTCATTTAGATCCATCACTAAGAAATGCAAGGAAAATGGCACACATGGCCGTCCCCACGAACTAAGTGATCGTGCAAGAAGGAGTCTAATGAGGAAGTCCAATATAAACAAAAGTAGGCTTTATTTAAATATTAGGAATGAAGGATTAGACTTACTGGACAGCCTGGATCAGACAAGCTCCAGGGAATAGCTCGATAGATCTATAGACTTTGGGGCTTCTTACTTACTTTCAAATAACCAGTGATCCAAGCAGTAATGTGATGGTCTTGGACATGTAAGGGCCAGAACAATCAATGTTAATGCATGTTGGATTGTTTAGTTGGATTGTTGATATAGAAATAGGAATATTGATATTCCTAGTTGTTATTATGAATGGTATTATTATTATTATTATTATTATTATTATTATTATGCATAATTCTAAGGTTTTAAAATGTCAGGTAATTTCTATTCCAGTAGGGGGCACCCTACACTTAAAAAGCAAACCTGCCTAATTTACTCTTAAAGCCAAAGCACCAATGTCTTACATTACTGGCTTCACATGCAAAACTGTCACTGAACCTCTTCCCTATATATGTAGAGTAAAAGAGAGACAGTCTGGTCTCTGCTAGCTCAGCCCATCTACAGTTCCACACACCATGATCCTCACCTCTTTACCGCTGCTGCTGACTGCAGCATGTAAGTGTTTTATTTCTCTCAATAAGGAACCATACCAATGCACTAGATAAAGAAACCTTAACCTGCTGTATTAATGTCTTCTCTGTGTGTGTTTAGGTGTCCACTCTCAGGTTGTTCTCACACAGTCTGAACAGTCAGTATCAGTGGTTCCAGGTAGATCCTACAAACTGACCTGTGCCGGCAGTGGATTCAGTGTGGGAAGCGCTTATATGCACTGGATCCGTCAGGCTCCTGGGAAAGGACTGGAATGGATTGTTTATTATTACTCCGATTCTTATAAAAACTCAGCCCAATCAGTACAGGGCAGGTTCACAGCATCCAAGGACAGCTCGAATCTCTTCCTGCACATGACTCAACTGAAGCCTGAAGACACTGCCGTGTATTACTGTGCTAGAGATCCTCACTGTGGTGGAACTCAGCTGACAGCTGTACAAAAACTAGAGGGCAAGATAAGCAGAGGAAGGCAGTAGCTTAATACAGAGCACTCAGAGCACTCTTTTAGAGAAACTGTCACTAGGTTTAAAAGGCAGAATGCAGATTAAAGATTTAAGTCATGCAGATACAGGCAATCCTAAGGTAATGTTCAAATCCATCATCAAAATGATGAAAAAATATGACCTCAGTGATTTTAAATGTGTCGTTATTGTTGGTGTCAGATGAGATGGTTCTGATGCTTTGAGTAGAACTGCTGATGATCCTGAGATTTGTAGCACAACAGTCTCTAAAGAGACTGGGTATAAAAAGATCCAGTGAGGGTCAGTTCTGCAGACGGAAAAGCCTTGTTGATGAGAGGGGTCAATGAAGAGTGGTTTGAGCTTATAAAAAGGCCACAGTAGCTCAGATAACCACTCTGTACAATTGTATTGAGAAGAAAATCATCTCAGAATGTGCAACAGATAAATACTTGAGGCAGATGGGCTACAACAGCAGAAGACCACATCCGGTTCCACTTCTGTTCAATTGTTGTTATGTCTGCCTTTGTTTAGTGTTGCCATGGGTTTGTTTCTTGTCTGCCCTAGCCATGCCTGTCCATTATTGTTCCACCAGTGTCTCCTTTGTAGCCACGCCCCCTTGTTAGTCCCAGGTGTTCCTCATGAGTCGCTTGTTAGTGTCTGTATAAGTAACCTTTTGCTTCTGTCGTCCCTGGTCTGGTCTTGTGCATGTATGTGAGAAGCTGTTCCTGTTGCTTTCACGGCCATGGCAGTTCATGGTTTCGATTTGCCCTGATTATGGGATTTTTGTGTTTATTTAGTAAGCTATGCTTGTTTGGTTTCTGTTTGTTCTGTTTTCTTGTCTGTCAATAAGTTATCCTGAGAGTACGTCCACCTCTGTCTTGTGGCAAACCGTGACAGTTGCCAACTCCTCAGTAAGGAAAGTAGCTATTGGCTGAGTCGCTAGAAGATGCTAAATGATGTCATTTTCTAATTTGCATAATTGTTCCTTTGTGTGTATTTAAAGCTGGAGAATAAAGGTGTCATGCCTGCCCTTGTTGTCATGTCTGCCTTTGTTTGGTGCTGCCATTTTGCCACTCTGTTTGTGTCTTGTCTGCCCTAGCTATGCCTGTCCACCAGTGTCTCCTCTGTAGCCATGCCCCCTTGTTAGTCCCAGGTGTCCCTTGTGACTCCCTTGTTAGTGTCTGTATAAGTACCCCTTTGTTTCAGTCGTCTCTTGTCTGGTCTTGTGCTTGTCGGTGTGTGTATATATGTTCATGTTGGTTTCACGGTTTGTAGAGTTGGCATGTTAATGGGATTCTTGTGTTGTTTATTTGGTGGGCTTTGTGCTTGTTTGGTTTGTTTTGTGTATTAAATATAACCAGGGAGTACATCCACCTCTGTCTTGTGACAAACCTTGAACAGAGATAATGTTGTGGGAGAGAAAAAAAGTGAGTAAAAACACTAAATGTTACAACTACAAATGAACTTTGAATAAATTCATTTTTATTTTTTTTATTTTTTTTGTGTTTGAAATAGGGTTTCTCTTCCCAACATAACTTCATGAATTTAATGCTTTGTCTAGACCCATGTTTCATAAATGAAATTTAATCAACCTGTAACCTGGTGTGATGAATCTCAATTTCTACTGAGATATACATAGACGGTAGGTCAGAATTTGGCACCAACAACGTAAATCCATGGACCCAACCTGCCTTGTGCCTAATAACAGTGTGGGGAATGTTTTCTTGACACACATTGGGCTTGTTACCAATCAGTCAGCACTAAAACCCCACGTTCAAGTGAGTATTTGAGTATTTGCTGCTGATCATATGCATCCAATCAATGACCCATCTTCTCATGGATTCCATTCAGAGTAATAATGCAGCATGTCACAAAGTCGTCTCCAACAAGTTTAACATGTCACGTTAACATAACATAGCATGAAAGTGCATCCTAAAAATCCAGTGAATATGGACGGGACTCTTAAAGGTTCTGCACTACTCAGTGTTAGCATAGGCATCCTAATAAATTGCTCAGTGAGAGCAGATTGTCTGATACATCCTTCAATAAATAAAAGCAGAGATGGCTAAGATGGAATTGAATCTATTCTAGGGGTGAAAAATCAGTCTACACTGTAAAAAGTAACTGATAGCAATTGAACATCTAAATAAACTGGATAAAGATCTTTTGGCCTTGATTATTTTAATTTAATTTACTGAATCTTTGAACTTAGTATTTGAAGTTCATTGAACTTAGTTACTTGCTTTTTTAGTTATGCCCTGCGTTATCTGAATAAGTCGTATTATTGTGTTTATTGTATTTATTGTATTGTCTTTTTAGTTTAATGTTGTCACCTACGTCTGCATGTTGCAGTTTTGCAGTCTGTCCTGTACTGTATTGTTTTTGCTCTTGTTGCACCTTTTGTTCTGGAAAAAATGCAACTTCATTCTACTGTGTACTTGTACAGAGCTGAAGTGACAACAAAAGTCACTTGACCTGACTTGACTGTTTTAACAAGCCAGCTATGCCTTAACTTAGGTAATCCCATCTCAAGTGATTGCCAAAACATACAGGGCCCAATTTTAGCCATCTTTTTGCGAGCAAATATGTACATGGTACACAATTCACTCCTGACTGGGACTGGAATTCAGTTTTAAAGCGATAGGAATGAGAAACATTTCATACATTGTTCATAAATCTGTCTCTGAACACTAGGGGGCAATCACTGGCTTCACTTTTTACTCATATGAAATATACACAAATGGATGCTGATACTACTGAGCTCTATTGGTCAGAATAGTGTTTATGTAAATCTATGTGGTTATACAAGGCTTCATGTCGCTTCATTCCACAGAACTGAATTAGCACATTTTCAGCAATCAAAGACTTTCATTATGGCACTAATGATTGTTCAGTCCTGCATTCTTATACTGATGCTAACACAAGGTATGTTAAACTTGTAATACGTTGCAATGAGACTTTTTTGACACACATTGACAATAACTTTTGATTGTGGTTATATGTTGTATTTCCTAGATATCATAAGTGCTGAGATTCGACTCGATTCTTCTTCTGCTGTGGTGAAGAAACCTGGAGAAACTGTGAAGATCTCCTGTAAAATAAGTGGCTTTACAATGACTAGCGCTTACATGCACTGGATACGGCAGAAACCAGGAGAAGCTCTGGAATGGATTGGGAGAGTAAACTCTGGCAGAAGCTCTGATATTATATATGCAGATTCTATGAAAGGTCACTTCATACTGACTGAGGACGTTCCCTCAAGTACACAGTTCTTAGAGGCCAAGAGTCTGAGAGCAGAGGACACTGCTGTTTATTACTGTGCTCGAAGCCCCACAGTGACTGGAGCTGATGGAGCAGCTGTGCTAAAACCACCCACACACACACACACACTGAACAAACTGAAGCCTCGCTCCTCTTATCAATGCACACTAATATCAGATAAACACTTTTAAATGTAAAATCAATCTAGTGCATAAATGCGACATATCCACATATGCACTTGTGGATTCAGTTTGGGGGGATCTGGCAGGCTCCTGGGAAAGGACTAGAATGGATTGTTTATTATCACTCTGATTCTTATAAAAGCTCAGCCCAATCAGTGCAGGGCAGGTTCACAGCATCCAAGGACAGCTCGATTCTCTACCTGCACATGACTCAACTGAAGCCTGAACACACTGCAGTGTATTACTGTGCCAGAGACGCACTGTGGTGGGACAAAAAAATATGTAAATTAATTATATTTCTACAGTTCATGTCATTGATTAACAACTTACAGCTGGTCTTACAGTAATGTAAGTAAAGAGAGAATGTGAGAAGTGATAAAAAAACAAGTTACAATAGCAGTGTTGGAACAGACTACACTCTGCAGTATTTATGCAGCATTGAACATCTGGATTGCTCTTATAATGACTAGAAAACCACACCACAAAACACAGATAGAGCATCATAACTTTTAATAGTGTAGATCAGGGCTGCTCAATCCTGATCCTGGAGATCTACCACCCTGAAAAGTTCAAATACAACACAGCTGACGACTCTAACGTTCAGTTGCTCCTGAAGGCCTTCATTATCTGGATCAAGTATGCTAGATTTGGGATGGAGCTAAACTCTGCAGGGTGGTAGATCTCCAGGACCAGGATTAAGCAGCCCTTGTGTAGATCTTTTTGCGAGTAAAGATATCATACATACTGAGCTCTAACTTGACCGGCCTTCTGTTGTGGTGAAGAAACCACAAAGCACAGATAGAGCATTATAACTCTTAATAAACTCTCAGTTTTTTACACCATCAAAAGACTCTTTGTCATCAATGAATTTATTCATTTCTTTATTAAAGAATTCAAAGTATTCAAGTAATATACCTTATTAACTAAAATACATATAATATAAAACAAGTAATTGTATTAATATTATACATTAATATGATTGACCTGATTCAGCTAATGCTAGTAGTCTCACAATTAATAAAATAGAGGTGGCCTGAATGCAGTGAATGTGTCTTAAGTGACTGTAGTATATATGGACACCTGTCATTAAGGTCCAGTCACTGGTGAATCAGTATTCCTGGCTACAAATACACCATGAAGACAAAAAAGGACTGCAAAGACCTCAGAGAAAAGTTTATTTTTCAGAGTGCAAATCTAATCAAATTAAATAAAATCATGTTTATTGTCACATAATATTACACAGGTATAAAGTTGGGTGAAAAAACATCCCATGGTAGTAAAACCATACGTATCCATGTATACTGGGAACCTATGGGTTCTTATATGGCAGGACTGTTTAATCCTGATCCTGGAGATCTACCACCCTGCAGAGTTTAGCTCGACCCTGAATTGAACTGATCCAGATAATGAAGACCTTCAGGAGCAACTGAACATTAGAGTCAGCTGTGTTGTATTTGAACTCTTCAGGGTGGTAGACCTCCAGGATCAGAATTGAGCAACCCTGTTCTATGGTGCTTAATGAATCTTTTGAAACACCTTTATTCTTAAAGAGTGTAGGATTAAGCTTAGTGGACAGCCTGGACCAGACAGGCTCCAGGGAAGGAATATATAGATCTATAGACTCTGGGGCTTCTTACATACTTTTAACTACCCAGTGATACAATCAGTAATGTAGTCTTGTCTTGTAAATACCAAAACAGTCAATGTTTACATATGTTGGATTGTGCAGTTGGATTGATATAATGGTCAGTGTTAAAACATATTACTTATATTTCTAATTGTTATTATTATTATTATTATTATGCATAATTCTAAGGTTTTAAAATGTCAGGTAATTTCTATTCCAGTAGGGGGCACCCTACACTTAAAAAGCAAACCTGCCTAATTTACTCTTAAAGCCAAAGCACCAATGTCTTACATTACTGGCTTCACATGCAAAACTGTCACTGAACCTCTTCCCTATATATGTAGAGTAAAAGAGAGACAGTCTGGTCTCTGCTAGCTCAGCCCATCTACAGTTCCACACACCATGATCCTCACCTCTTTACTGCTGCTGCTGACTGCAGCATGTAAGTGTTTTATTTCTGTCAATAGGGAACCATACCAATGCATTAGATAAAGAAACCAACATTAACCTGCTGTATTAATGTTTTCTCTCTGTGTGTTCAGGTGTCCACTCTCAGGTTGTTCTCACACAGTCTGAACAGTCAGTAGCAGTGGCTCCAGGTGGATCTCAAAAACTGACCTGTGCCTGCAGCGGATTCAATTTGGGGGGCGCTTATATGCACTGGATCCGGCAGGCTCCTGGGAAAGGACTGGAATGGATCATATATTATTATTCTGAGAGTAGCAAAAGCTCAGCTCAATCAGTGCAGGGCAGGTTTACAGCATCCAAGGACAGCTCGAATCTTTACCTGCACATGACTCAACTGAAGCCTGAAGACACTGCAGTGTATTACTGTGCCAGAGACTCACTGTGGTGGAAGTCATACAGACAGCTGTACAAAAACTAGAGGGAAAGATAAACAGATAGAGGGTGAAGTCTAGCAGCATTTAGCAACTATTAATAGTAACTGCATAACAGGTTTTAATGTAAGGTATGTACAACCATTCACCTTTTAGAATGTCTTAGGGTGGTCTCACTACTATCTGCAGTGCACTCATCAATAAACCACCAATCAGCTTTACAGAATACAGGCAAGAAACTCCATTCAACCTAATGGGAAATGCAATTCACTAAACCAGTGATTCATTAGAAGTCCAAGACTCTTAAAAGGAGTAGGATTACATTCACATAAAACCATGCAGATACTGACCATTGGCTTCAGGAGATGTTCAAATCAGCTATTGGAATTTGGAAAAAAAAAAAAAAAAAAAAAAAAAAAAAAAAAAAAAAAACAGATCTTAGGGATTTTGAGCTTCATTGTTGGTGCCAGATGGCCTGGTTTGAGTTTTTTAGAGCGGCTGATGAGATCCTCTAGAGTTTACTCAGAATAGTGTAATATAGAAATACATCCAGTGGATGGTTGTTTTTCAGACCGAAACGCCTTGTTGATGAAAGAATTGCTGAAATGATTGGAGCTGACAAAAAGGCTACAGTAACCCAGAGAACCACACTGTACAATAGTGGTGAGCAGAAAAGAATATGTCCAACCTTGAGGTGGATGAGCTTCAACAGCAGAAAACCATGTTGAGTTTCACTGTCAACCAGGAACAGAAAGCTGAGGCTACAGTGGGCACAGGCTCAGCAGTTGAGGACTGGAGAATCATAGCCTGGTCTGATAAATCAGTATTTTTGGCAAAGTGTACACAGGTAGTGGTCAGATTTGGCCAACTCACCTTGTGTGAACAGGGTAGCCTGGTGGATGTGGTGTAATGGTACGGGGAATGTGGCCTGTTAGTACTAAATATTTGCTTGACTATTTGAATATTGCACATCTCATCAATGATCATCTTCTAATAAATGCATTCAGCATAATGATGCACCTTAAATGTTCCAAAGCAAAAGTTGTCCCCAACTGGTTGCACTGACATGACAATCATTGTTTTAAAGTGGTAAAGTGGGATGTGGTAAAACAAAATTCAAAATTCCATAGACACAAATCATGATGGGGAGAGAGACTCCGATGATCCTCACAATGCGTTGACCGCAAGACCCTCCATTGCATTGTGAGAACAGCTGAGAGGATCATCGGAGTCTCTCTTCCCTCCATCATAGACATTTACACCACCCGCTGCATCCGCAAAGCAACCAGCATTGTGGATGACTCCACCCACCCTTCACACAGACTGTTCTCCCTCCTGCCATCAGGAAGAAGGTACCGCAGCATCCGGTCTGACACAACCAGACTCTGCAATAGGGGGGAAGCATTTTTTGCACACTAATAACTACCTCACGGGAATCTATTTATTACACATTGCACAATTTGCACACTACCGGCAATTATTTATTATTCTCTGTCTGTACTGTGTTGTGTTCTCTGTCCGCACTTGTTTGTTTGTGTTGCACTTGTGTCTTGTATGCACTTTCCAAGTTGCACCATGGTCCTGGAGAAACATTGTTTCGTTTCACTGTGTACTCTGTATGTAGCTGAAATGACAATAAAACTCACTTGACTTGACTCATGCTAACATATACAGGCACCTCAAAGGTTCTGCCCTACTCAGTATTAGTACAGTCATCCTAACTCTAAATGCTAAGGTGAGTATACACTGTCTGATAGATCCCCCAACCCGTTAAACCCTGTGCTTAGGTCCCACTTCATTTGTTTACTCTTACAAATTCATTGCTGCCACAATTTATGCAATTTCATAAACCCTAAAACAGAACCACATGGGACTCCATAACATGTGCTAACCTAAAACAGTTACCAAATAGTTCATAATGGCTACTACATTATGACTATAATGTGAATAATAATTCCAGGGTTCAGTAAGTTCATAAATGAAATGCTTCAGATGGAATGGAATGTATTCATGCAATGTCTGGAGGAGAACCTCAATGTTGAGGAGAACCATACCACTTTCTTTAGTGAAATCTTTAGCTGTGTAACTATTAAAATCCACATTTATAAAACCAGTTGACTAATTGAAATTCTAAGAAAACAGAATATTACTTTTTTAAGTGAATAGTTATACATACATATTTATAGTGTACCTAATTAGCAAGTTAGCTATGACTAAGACTACAATGGCTCTGAAAAGAGTAGGTGGATGCAGCCCAATTTAGGCACAACAGAACATCATGTATATCATATCATGTATTTTAATGTAATTATCAATTTATGTGCTTCCACAATACATTGCTTAATATGCACATATGCACATATACATGCTCAAACCTCGTCAGCATTTTTACACCAGACACTCATTTTCAGGAGTTGTTTTATAGTTCACTGAGCAAACATATTGAGATTCCTGAATAATTGAATTCTGAAATGAGAAATATGCAAATTTCCTGGCCAACGTCACAGCAAGCCCACCCTTTGCCATAGTGTATATATAACATACAGAGGCATCCATACACACTAACAAAACTGCATTTACCCACATATGTTTAAAGAAAATATGAGCTGGACTGTTCTTCTCCTGCTGGCCTCCTTGCCATGTGAGTGGTCACTAACGTCTAGTTACCTACAGTCAATGTTATGTTCTTTTGCATTCAGCTGAAGATGAAATTAATGAATTCATTGTGTTCAATGGACTCTATGTCTGACCTGTTCCCTCCACACAGACATCCATGGCATCAGCCTGACCTCGTCTCCTGCTCAGGTGAAGCCTCCTGGGGAATCCGTGAGGTTGTCATGTCAGATATCCGGTTACTCCCTTACTGACTATAGCACAGCCTGGATCAGACAGCCTTCACGGAAAGGCTTGGAGTGGATCGGGATCATCTGGAGTGGTGGATCTACAGACTATGGAGCTTCCTTTAAGAGTCGCTTCACAATATCCAGAGACACGAGCAGTAACGTGCTGTTCTTAGACATTAGCAGGCTGGAGTCTGGGGACACAGCTGTGTATTACTGTGCAAGGAAAGACACAGTAGTATAACTCAGTGTGAGCACTGTACAAAAACACATACCTCAATATCTGTATTAGAGTCAGCTTTTAACCAGTAATATTACTTTTGAATATGGTAAAATATAAAAGCATGACAGAAGCTGCTTGCGGTTAAAATCATGTAAAAATAATTAGCAATTTAACAATGTAAACTCTAAAATTGAATCATTTGCTACTGTACAAAAGTAAGAGGAAATACAAAAAATGAAAGCTTAGAAAATCAGGTTAAACACAGCAGTAATGCTTCTAGGACATTCTTCTTATTTATACTATATTTCATTCATTTTCCAGTAAGGTGTGCCCCTCACTACAGAAGTTCAGAAGATGCTACAATTGGTTATTGCCTAAAAATAAAAATTTGTGGTTCCATTTAGAACTATTGTTGTAAAATAGCTTTAAAAAACCATGGAAAAACATTTTTATTGAAGTCTTTAAACCTTTAAAAGGTTATTTTACTTACATATTTTTTTCATGACATTGCTTAAGGAACCCCTTATAGCATCTTTATTATTAAGAGTGTAATCAGTGTAATATTTAGGTGCTTTGTTGTTTATCAGTATAAAGAATATATTTGTTAGTTTTACTGTAGGAGGCATGATTTTTTTTACAAACTTGGATTATAATTTAGATATAAATATTCCCCTCCACCTTTTTTACACACTATATGAAGCTGGAGAACTAAGAAGATTCACAGGTTCAAGTCCAAGTGTCATGATCCACTGGGTCAGACAATGAGGGAGAACACTCGCAGGGGATGGACCAAGGCAAGAGAGTTTAATAACTCAAACAGGGCAGAAAACAAGGAAAAAGCAGCAACAGATTAACAGGGTTAAAGAAACAAAATACAAACGTGACAACAGAACTGGGCAAACCAAAGAGCACACCTGTGGCTGGTGAGGGACGAGGGCTAGGCTAGCATGCCAGGGCTGAGCCAGAACGATACAGAAAACCTAAACCTACAGGCAGTGCCTGGGGAAAACCGTGAAACAGAAAGACAGCGCAGGTCAGGCGCTTCTGAGACTTACTGGACCTCCGGAGCTGAGGGATCCGCCTCCGAACCCAAACAACAGAACCGATACAATGACGGGGCCAGCTTACCAGAACACAAGCGATAACTAGAGTGCGCACCAAAGCTGACCTCCTTGACGAGAGCTTCACGACCGAAGCGAGGAGAGTTCAGCGCACTCTCATGAACAGGCCCCTGATACTCCTTACGGTGCTCTATGACCGAAGGTGAGAAGGCAGTAGCAGTTCGGCAGCCACACAGACAGAGGAGGTTTAGCTGACATTAGCAGAGGCCGTTGGAGAGCCAACTGATAACGCCAGCACTACGAGACACCAGATCCAACCCAGTGGTCACCTGAGATAACCAGAGCTACTAAGAGTTAACAGAAGTCAACTAAAGTCAATTCTCAGCACTGGCTGCTTGCTCTAGCCCTCCTTAAATGCACCAGCCCACAGGTGTAGCACATAAACCAAACGATGAACAGACACATGACAAACAACCTAAAACCAAGATGGCAATGATGGGTTTCAACACGAGTCCTTTTCAACATAAAAGTCCAGAACATAATTAAACATGACATGACTTTGAAGGGGGAGTTCTTGATCGCCTGTGAGCCGCGGCCCGAGACCGCCCCTGGGGCGGGCGCGGCGGCGCGGGCGTGACACAAGCCACAGTTATGTTCTCTACATCTGTACTGCTCTTTCTGGCGGCTGCATCCTGTGAGCTACTCATTAAATAATGGATTTAACTGAATAATAATAACAACAACAACAACAACAACAATAATAATAACAATAATAATAATATATTATTGTATATATTATTATATTATATATTATATTATTATATACCAGTCACCAGGTGTTCACAGTACTGAACTGACCCAGCCAGATTCCATGATGGTCTGGCCAGGTCAGAGTCTGACCATCAACTGCAAAGCTTCATAAAGCATCATACAGCTTGGATCCGACAACCTGCAGGAGAATCTCTGGAATAGATTGGCTTTATTGATAGTGGAATCCGAACGTGACACAACAAGATGGCGTACAAAAACCTGGGACTGGAAGGAGCAGGGAGCTGGACGGGAGAATAACGAGGGGGTTAACTCAAGAGGGGACTAAACAGAAATCCACAAACCTTGCTTGGGCAGAGCTGCGCTCTGTTTGCAAACAGGGGTAGCTGGGGAACCAGCTGCATGACTAGAAAACATGGCCAACCTAACCTGAACATGCAGAGTATTGCCTAGAACTGGGGTCACTCCTGACCATGAACAAGAACCTGAGTAGGAAGCGAACATACTTCGCTTGCCTTTAGAATCAAACGGATCACGGAGCATCACAGAGATTCCTGGAGAGTCAATTTATGGCAAAGCATTGTAGCAGTAGAGCCCCTTAAGTACTCCCAGTCCCAGGTGAAACAGATGACCAAACAATGAACTGCGAGTGAACACAAATGAACAGCAATGAACCCAAACAATCAGGAAGTGCAACGGAAGTCCTTCTTTGGGCCTGTGGTCGGTGTCTCAAGATCACCCGAGGGGAGGGAGCGATAACGAGGGTCTGACAATTATTAGTATTATAATAATAATCATAATCATAATCATAATAATAATATTTCTTAATCTTCCAAGTGACTCTGACTTGGGGCTCAATTCCACAACATTCACCATTCTTTCAACCACTGTATAAAGCTGAGATTATTATCCTGCTGAAGAATGATGTTTCTCCCAAGATTTAGGTTTTAGCTGATTTAGGCAAGCTGAGGGTCTTTTTCCATCTATCTTTAAACAAAATCTCTATTGCTCTATTCCCTCCATCCTCATGTTTTAGATTTAGAAAGGTATTTGTTGAGGAATGGGCAGTGGTGAGTTTGTACAACATACATAAGTGTGAAAAATGTAGGAAACCCAACAAACACATGGATTCCAATCTAATAATCCCATAAAAAAATCACAAAGACTACATACAAATTTAACTAAAATAAGCTATATTTTCCTGTGAGGAAAAGGTTGGAACACCCCACATTTATTAGTAACACAATTTTAATAAATATTAAAATTAGAATTTAATTTAATTAGAATAGAAATTCTTATCTAATTTAAGCCACAAACATTTGGGTTGGTTTGCTCATGATAGTTGAAGTGAATAAGATCACCATGGTAAGACACAAAGAGTGTTATGAGACCTTCAGGGAGAAAATATTGTGCAGAAATGTATTTATGAGTAACATTTAAAAACAGATCAGGCCATCCTAGCAGGTTTAGCCCAAAAACATTCTATTAAGATGCTGTAGGGTGTTTAAAACCCCTCAAACACCACAGTGGTAATATAAGTCTGCATATGCAGTCAGACCTGGGTGGACCCCAGGAGGAGCCAGAGCAAGCAGAGTGAATATTGAGTCTCACCCAAAGGGGGAGACATTGTGGCACATGTTTAAAGCACTCTTAAAGTCATTGAGGCAATGTTTTACATCACTACATTGTTATGTAAAATCTTCACTGACCCCCTTCTATATATGTGGAGTGAAAAACATTTGATCTCTGGAAGCACTGACAAGTTCCACCATGTTCCTCACCTCTTTACTGTTGCTGCTGACTGCAGCATGTGAGTGTGTTATCTCTCTCATATCAATGCACTAAATGGACAAACTAGCTTTAATCTGCTGTATTAATGTCTTCTCTGTGTGTGTGTTCAGGTGTCCACTCTCAGATTGTTCTCACACAGTCTGAACAGTCAGTATCAGTGGCTCCAGGTGGATCCTACAAACTGACCTGTGCCGGCAGTGGATTCAGTGTGGGAAGCACTAACATGTACTGGATCCGGCAGGCTCCTGGGAAAGGACTGGAATGGATCATATATTATTATTCTGACTCTGACAAAAGCTCAGCCCAATCAGTGCAGGGCAGGTTCACAGCTTCCAAGGACAGCTCAAATCTCTACCTGCACATGATTCAACTGAAGCCTGAAGACACTGCAGTGTATTACTGTGCCAGAGACTCACTGTGGTAGAAGTCGTACAAACAGCTGTACAAAAACCAGAGAGACAGATAAACAGATGGAGGCTGAAGTCTAGAAGCATTCTAAAGAGGGGATGGCATGAAAAAAGATAAAAGTCTTGTTTTTTAAAGAAATATTAAAATTAACTGCATGAAGTGTCTTTATGATAAGCATGCATCAAACTTCAGTCTACATGTTTTGCAGCTCTACAGATTTTAGTTTTCTGCCTCATTAGACTATATCCAATACAACTCATCAGCTGACTCTAGCAGGACCTTCATGAACTGCATTTAGAGAATTTAAAAACTTGTATTTTCTATGTCCTACACAAATAATAATAACACAAATTATTATTGCAATAAGTGTATTGCTCTTTTTATAAATTATTATAATATAAACTAAACAGTGCTCAGAAAGTTCATTTAATGTACACTGTAAAAGGGGTCCTTGAGGAACTTTTAGGGGTTCTTCCATTTGAAATGTTGGAGGAACCTCTTAAGGTGCTTTTAGGTCCTTGAAGGAACCTTTTAATTCTAAAACCTTTTCTTGAAGGTTCCTCAAAGCACCTTAAGAGGTTCCTCCACAGTTTTAAAGTGAAGAACATCCAAGTTCAAAGTTTCACAAGAAACTCATGGTAAATACAAAACTTGCCAGTACTGTTTAAAATGTTAGTAAAAAAATGGATTTAAGGCAAGTAGGCAGCACTAAATCAGAGAATGTTATGAATCTTAACATTTGCATTACTTACAAATTTTAGCAAAGATTCATTTTTTAAGCAAATAATGCATTTCAGAATTATGTAACTGAACTGAAAGTTAAAAAGACATACTAAACATGACTAATCATTTTATATTTTGTTCATGGGTTTTTTTGTTTGGCATATGGTACATAGTGTAACTTGAAAAAATACTAAAATGCAGTAATAAGAAGAAGTGTAGTTAATACACATATTTGTACATTTGATGATGAACATGCAAATAAATTACGTACGTAATTATGTGAAATGAAGACTTTGTTGCTTCTACATGTTGAAACAGGCAGAGAAGTTCTTTACATGCACTCTATAAACTACTGTCCTCATGACTTAAATACTTTTGCCTCCAATAAGTCACGAGATAAGCAAATAAAAGTCACGCCCCTCCCCACTCACGCACTTTATATGAAGCTTTGGAAAACTGAGAAGCTCCTACAGGTTCAAGCCCAACCCAAAAAGATGTTCCATACAACTCTACTGCTCCTGCTGGCGGCTGCTTCATGTGAGCTGTTTATTAAATAATTGATTTCATTGAAGTTCATTATATTCATGTTCAATCTCAATATATAATATTTACATGTGTCTAATCACTATGTATTTATGACCCACAGGCGTTCGCTGTATTGAACTGACACAGCCTGATTCCATGATGGTCCGTCCAGGTCAGAGTCTGACCATCAGCTGCAAAGTTTCATATCCGATTACAAGCTATACTACAGGTTGGATCCGACAGCCTGCAGGAAAAGCTCTGGAGTGGATTGGCTATATCGCTGGTGGTGGGGGCACAGCTTACAGTGATAAACTGAAAAGCAAGTTCAGCATCTCCAGAGACACTGGAACTAACACAATAACATTACAAGGACAGAACCTGCAGACTGAGGACACATCTGTGTATTACTGTGCAAGAGAACACAGTGATAGAAAGTCATGCATTCATCTTACAAAAACCCAGAGACTTAAACCTCAATGCAGCTATTACATTCTTTTAGTTTGGGACTAGGAACATTAAACAGCTTGTGTCTGTAATGAGCTGCTAAAGACTAAACTCAATTGTATTGGCTCTCAAAGAGCACAGCGGCATAGCATTGCATAGCCTTGTCCAGCCCAGCTTAGAATAGGCCATCACTGTAAAAGGGACACTGTGATTATTTTACCAGACAGTGTTGCTGTTCTCTCTTTAGTGTCCTCTCTGTGTCTTCTCTGTGCAGAGGTTAGCTAGCTGAATAGCTTGTAGCTGGTCATCTGGGTTAGTTTGCAGGCACATCTCTCTAATTGGTCCTTCTCCCTTCTATGATCAACCTTGCTGTAGCTTTTAGCATTTTTAGTCTCACTTCTAAATTCTCCTGAAGAAGGCATTGTGTTTAGCCTCCACTTTCTATAGTGGGCTGGGGGTGTATCAATTTTGAGGACATAAATGATGAGGCAAGAACTGTGCAGAAGTAATTTTGGGGGGTTGGAACTCTGTTTTGCTTATGCAGGATTTATCTTTGAATCAACAGACAAGAGTGTTTGAGATTCATGGTTTGTCACCTCCATGTACAGAACTTTTATTATTCAGCTACGCCAAGAAAAATAAACACTGCTCAAAAAAATAGAGGGAACACTTAAACAACACAATATAATTCCAAGTGAATCAAAGTTCTGTGAAATCAAACTGTCCACTTAGAAAGCTACACTAATTGATAATCAATTTCACATGCTGTTGTGCAAATGGAATAGACAACAGGTGGAAATTATTGGCATTTAGCAAGACACACTCAATAAAGGAGTGGTTCTGCAGGTGGGGACCACCTCAGTACCTATGCTTTCTGGCTGATGCTTTGATTACTTTTGAATGTTGGTGGTGCTTTCACACTCGTGGTAGCATGAGACTGACTCTGCAACCCACACTCAGGTAGTGCAGCTCATCCAGGATGGCACATCAATGCGAGCTGTGGCAAGAAGGTTTGCTGTGTCTGTCAGTACACCAGGAGACGTGGAGGAGGCCGTAGAAGGGCAACAACCCAGCAGCAGGACCTCCGCCTTTGTGCAAGGAGCCCTGCAAAATTACCTCTAGCATTCCACAAATGTGCATGTGTCTGCACAAACAGTTTGAAACCAACTCCATGAGGATGGTATGAGGGCCCAACATCCACAGATGGGGATTGTGCTCACAGCCCAACACCGTGCAGGATGCTTGGCATTTACCAGAGAACACCAGGATTGGTAAATTCGCCACTGGAGCCCTGTGCTCTTCACAGATGAAAGCAGGTTCACAGTCTGGAGACGCCGTGGAGAGCGATCTGCTGCCTGCAACATCCTTCAGCATGACCGGTTTGGCAGTGGGTCAGTAATGGTGTGGGGTAGCATTTCTTTGGAGGGCCGCACAGCCCTGCATGCGCTCGCCAGAGGTAGCCTGACTGCCATTAGTACCGAGATGAGAACCTCAGACCCCTTGTGAGACCTTATGCTGGTGTGGTTGTCCCTGAGTTCCTCCTAATGCAGGACAATGCTAGACCTCATGTGGCTGGAGTGTATCAGCAGTTCCTGCAAGATGAAGGCATTGAAGCTATGGACTGGCCCGCCCGTTCCCCACACCTGAATCCAGTTGAGCACATTTGGGACATCACTGGTTAATAAATTTGATTTCCATTGATGATTTTTCTGTGATTTTATTGTCAGCACATTCAACTTTGTACAGAACAAAGTATTCAATGAGAATATTTCATTTATTCAGATCTTGGATGTTATTTGAGTGTTCCCTTTATTTTTTTGAGCAGTATAGTTTCCCGTTCATTGGAACCTTTAAGATATGCAGACATCAATACATCAAATATAGAAATGTTTCTGGCATGGAGTTTTGTGACACATATTACACATTTTAATTCAATTGCATGTTAACAATTTTAATATGTCTGAATATTTTAAAGGGCCCTAGAATGTCAAGCTGTATTTACCCTGGCATAGTTGAATAATGAGAGTACAGAAACTAAAACTGACACACCATGAACCTCAATTAATTTCAATAAAAAAGTGAACCCTCAAATTTGATAACCTGTAGCTGTAATTATCTTAAAATACTCAACTTCAAATCTCCCTCAAAATGATTTTACCATTATGCCTCACGGAAACCAAGGACCAAAGTCTCATACATACTAATAACACACCAAAGAACTCCTTAAACTGATCCCAGTTGACAGGCTTATTTTCTTGAAGGGTTTCAGGCTATGACTGCCTCTAGGGAAGCATACTGTATGTTTTGCTTTCTGTGATTATGTAAAATTCAGTGTTGGAAAAGATGACACTACTGTTTCATGTATGTTCCTGTAGGGGGCACTCTTTACTCAAAAAGTCAACCAGTCTACTGCACTATTAAAGCCAATGCAGCAATGTTTGACATCAGTGACTTAATATGCAAAACTGCCACTGAACCTGTTCTCTATATATGTAAGGTAAAAAAGAAAGACAGTCTGGTCCTGCTAACTCTGACCGTCTGAAGTTCCACACACACACACACACACACACACACCATGTTCTCCACCTCTTTGCTGCTGCTGCTGCTGCTGACTGCAGCATGTAAGTCCATTATCTCTTTCACTGAGGATCCATATCAGTGCACTAAATGGACGAACCAGCTTTAATCTGCTGTATTAATGTTTTCTATGTGTGTGTTCAGGTGTCCACTCTCAGGTTGTTCTCACACAGTCTGAACAGTCAGTAGCAGTGGCTCCAGGTGGATCTTACAAACTGACCTGTGCCGGCAGTGGATTCAGTGTGGGAAGCGCTTATATGCACTGGATCCGGCAGGCTCCTGGGAAAGGACTGGAATGGATCATATATTATTATACTGAGAGTAGAAAAAGCTCAGCCCAATCAGTGCAGGGCAGGTTCACAGCTTCCAAGGACAGCTCGAATCTCTACCTGCACATGACTCAACTGAAGCCTGAAGACACTGCAGTGTGTTACTGTGCCACATACGCACTGTGGTGGAAGTCATACAGACAGCTGTACAAAAACTAGAGGGAAAGATAAACAGAGGGTGAACCCTGGCATCATTGCAAAGAGGGGGCAACCATGAATATGCTAATATTAACTGCATGATATAATAGATTTACATAATCTTGATGGCAAATTCATTTAGCGTAAAGCACATGTCAAACTTTTGTCTTCATGAGATGAAGTGCTACAGGTTTCAGTGTTTCTCAGCATGGTAAGACTATTAAAGACTTCCTTCAACTCTGGCTGTGTTGTGCAAATTAAGTTAACATTTATGACACAAACATATACTAAATAAACAGGGTTCGCTGCTGTAGAACTGAAATCTGGTTTAATAAAGAAGTTCATCAATGAAGGAACCAAATGCTCTTCCATATTTCTTCTATGCACTGCAAAAATGAGTTCAGCAACTTAAAATCACATATTAACATATTATGGAGTTTTTAAGGTGAACTGAACTTAGTGACCTAACCAACCTTCCTAAACTTCCTAAAGTTGATGTGATTTTTTAATTAATTAATGTATTTATTAATTTTACTCTTTATATTTTTTTCTTTGCTAAAAAGGTTGGCACTATTTGTAAGTGTAAAAGAGTGAATGGTATTCATCAGTATTCTGTCTGAACTCTAGGGGGCGATCAGTCACTACATCCTTGCAGTCATAGTGCTATAATTATTGAAGTAACTCTATTGGTCAGAGGAGTGTTTATGTAAATTTATGTTGCTTGAAAACTCACCTTAAATATAATATAATCAGCACTTTATTCACCTAATGCTCAAATCGCTGTAGCACAGAACCATCAGAGAGTTTAGTTATGGCACTGCAGATTGTTCAGTACTGCGTTCTTATACTGATGCTTACACAAGGTATGTTAGACTTCCCAATACATTGTCATGTGAGAGTATTTTAATACAATCAGGATTATCCTTGATTGGTGAATGTTTTTTTTTTTTTTTAGACATAAATGCTGAGATCCGACTCGACCAGTCTTCTGCTGTGGTGAAGAAACCTGGAGAAACTGTGAAAATCTCCTGTAAAATAAGTGGCTTCAGCATGACCAGCTACTACATGCAGTGGATACAACAGAAACCAGGAGAAGCTCTGGAATGGATTGGAGAGATGAACACTGGTTCAAATTCAGCAACTTATGCAGATTCTATGAAAGGTCACTTCACAATGACTGAGGACGTTCCCTCAAGTACACAGTTCTTAGAGGCCAAGAGTCTGAGAGCAGAGGACACTGCTGTTTATTACTGTGCTCGAAGCCCCACAATGACTGGAGCTGATGGAGCAGCTGTACTAAAACCACCCACCACACAATAACACTATGACCTAGCAGATGTGAGTTTGAATCCACTGAGCCATGCTGTTTTGCCATCAGTGGTCAGTGTCTGAGAGAGCACAATTGGCAATGCTCTCAGAGATTATTGAGTAACTTTATTGCTTTTAACTGAAGTTTTAGAAGCTGTCCTGTAAAAATATTACAAAATTTCAGTGCAAATGCTGGGCTCAGCATTCTGAGCTACTATTATTAGAGTTCTGATAAATCAATAATGCACTGCATTGCTGCTGAACACTATGGACCAATCAGGCCTCATCCTGTACTTGTGCAAAATAATGGCAAAACAACATATGATGCACTAATGTTCAAGAAATTAATTTCCAAATAATTCCCAAATGTATTATTAATGCATTAAGATTTTGTTACATTTACACAAATATTTTTTTTTTATTAAGAAATAATAATTTTTCAGGCAAAGCCCTGGAGTCAGAGCTAGGATATGTGAAGATAACATTTAGTTGCACTAAACAAGCAAATAAGTACAGTGACAATAGTGTACTTAGGTAATTAACTAACTTAAGGGCTACATATTAGATGTGAGGCAACTTAATGCACTACATTTTTGGCAGTAGAATTAGTGTTCTCTCATTCATATTCCAGTAGGATGTGCTCTTCAATCAGACAGAATACTGATGTAGTCTATATTCATATATTTATATTATAATGTATATGTTTTATTTATTTATTTGTTAAATTTTTTTCCCCTCACTTGATATGATATAACATTCAAAATATAGCATTTTAATGAAAGTTCAATTATTTGTATATTTGGTGGTATTTGTGTGTAACTTGATGGAACAATATTGTTTGAAAAGTGTTATGAACACAGTGTTATATTTGGAAATTTTATCTAACTTGCAAAAAACATTAAAAAAACAACTTAAGGACAGTAAACATAAACATAAACATAAAAACATCATTCCGGTTGTGTTGAAAACAGGCTCTTTATTAACTGTTGTCCTCAAAATTGTCTTAAATACAATCACCTCTTACAAATCACTTGATAAGCAAATAAAAAGTACTCCCCTCCCCACTCACTCACTCTATATGAGGCTCTGGAGAACCTCTGCTCTGGTGGAGCTCTGGTGAAGTTCTGACAGGTTCAAGCCCAACAAAAAAAGATGTCCTCTACAGCTCTACTGCTCCTGCTGGTGGCTGTTTCCTGTGAGATATTTAGTACAATATGTTTATGTTTAATCTCAATCTGTAATATTTTTTATGTCGCTAATCTCTATGTTGGTCCACAGATGTTCACTGTATTGAACTGACCCAGCCTGGTTACATGACGGTCCGTCCAGGTCAGAGTCTGACCATCAACTGCAAAGTTTCCTATTCAGTTACAAGTGAGCATACAGCTTGGATCCGACAACCTGCAGGAAAAGCTCTGGAGTGGATAGGCCATATCAGTAGTGGTGGGGGCACATATTACAGTGATAAACTGAAAAGCAAGTTCAGCATCTCCAGAGACACTGGAACTAACACAATAACATTACAAGGACAGAATCTGCAGACTGAGGACACAGCTGTGTATTACTGTGCAAGAGAACACAGTGATAGAAAGTCATGCATTTCTCTTACAAAAACCCAGAGATTTAAACCTCAATGCAGCTATTACATTCTTTTAGTTTGGAACTAGGAACATTAATCAGCTTGTGTCTGTAATGAGCTGCTGAAGACTAAACTCAGTTTTATTGGCTGGTTTATGTCACTGCAAAAGAGCACAGCGGCATTGCATTACATAGCCTTGTCCAGCCCAGCTGAGAATAGGCTATCACTGTAAAAAAAACACTGTGATCATTTTACCAGATAGTGTAGCTTTTCTCTCTGTTTCCCGTTAGTGTCCTCTTTGTGTATACTCTGTGCAGAGGTTAGCTAGCTGAATAGCTTGTAGCTGGTCATCTGGGTTAGTTTTTAGTCTAGCACCTTCTCACCTTATCCACATGGCTTCCACATGTGGATACCAGCAGGCACATCCCTCTGATTGGTCCTTCTCCCTTCTATGATCAACCTTGCTGTAGCTTTTAGTATTTTTAGTCTCACTTCTAAATTCTCCTGAAGAAGGCATTGTGTTTAGCCTCAGCTTTTGATAGTGAGCTGGGTGTATATCAATTTTGAGGGCATAAATGATGAGGCAAGAACTGTGAAGAAGTAATTTTGGGGGGTTGGAACTCTGTTTTGGTTATGCAGGATTTTCCTTTGTATCAACAGACAAGAGTGTTTGAGATTAATGGTTTGTCACCTCCATGTATAGAACTTTTATTATTCAGCTACACCAAGAAAAATATAGTTTCCCGTTCATTGGAACCTTTAAGAAATGCAGACTTCAATACATCAAATATAGAAAATGTTTCTGGCATGGAGTTTTGTGTCACATACAATGGGAAATGTCATTGCCAATGCTAAACAAATTAAAATGGTATTTTGGATTTCATTAAATTTATTGAAAGCCAAAATACCTTTGTGTTGGCGTTGCAGTGTCCTGTCTGTTTACTGTGTCTAATCTCTGTTGTATTGATTGTGTTGTTCTGTATTGTTCCTGGACCTTGTTGCACCACAGTCCTGGAGGTACTTCGCTCCACTGTGTACTTGTTCTCAGATAAAATGACAATAAAAGCCTCTTGACTTGACTTGACTTGTTAGGAGTTCACTCTGAACAAAGAGATTTGAGTCTTTTAGGCTGAATAAAACTAATCGACATGAATGAGCTGTTTTAGATAACTGAATGGTCTTACTGCTAATTAAAAGTTGGAGGTTTTATAACATAATAAGCTAATAAGCAGCTAATATTGGTAGAGTAATAAAAATGAGCTTCTAGTTTAACTGCATGTCTAAGGACTGTTACACACTTACTGCAGCAGCACAAGCTGGTAATATTGCTTTTTATTTAGGTGTGTGCTTTTATTCAGGTGGCCGAATTGATTATAAGTGAAGTAAAGAGGTAAAGCCAACATAGGTTTACTTTGATGGCCATCTTATGACACCTAGATTTTGAAAAGATCTAATTTGTAACAGTGAGCTTTCAGAGTTTGTTTTAATTCAAAATAATGCATGTTAACAATTATAATACTCAAATTTGACTGGAGCTGATGGAGCAGCTGTACTAAAACCACCCACCACACAATAACACTATGACCTTGCAGATGTGAGTTTGAATCCCAAGCCATGCAGGTTTGTCATCAGTGGCCAGTGTCTGAGAGAGCACAATTGGCAATGCTCTCAGAGATTATTGAGTAACTTTCAGTTCTAAATTTCAGTGCAAATGTTGGGCACAGTTCTGATATATCAATAAAGCCCTGCATTGCTGTTGAACACTATGGACCAATCAGGCCTCATCCTGTACTTGTGCAAAATAATGGCAAAACAAGATATGATGTTCGAGAAATTCATTTCCAAATAGTTTCCAAATGTATTATTAATTCATTTAGAATTTATTACATTTACACACCAACATTTTTTATTATGTAATAATAATTTCCCAAGCAAAGTCTAGGAGTCAGAGCTATGATATGTGAAGATAACATTTAGTTGCAATAAACAAGCAAATAAGTATAGTGACAAGAGGGTGCTTAAGTACTTCACTAACTTAAGTGCCACATATTAGATGTATTTACTTAACTTAACATAATGCACTACATTTTTTGGCAGTAGAATTAATGTTCTCTCATTCATATTGCAGTAGGATGTGCTCTTCATTCAGACAGAATAGTGATCTAGTCTGTATTCATATATTTTGATTATAATGTCAGAAAGAAATATATTTTTTTATGTTTTAGCTATTTATTTGTTTCATGTTTTCCCCTCACTTGATATGATATAACATTCAAAATATAGCGGTTTTAGTGAAAGTTCAATTATTTGTATATTTGGTAGTATTTGTGTGTAATTTGATGGAACAATATTGTTTGAAAAGTGTTATGAATACAGTGTTACATTTGGAAATTATATCTAACTTGCAAAAAACATAAAGAAAAAAACCTTAAGGACAGTAATTGTGTAGATGTAGTACTTTTTTGATGTTACATAAAAACATCATTCCGTTTGTGTTGAAAACAGGCTCTCTATTAACTGTTGTCCTCAAAATTGTCTTAAATACAATCACCTCCTACAGGTCACTTATTAAGCAAATAAAAAGTACTCCCCTCCCCACTCACTCACTCACTCACTCACTCTATATGAAGCTCTGGAGAACTGTGAAGGTCTCATAGGTTCAAGCCAAACAAAAAAAGATGTCCTCTACACCTCTACTGCTCCTGCTGGTGGCTGTTTCCTGTGAGATATTTATTACATTCTAGATTTTACTAAGTACAATATGTTTATGTTCAATCTCAATCTGTAATATTTTTTATATGTCTAATCTCTATGTTGGTCCACAGATGTTCACTGTTATGAACTGACCCAGCCTGGTTCCATGACGGTCCGTCCAGGTCAGAGTCTGACCATCAACTGCAAAGTTTCCTATTCAGTTACAAGTGAGCATACAGCTTGGATCCGACAGCCTGCAGGAAAAGCTCTGGAGTGGATAGGCTATATCAGTAGTGGTGGGGGCACATATTACAGTGATAAACTGAAAAGCAAGTTCAGCATCTCCAGAGACACTGGAACTAATACAATAACATTACAAGGACAGAACCTGCAGACTGAGGACACAGCTGTGTATTACTGTGCAAGAGAACACAGTGATAGAAAGTCATGCATTCATCTTACAAAAACCCAGAGACTTAAAACTGAAGGCAACTAATACATGATTTTAATCTGGCTGTTCATTACTGCTCCTTTTTACTTCAGAAATGAACATTAAATAGCTTGTCAAAAAAGAACATTAAAATGATTAAAATTAAAACATTAAACTAGTTGTAGAATGCATTGTGGTGGTGATAGTGTGGCTTTAAGTGGATGTGACAATTAACTACAAGGATACAGCCACACTTCCAGGTAAGTTCCAGTGATATTTAATGTTGAATGTGTGAAAAAATCAAACACAAACATACAAAACAAAACACAAAAGAGCTAAGCTGCACACTCTTTCTACAAAAAGGCCTCAGCGGCCTTCACCTGAGGGCTGCAGAGCCTCACAGACATCTACTATTGCTTCAGACTACTCTGTACAAGCTGAACCCCCTCATTGCTTCCTACACAGCCCTTTTAGGTTGTACGCTTCTCCCTCCTCAGCCTGGAGTGGACCAAGTGTCTACTACGGTGGTGGTCATCACACAAACAAACAATGACAATACGACAAATAACATATAGACAATACTGACCAATATTTTATTTACATCTTATATACAATTATTGTAGTCTTGTTAATGGCCATATTGATGTAAACCGGTAAGTTGAGCTAGCTGTAATTATATTTATATCCTAGGATTATTGGTTATTGTGTGTTTTCCCCCTTCTAGGTTAACCGTATCCCGGTCCTGGCTGCACCTAGAAAAGGAACCCGCTTACCAGCGCCCTCATTCCCCCAGGATCACCAGGTCGATAACATGTCACATAGTCACAAGTCTCTACTGTGTATGTGCTGATGATAAGTCAGATACCAGTGTCTTCATCCCATGCGTGTATGAAGTATTAAGTAGTTTACTGATGTATAAATAGCAAGATTTGTGACTTTTCTTGGGATGAAAACATATCATATGAAGCCTACATACTACTCTGGTATTTTACCTCAGAAAATGCACCGATTTGGCTTTTAAATGGATGATTTGTGGGATAAAAGGTAACCTCAGCTTTTGTTGGCTGGTTTATGCTACTGCCACGGATCACAGCATAGACATAAAACAGTACATGAAAATGACAATTCATGAACCTCCAACACTGTTGTCTTTTCGTCTAAAAGAACATCTAGCAAAACCAAAACAGCCTTGATTCATAATATCTATAACCCCAACATGTACATAACCCCTCCCACTAACGAAAGCTCTAGTCAAAGCTGGAGAAACGGTAAAACACAACATCGACTTCAGGAGAATATGGTGATGCTGATCCTCAAGAGCAGCTCATCACCTCCAGTGATGGGGCAGTATCTGCTTCCATAGTCCTGAAAATGTCCAGCGTTGTGTCATCCCTCCACAAAACCTCTGTGATTAATTTATGTGGTTTTGAGCATCCTGGAGGTGACTGCTTTTGGGTCAGTAGAGGTGCATTGAGACCTTCATGCACTGCCGCCACCAAATCCTGCTGCAAGTCAGAACACAGAAAATAAACAAAGGGCCCTGCTTACAAAGCCAAATTGAAACAAAGACGTATACAGTATATTAAGAAGCCAGTCAGTCCAGGGATGAGCTGCAGGCTTGTGAAGTTAGACATGAACAAAGTAAATATCATTTTTTTTCACCACAGTCTAAAGCACTCTCAAAGTCAATGAGGCAATGTTTTCCATCATTGCCTTCTTATGTAAATTCTTCACTGATCCCCTTCTGTATATGTAGAGTAGAAACAGTCTGATCTCTGGTATCTCTGACCCTCAAGTTCCACCATGATCCTCACCTCTTTACTGCTGTTGCTGACTGCAGCATGTGAGTGTGTTATTTCTCTCAATGAGGAACCATATTAATGCAGTAGATTGACAATCCAGCTTTAACCTGCTGTATTAATGTCTTCTGTGTGTGTGTGTTCAGGTGTCCACTCTCAGGTTGTTCTCACACAGTCTGAACAGTCAGTAGCAGTGGCTCCAGGTGGATCTCAAAAACTGACCTGTGCCGGCAGTGGATTCAGTGTGGGGGGCACTAACATGTACTGGATCCGGCAGGCTCCTGGGAAAGGACTGGAATGGATCATATGGTATTATTCTGAGAGCAGCAAAAGCTCAGCCCAATCAGTGCAGGGCAGGTTCACAGCTTCCAAGGACAGCTCGAATCTCTACCTGCACATGACTGAACTGAAGCCTGAAGACACTGCAGTGTATTACTGTGCTAGAGACTCACTGTGGTAGAAGTCGTACAAACAGCTGTACAAAAACCAGAGAGACAGATAAACAGATGGAGGCTGAAGTCTAGGAGCATTCTAAAGAGGGGGTGGCATGACAAAATATAAAAGTCTTGTTTTTTAAAGAAATACTAAAATTAACTGCATGAAGTGTCTTTATGATAAGCATGCATCAAACTTCAGTCTACATGGTTTGCAGCTCTACAGATTTAAGTTTTCTGCCTCATTAGACTATATCCAATACAACTCATCAGCTGACTAGGACCTTCATGAACTGCATTTAGAGAATTTAAAAACTTGTATTTTCTATGTCCTACATAAAAAATATTATTGCAATAAGTGTATTACTTTTTTTTGTAAATTATTGTAATATAAACTAAACAGTGCTCAGGAAGTTCATTTAATGTACACTGTTAAAAGGGGTCCTTGAGGAACTTTTAGGGGTTCTTCCGTTTGAAACGAGGAACCTCTTAAGGTGCTTTTAAGACCTTGAAGGAACCTTTTAATTCTAAAACCTTTTCTTGCAGGTTCCTCAAAGCACCTTAAGAGGTTCCTCCACAGTTTTAAAGTGAAGAATATCCAAGTTCAAAGTTTCACAAGAAACTTATGGTAAAGACTAAACTTGTTTAAAATGTTAGTAAAAAAATTGATTTAAGGCAAGTAAGCAGCACTAAATCAGAGAATGTTATCAATCTAAACATTTGCATTACTTAGAAATCTTAGCAAAGATTCATTTTTATAAGCAAATAATGCATTTCAGAATTACGTCACTGAACTGAAAGTTAAAAAACATGACTAATATTGTTATATTTTGTTCTTGTTTTTTTGTTTTGTTTGGCATATGGGACATAGTGTAACTAGAAAAAAATACTAAAATGCATTAATAAAAAGAAGTGCAGTTAATACACTTATTTGTACATTTGATGATGAACATGCAAATAAATTCTGCATGAAATTGCAGAACATTTTTTACATTTACATTTTACACTTTAAACATTTTTTTAAAAATCAGTGAATATATGGATGTAGTACTTTTTATATGAAATGAAGACATTGTTGCTTCTACATGTTGAAACGGGCAGAGAAGTTCTTTACATGCACTCTATAAACTACTGTCTTCATGTCTTAAATACTTTTGACTCCTATAAGTCATGAGATAAGCAAATGAAAGTCACACCCCTCCCCACTCACACACTTTATATGAAGCTCTGGAGAACTGAGAAGCTCCCACAGGTTCAAGCCCAACCCAAAAAGATGTTCCATACAACTGTACTGCTCCTGCTGGCAGCTGCGTCATGTGAGCTGTTTATTAAATAATTGATTTCACTAAGTTCATTATATATATGTTCAATCTCAATATATAATATTTGCATGTGTCTAATCACTATGTATTTATGACCCACAGGCGTTCGCTGTATTGAACTGACACAGCCTGATTCCATGATGGTCCGTCCAGGTCAGAGTCTGACCATCAACTGCAAAGTTTCATATTCAGTTACAAGCTACTATACAGCTTGGATCCGACAGCCTGCAGGAAAATCTCTGGAGTGGATTGGGCGCATCACTAGTGGTGGGAGCACAGCTTACAGTGATGAACTTAAAAGCAAGTTCAGCATCTCCAGAGACACTGGAACTAACAAAATAACATTACAAGGACAGAACCTGCAGACTGAGGACACAGCTGTGTATTACTGTGCAAGAGAACACAGTGATAGAAAGTCATGCATTCGTCTTACAAAAACCCAGAGACTTAAACCTCAATGCAGCTATTACATTCTTTTAGTTTGGGACTAGGAACATTAAACAGCTTGTGTCTGTAATGAGCTGCTAAAGACTAAACTCAATTTTATTGGCTGGTTTATGTCACTTCCAAAGAGCACAGCGGCATAGCATTGCATAGCCTTGTCCAGCCCAGCTGAGAATAGGCTATCACTGTAAAAAGAACACTGTGATCATTTTACCTGATAGTGTTGGTTTTCTCTCTGTGTCCAGTTAGTGTCCTCTCTGTGTATACTCTGTGCAGAGGTTAGCTAGCTGAATAGCTTGTAGCTGGTCATCTGGGTTAGTTTTTAGTCTAGCACCTTCTCACTTTACTGGCTTCCAAATGTGGATACCAGCAGGCACATCCCTCTGATTGGTCCTTCTCCCTTCTATGGTCAACCTTGCTGTAGCTTTTAGCACTTTTAGTCTCACTTCTAAATTCTCCTGAAGAAGGCATTGTGTTTAGCCTCAGCTTTCTATAGTGAGCTGGGTGTATATCAATTTTGAGGGCATAAATGATGAGGCAAGAACTGTGAAGAAGTAATTTTGGGGGGTTGGAACTCTGTTTTGGTTATGCTGGATTTTCCTTTGTATCAACAGACAAGAGTGTTTGAGATTCATGGTTTCTCACCTCCATCTACAGAACTTTTATTATTCAGCTACGCCAAGAAAAATATAGTTTCCCGTTCATTGGAACCTTTAAGAAATTCAGACATCAATACATCAAATGTAGAAAATGTTTCTGGCATGGAGTTTTGTGTAATAAACAATGGGAAATTTCATTGCCAGTGCTACACAAATTAAAATGGTATTTCGGCTTTCATTAAAGTTACTGAAAGCCAAAATACCTTTGTGTTGGCTTTGCACTGTCCTGTCTGTTTACTGTGCCTAATCTCTGTTGTATTGATTGTGTTGTTCTGTGTTGTTCCTGGACCTTGTTGTACTTCGCTCCACTGTGTACTTGTTCTCAGATAAAATAACAATAAAAGCCTCTTGACTTGACTTGACTTGTTAGGAGATCACTATGAACAAAGAGATTTGAGTCTTTTAGGCTGAATAAAACTAATCGACATGAATGAGCTGTTTTAGATAACTGAATGGTCTTACTTCTAATGAAAAGTTGGAGGCTTTATAACATAATTAGCTAATAACCAGCTAATATTGGTAGAGTAATAAAACTGAGCTTCTAGTTTAACTGCATGTCTAAGGACTGTTACACAGCTACTGCAGCAGCACAAGCTGGTAATATTGCTTTTTATTTTAGGTGTGTGCTTTTATTCAGGTGGCCGAATTGATGATAAGTAAAGTAAAGAGGCAAAGCCAACATAGGTTTACTTTGATGGCCATCTTATGACACCTAGATTTTGAAAAGATCTAATTTGTAACAGTGAGCTTTCAGAGTTTGTTTTAATTCAAAATAATGCATGTTAACAATTTTAATATGTCTGAATATTTTAAAGGGCCCTAGAATGTCAAACTGTATTTACCCTGGCATAGTTGAATAATGAGAGTACAGAAACTAAAACTGACACACCATAAACCTCAATCAATTAAAACAAATGTGAACCTTCAAATTTGATAACCTGTAGCTGTATTTATCTTAAATTACTCAACTTCAAATCTCCCTCAAAATGATTTTACCAGTATGCCTCACGAAACCCAAAGACCAAAGTCTCATACATATTAATAATACACCAAAGAACACCTTAAACTGAGCCCAGTTGACAGGCTTATTTTCTTGAAGGGTTTCAGGCTATGACAGCCTCCAGGGAAGCATACTATATATTTTGCTTTCTGTGATTATGTAAATTTCAGTGTTGGAAACAATGACACTACTGTTTTATGTATGTTCCTGTCGGGGGCACTCTTTACTCAAAAAGTCAACCAGTCTACTGCACTATTAAAGCCAATGCAGCAATGTTTGACATCAGTGACTTAATATGCAAAACTGCCACTGAACCTGTTCTCTATATATGTAAGGTATAAAAGAAATACAGTCTGGTCTCTGCTAACTCTGACCGTCTGAAGTTCCACACACACACACACACACACACCATGTTCTCCACCTCTTTGCTGCTGCTGCTGCTGCTGACTGCAGCATGTAAGTCCATTATCTCTTTCAATGAGGAACCATATCAGTGCACTAAATGGACGAACCAGCTTTAATCTGCAGTATTAATGGTTTCTATGTGTGTGTGTGTGTTCAGGTGTCCACTCTCAGGTTGTTCTCACACAGTCTGAACAGTCAGTAGCAGTGACTCCAGGTGGATCCTACAAACTGACCTGTGCCGGCAGTGGATTCAGTGTGGGAAGCGCTTATATGCACTGGATCCGGCAGGCTCCTGGGAAAGGACTGGAATGGATCATATATTATTATACTGAGAGTAGAAAAAGCTCAGCCCAATCAGTGCAGGGCAGGTTCACAGCTTCCAAGGACAGCTCGAATCTCTACCTGCACATGACTCAACTGAAGCCTGAAGACACTGCAGTGTATTACTGTGCCACATACGCACTGTGGTGGAAGTCATACAGACAGCTGTACAAAAACTAGAGGGAAAGATAAACAGAGGGTGAACCCTGGCATCATTGCAAAGAGGGGACAACCATGAAGAAATAGATAAGGCTTGTCAGTTGACGTTTTAGAGATATGCTAATATTAACTGCATGATATAATAGATTTACATAATCTTGATGGCAAATTCATTTAGCGTAAAGCACGTCAAGTTTTGTCTTCATGAGATGAAGTGCTACAGGTTTCAGTGTTTCTCAGCATGGTAAGACTATCAAAGACTTCCTTCTACTCTGGCTGTTTCTGAAGCCTAATATGGAGAAGTTGGAATATCCTCGGGAATTTTTCTCAAGATCCCAACTGACATGTGGAAAGCAATCTCTTTATTAATTCATTTACAAAGGTATGATTCGATTGACACATTTATAGGGAAAATTATCCTCCTCAACATTGAACAAATCCTGTTTATAGATCCAGGTTACGTGTGGTGCAGGTAACTGCTGTTACATGTTATTTAAGTTAGTTATTTTAAGGGTTCATTGTCTATAATTGTGGCCATTTTCTTTTGTAATCCATGCAGAAATCCAGGTCATTCTAAAGGCGTCTCTTACTTTTTCTATCCTGCACTGTGGATATTTACTCAAAATGCTAAAAAAATATATATAAATAAATAAAGAAAGAAAAAATGTGAACTGTACAACTAGTTTAGTTAGATTGGGATTCTTTATATTTGTGTTAAATGTGATGCAAATTAAATTAACATTTATGACACAAACATATACTAAATAAACAGGGTTCCCTGCTGTAGAACTGGAATCTGGTTTAATAAAGAAGTTCATCAATTAAGGAACCAAATGCTATTCCATATTTCAAGCAACTTAAAATCACATATTAACATATTATGGAGTTTTTAAGGTGAACTGAACTCAGTGACCTAACCAACCTTCCTAAACTCTTTTAGTTGATGTGATTTTTTAATTAATTAATGTATTTATTAATTTTACTCTTTATATTTTTTTCTTTGCCAAAAAGGTTGGCACTATTTGTAAGTGTAAAGGAGTGAATGGTATTCATCAGTATTCTGTCTGAACTCTAGGGGGCGATCAGTCACTACATCCTTGCAGTCATGCAAAAATATTTCAGTGTGTTCTAAAATTATTAATATAACTCTATTGGTCAGAGGAGTGTTTATGTAAATTTATGTTGCTTGAAAACTCACCTTAAATATAATATAATCAACACTTTATTCACCTAATGCTCAAATCACTGTAGCACAGAACTCAGTACATTTTGAACCATCAGAGTGTTTAGTTATGGCACTGCAGATTGTTCAGTACTGCATTCTTATACTGATGCTTACACAATATGTTAGACTTCCCAATACATTGTCATGTGAGAGTATTTTAATACAATCAGGATTATCCTTGATTGGTGAATGTTTGTTTTTTTTCTAGACATAAATGCTGAGATCCGACTCCACCAGTCTTCTGCTGTGGTGAAGAAACCTGGAGAAACTGTGAAGATCTCCTGTAAAATAAGTGGCTTCAGCATGACCAGCTACTACATGCACTGGATACGACAGAAACCAGGAGAAGCTCTGGAATGGATTGGAGAGATGAACTCTGGTTCAAATTCAGCAACTTATGCAGATTCTATGAAAGGTCACTTCATAATGACTGAGGACGTTCCCTCAAGTACACAGTTCTTAGAGGCCAAGAGTCTGAGAGCAGAGGACACTGCTGTTTATTACTGTGCTCGAAGCCCCACAGTGACTGTGGCACATGGAGCAGCTGTACTAAAACCACCCACCACACAATAACACTATGACCTAGGAGATGTGAGTTTGAATCCACCAAGCCATGCTGTTTTATCATCAGGGCCAGTGTCTGAGAGAGCACAATTGGCAATGCTCTCAGAGATTATTGAGTAACTTTATTGCTTTTAACTTAAAGTTTTAGAAGCTGCCCTGTAAAAATATTACAAAATTTCAGTGCAAATCCTGGGCTCAGCATTCTGAGCTACTATTATTAGAGTTCTGATAAGTCAATAATGCACTGCATTGCTGCTGAACACTATGGACCAGTCAGGCGTTTAGAATTTGTTACATTTACACAACTACATTTTTTATCATGTAATAATCATTTCCCAAGCAAAGTCCTGGAGTCAGAGCTAGGATATGTGAAGATAACATTTAGTTGCAATAAACAAGCAAATAAGTACAGTGACAATAAAGTACTTAAGTACTTCACTTCACAACTTAAGTGTCACATATTAGATGTACTTATTTAACTTAACTTAATGCACTACATTGTTTGGCAGTAGAATTAATGTTCTCTTATAAACAATTACTGTCCTTAAGGTTGTTTTTTCTTCATGTTTTTTGCAAGTTAGATATAATTTCCAAATGTAACACTGTATTCATAACACTTTTCTACTATTGCTTCAGCCTACTCTGTACAAGCTGAACCCCCTCATTGCTTCCTACACAGCCCTTTTAGGTTGTACGCTTCTCCCTCCTCAGCCTGGAGTGGCCTACGGTGGTGGTCATCACACAAACAAACAATGAAAATACAACAAATAACATATAGACAATATTGACCAATATTTAATTTACATCTAATATACAATTATTGTAGTCTTGTTTCTGGCCATATTGATGTATACCGGTATACCCCCAGGTTGTATACCCCCAGGATCACCAGGTTGGTAACATGTCACATAGTCACAAGTCTCTACTGTGTAAGTGCTGATGATAAGTCAGATACCAGTGACTTCATCACATGCGTGTATGAAGTACTAAGTTGTTTACTGATGTATAAATAGCAAGATTTGTGACTTTTTTGGGATGAAGACATATCATATGAAGCCTACTTACTACTCTGATATTTTACCTCAGAATGAAACACACCGATTTGGCTTTTAAATGGATGATTTGTGGAATAAAAGGTAACCTCAGCTTTTGTTGGCTGGTTCATGCTACTGCCACGGATCACAACAGCATAGACATAAAACAGTACATTAAAAATTACAATCTATGAACCTCCAACACTGTTGTCTTTTCGTCTAAAAGAACATCCAGCAAAACCAAAACAGCCTTGATTCATAATATCTATAACCCCAGCATGTACATAACCCCTCCCACTAAAGAAAGATCTAGTCAAAGCTGGAGAAACGGTAAAACGCGACAGCGACTTCAGGAGAATATGGTGATGCTGATCCTCAAGAGCAGCTCATCACCTCCAGTGATGGGGCAGTGTCTGCTTCCATAGGCCCGAAAATGTCCAGCTTTGTGTCATCCCTCCTCAAAACACAGTCCCAAAACCTCTGTGATTAATTTATGTGGTTTTGAGCATCCTGGAGGTGACTGCTTTTGGTTCAGTAGAGGTGCATTGAGACCTTCATGCACTGCCGCCACCAAATCCTGCTGCAAGTCAGAACACAGAAAATAAACAAAGGGCCCTGCTTACAAAGACAAATTGAAACAAAGACGTATACAGTTTATTAAGAAGCCAGTCAGTCCAGGAATGAGCTGCAGGCTTGTGAAGTTAGACATGAACAAAGTAAATATCATTTTTTTTCCCACAGGGGGAGACATCACCACAGTCTAAAGCACTCTCAAAGTCAATGAGGCAATGTTTTCCATCATTGCCTTCTTATGTAAATTCTTCACTGATCCCCTTCTGTATATGTAGAGTAGAAACAGTCTGATCTCTGGTATCTCTGACCCTCAAGTTCCACCGTGATCCTCACCTCTTTACTGCTGTTGCTGACTGCAGCATGTGAGTGTGGTATTTCTTTCAATGAGGAACCATATTAATGCAGTAGATTGACAATCCAGCTTTAACCTGCTGTATTAATGTCTTCTCTGTGTGTGTGTTCAGGTGTCCACTCTCAGGTTGTTCTCACACAGTCTGAACAGTCAGTAGCAATGGCTCCAGGTGGATCTCAAAAACTGACCTGTGCCTGCAGTGGATTCAGTGTGGGGAGCACTAACATGTACTGGATCCGGCAGGCTCCTGGCAAAGGACTGGAATGGATCATATATTATTATTCTGACTCTGACAAAAGCTCGGCCCAGTCAGTGCAGGGCAGGTTCACGGCTTCCAAGGACAGCTCGAATTTCTACCTGCACATGACTCAACTGAAGCCTGAAGACACTGCAGTGTATTACTGTGCTAGAAGCTCACTGTGGTGGAAGTCATACAGACAGCTATACAAAACCTAGGAAGACAGATAAACAGATGGAGGCTGAAGTCTAGAAGCATTCTAAAGAGAGGGGTGGCATGAAAAAAGATAAAAGTCTTGTCACTTGATTTATTAAAGAAATACTAAAATTAACTGCATGAAGTGTCTTTATGATAAGCATGCATCAAACTTCAGTCTACATGGTTTGCAGCTCTACAGATTTTAGTTTTCTGCCTCATTAGACTATATCCAATACAACTCATCAGCTGACTCTAGCAGGACCTTCATGAACTGCATTTAGAGAGTGTAAAAACTAGAATTTTCTATGTCCTACCATAAAGATTATTATTGTAATAAGTGTATTGCTCAGAAAGTTCATTTAATGTACACTGTTAAAAGGGGTCCTTGAGGAACTTTTAGGGGTTCTTCAATTCGAAACGGTGGAGGAACCTCTTAAGGTACTTTGAGGACCTTGAAGAAACCTTTTAATTCTAAAATCTTTTCTTGAAGGTTCCTCAAAGCACCTTAAGAGGTTCCTCCACAGTTTTAAATTGAAGAACATCCAACTTCAAAGTTTCACAAGAAATTTATGGTAAGGACAAAACTTGCCAGTACTGTTTAAAATGCTAGTAAAAACATGGATTTAAGGCAAGTAGGCAGCACTAAATCAGAGAATGTTATGAATCTTAACATTTGCATTACTTAGAAATATTAGCAAAGATTCGTTTTTGTAAGCAAATAATGCATTTCAGAATTATGTAACTGAACTGAAAGTTAAAAAGACATACTAAACATGACTAATATTTTATATTTTGTTCATGGGTTTTTTTGTTTGGCATATGGTACATAGTGTAACTAAAAAAAATACTAAAATGCATTAAGAAGAAGAAGTGTAGTTAATACACTTATTTGTACATTTGATGATGAACATGCAAATAAATTCTACATGAAATTTTACAAACATTAAACCTTTTTTAAAAAATCTGAGAATATATGGATGTAGTTCTTTTTATGTGAAATAAAGACATTGTTGCTTATACATGTTGAAACAGGCAGAGAGGTTCTTTACATGCACCCTATAAACTACTGTCTTCAAGTACTTTTGCCTCCTATAAGTCACGAGATAAGCAAATGAAAGGCACACCCCTCCCCACTCACACACTTTATATGAAGCTCTGGAGAACTGAGAAGCTCCCACAGGTTCAAGCCCAATCCAAAAAGATGTTCCATGCAACTCTACTGCTCCTGCTGGTGGCTGCGTCATGTGAGCTGTTTATTAAATAATTGATTTCACTAAGTTCATTATATTTATGTTCAATCTCAATATATAATATTTACATGTGTCTAATAACTATGTATTTATGACCCACAGGCGTTCGCTGTATTGAACTGACACAGCCTGATTCCATGATGGTCCGTCCAGGCCAGAGTCTGACCATCAACTGTAAAGTTTCATATTCGGTTACAAGCTACTATACAGCTTGGATCCGACAGCCTGCAGGAAAAGCTCTGGAGTGGATTGGCTATATCGCTGGTGGTGGGGGCACAGCTTACAGTGATAAACTGAAAAGCAAGTTCAGCATCTCCAGAGACACTGGAACTAACACAATAACATTACAAGGACAAAACCTGCAGACTGAGGACACAGCTGTGTATTACTGTGCAAGAGAACACAGTGATAGAAAGTCATGCATTCGTCTTACAAAAACCCAGAGACTTAAACCTTAATGCAGCTATTACATTCTTTTAGTTTGGGACTAGGAACATTAAACAGCTTGTGTCTGTAATGAGCTGCTAAAGACTATACTCAATTTTATTGGCTGGTTTATGCTACTGTCAAAGAGCACAGCGGCATAGCATTGCATAGCCTTGTCCAGCCCAGCTTAGAATAGGCTATCACTCTAAAAAGAACACTGTGATCATTTTACCAGATAGTGTAACTTTTCTCTCTGTGTCCCGTTAGTGTCCTCTCTGTGTCTTCTCTGTGCAGAGGTTAGCTAGCTGAATAGCTTGTAGCTGGTCATCTGGGTTAGTTTTTAGTCTAGCACCTTCTCACTTTACTGGCTTCCACATGTGGATACCAGCAGGCACATCCCTCTGATTGCTCTTTCTCCCTTCTATCGTCAACCTTGCTGTAGCTTTTAACACTTTTAGTCTCAATTCTAAATTCTCCTGAAGAAGGCATTGTGTTTAGCCTCAGCTTTCTATAGTGAGCTGGGTGTATATCAATTTTGAGGGCATAAATGATGAGGCAAGAACTGTGAAGAAGTCATTTTGGGGGGTTGGAACTCTGTTTTGGTTATGCAGGATTTTCCTTTGTATCAACAGACAAGAGTGTTTGAGATTCATGGTTTGTCACCTCCATGTACAGAACTTTTATTATTCAGCTACACCAAGAAAAATATAGTTTCCCGTTCATTGGAACCTTTAAGAAATTCAGACATCAATACATCAAATGTAGAAAATGTTTCTGGCATGGAGTTTTGTGTCACAAACAAGGGGAAATATCATTGCCAATGCTACACAAATTAAAATGGTATTTCGGCTTTCATTAAAGTTACTGAAAGCCAAAATACCTTTGTGTTGACTTTGCACTGTCCTGTCTGTTTACTGTGTCTAATCTCTGTTGTATTGATTGTGTTGTTCTGCATTGTTCCTGGACCTTGTTGTACTTCGCTCCACTGTGTACTTGTTCTCAGATAAAATAACAATAAAAGCCTCTTGACTTGACTTGACTTGTTAGGAGTTCACTATGGACAAAGAGATTTGAGTCTTTTAGGCTGAATAAAACTAATCGACATGAATGAGCTGTTTTAGATAACTGAATGATCTTACTTCTAATGAAAAGTTGGAGGCTTTATAACATAATAAGCTAATAACCAGCTAATATTGGTAGAGTAATAAAAATGAGCTTCTAGTTTAACTGCATGTCTAAGGACTGTTACACACTTACTGCAGCAGCACAAGCTGGTAATATTGCTTTTTATTTAGGTGTGTGCTTTTAATCAGGTGGCCGAATTGATGATAAGTGAAGTAAAGAGGTAAAGCCAACATAGGTTTACTTTGATGGCCATCTTATGACACCTAGATTTTGAAAAGATCTAATTTGTAACAGTGAGCTTTCAGAGTTTGTTTTAATTCAAAATAATGCATGTTAACAATTTTAATATGTCTGAATTTTTTTAATGTCAAGCTGTATTTACCCTGGCATAGTTGAATAATGAGAGTACAGAAACTAAAACTGACACACCATGAACCTCAATTAATTTCAATAAAAAAATTAACCCTCAAATTTGATAACCTGTAGCAGCAATTATCTTAAATTACTCAACTTCAGATCTCCCTCAAAATGATTTTACCAGTATGCCTCACGAAAACCAAAGACCAAAGTCTCAAACATACTAATAATACACCAAAGAACTCCTTAAACTGATCCCAGTTGACAGGTTTATTTTTTGAAGGGTTTCAGGCTATGACAGCCTCCAGGGAAGCATACTGTATATTTTGCTTTCTGTGATTATGTACAATTCAGTGTTGGAAAAGATGACACTACTGTTTCATATATGTTCCTGTAGGGGGCACTCTTTACTCAAAAAGTCAAACAGTCTACTGCACTATCAAAGCCAATACGGCAATGTTTGACATCAGTGACTTAATATGCAAAACTGCCACTGAACCTGTTCTCTGCATATGTAAGGTATAAAAGAAATACAGTCTGGTCTCTGTTAACTCTGACCATCTGAAGTTCCACACACACACACACACACACACACACACACACCATGTTCTCCACCTCTTTGCTGCTGCTGCTGCTGCTGACTGCAGCATGTAAGTCCATTATCTCTTTCACTGAGGAACCATACCAGTGCACTAAATGGACAAACCAGCTTTAATCTGCTGTATTAATGTTTTCTATGTGTGTGTTCAGGTGTCCACTCTCAGGTTGTTCTCACACAGTCTGAACAGTCAGTAGCAGTGGCTCCAGGTGGATCCTACAAACTGACCTGTGCCGGCAGTGGATTCAGTGTGGGGGGCACTTACATGTATTGGATCCGGCAGGCTCCTGGGAAAGGACTGGAATGGATCATATATCATTATACTGACTCTGACAAAAGCTCAGCCCAATCAGTGCAGGGCAGATTCACAGCTTCCAAGGACAGCTCGAATTTCTACCTGCACATGACTCAACTGAAGCCTGAAGACACTGCAGTGTATTACTGTGCCACAGGCGCACTGTGGTGGAAGTCATACAGACAGCTGTCCAAAAACTAGAGGGAAAGATAAACAGAGGGTGAACATTGGCATCATTGCAAAGAGGGGGCAACCATGAAGAAATAGATTAGGCTTGTCAGTTGACGTTTTAGAGATATGCTAATATTAACTGCATTATATAATAGATTTACATAATCTTGATGGCAAATTTATTTAGCATAAAGCACATTTCAAACTTTTGTCTTCATGAGATGAAGTGCTACAGGTTTCAGTGTTTCTCAGCATGGTAAGACTATTAATGACTTCCTTCTACTCTGGCTGTTTCTGAAGCCTAATATGGAGAAGTTGGAATATCCTCTGGAATTACTCTCAAGATCCCAATTGACATGTGGAAAACAATCTCTTTATTAATTCATTTACAAAGGTATAATTCGATAGACACATTTGTAGGGAAAAATGATCCTCCTCAACATTGAACAAATCCTGTTTATAGATCCAGGTTATGTTTGGTGGAGGTAACCTGCTGTTACATGTTCATTAAGTTAGTTATTTCAAGGGTTCATTGTCTATAATTGTGACCATTTTTTTGTAATCCATGCAGAAATCCAGGTTATTCTAAAGGCGTCTTTTACTTTTTTTTTTTTAAGTGCTCAAAAAACAAACAAAAAACAACAACAACAAAAAAGTGAACTGTACAAATAGTTTAGTTAGATTGAGTTCCTCTATACTTGTGCAAATTAAATGAACATTTATGACACAAATACATACTAAATAAACAGGGTTCCCTGCTGTAGAACTGGAATCTGGTTTAATAAAGAAGTTCATCAATGAAGGAACCAAATGCTCTTCCATATTTCTTCTACGCACTGCAAAAATGAGTTCAGTAACTTAAAATCACAAATTAACATTTTATGGAGTTTTTAAGGTGAACTGAACTTAGTGACCTAACCAACCTTCCTAAATGCTTTTAGTTGATGTGATTTTTTAATTAATTAATGTATTTATTAATTTTACTTTTTAAAGTTTCTTTGCCAAAAAGGTTGGCACTATTTGTAAGTGTAAAGGAGTGAATGGTATTCATCAGTATTCTGTCTGAACTCTAGAGGGCGATCAGTCACCACATCTTTGCAGTCATGCAAAAATATTTCACTGTGTGCTAAAATTATTGAAGTAACTCTATTGGGACAGTAGTTGTGTAGATGTAGTACTTTTTTGATGTTACATAAAAACATCATTCCGGTTGTGTTGAAAACAGGCTCTCTATTAACTGTTGTCCTCAAAATTGTCTTAAATACAATCGCCACCTACAGGTCACCTGATAAGCAAATAAAAAGTTCTCTCCTCCCCACTCACTCACTCACTCACTCTATATGAAGCTCTGGAGAACTGTGAAGGTCTGACAGGTTCAAGCCCAGCAAAAAAAAAGATGTCCTCTACAGCTCTACTGCTCCTGCTGGTGGCTGTTTCCTGTGAGATATTTAGTACAATATTTTTATGTTTAATCTCAATCTGTAATATTTTTTATATGTCTAATCTCTATGTTGGTCCACAGGTGTTCACTGTTATGAACTGACCCAGCCTGGTTCCATGACAGTCCGTCCAGGTCAGAGTCTGACCATCAACTACAAAGTTTCCTATTCAGTTACAAGTGAGCATACAAGTTGGATCCGACAGCCTGCTGGAAAAGCTCTGGAGTGGATTGGCTTTATTCATAGTGGTGGGAGCACAGCTTATATTGATAAACTGAAAAGCAAGTTCAGCATCTCCAGAGACACTGGAACTAATACAATAACATTACAAGGACAGAACCTGCAGACTGAGGACACAGCTGTGTATTACTGTGCAAGAGAACACAGTGATACAAAGTCATGCATTTGTCTTACAAAAACCCAGAGACTTAAAACTGAAGGCAACTAATACATGATTTTAGTCTGGCTGTTCATTACTGCTCCTTTCTTACTTCAGAAATGAACATTAAATAGCTTATCAAAAAAGAACATTCAACTTATTACAATTAAAACATTAAAGTAGATGTAGAATACATTGTGGTGGTGATCGTGTGGCTTTAAGTGGATGTGACAATTAACTACAAGAATACAGCCACACTTCCAAGTAAGTTCCAGTGATATTTAATGTTGAATTTGTGCAAAAATCAAACACAAACATACAAAACAAAAACAAAACACAAAAGAGCTAAGCTGCACACTCTTTCTACAAAAAGGCCTCAGCGACCTTCACCTGAGGGCTGCAGAGCCTCACAGACATCTACTATTGCTTCAGACTACTCTGTACAAACTGAACCCCCTCATTGCTTCCTACACAGCCCTTTTAGGTCGTACGCTTCTCAGCCTGGAGTGGACCAAGTGTCTACTACGGTGGTGGTCATCACGCAAATAAACAATGACAATACAAAAATAACATGTAGACAATATTGACCAATATTTTATTTACATCTAATATACAATTATTGTAGTCTTGTTAATGGCCATATTGATGTATACCGGTAAGTTGAGCTAGCTGTAATTATATTTATATCCTAGGATTATTGGTTATTGTGTGTTTTCCCCCTTCTAGGTTAACCGTATCCCGGTCCTGGCAGCACTAAGAAGAGAACCCGCTTACCAACATCCTAATTCCCCCAGGGAAACCAGGTCGATAAGATGTCACATAGTCACAAGTCTCTACTGTGTAAGTGCTGATGATAAGTCAGATACCAGTGACTTCATCATGGGCATGTTTTGAGTATTAAGTTGTTTACTGATGTATAAATAACAAGTTTTGTGACTTTTCTTGGGATGAAGACATATCATATGAAGCCTACTTACTACTCTGGTATTTTACCTCAGAATGAAACGCTTGGCTTTTAAATGGATGATTTGTGGAATAAAAGGTAACCTCAGCTTTTGTTGGCTGGTTCATGCTACTGCCACAGATCACAACAGCATAGACATTAAACAGTACATGAAAATGACAATCCATGAACCTCCAACACTGCTGTCTTTTCGTCTAAAAGAACATCTAGCAAAACCAAAACAGCCTTGATTCATAATATCTATAACCCCAACATGTACATAACCCCTCCCACTAAAGAAAGCTCTAGTCACAGCTGGAGAAATGGTAAAACGTGACAGTGACTTCAGGAGAATATGGTGATGCTGATCCTCAAGAGCAGCTCATCACCTCCAGTGATGGGGCAGTGTCTGCTTCCATAGGCCCGAAAATGTCCAGCGTTGTGTCATCCCTCCACAAAACACAGTCCCAAAACCTCTGTGATTAATTTATGTGGTTTTGAGCATCCTGGAGGTGACTGCTTTTGGGTCAGTAGAGGTGCATTGAGACCTTCATGCACTGCCACCACCAAATCCTGCTGCAAGTCAGAACACAGAAAATAAACAAAGGTCCCTGCTTACAAAGCCAAGTTGAAACAAAGACGTATACAATATATTAAGAAGCCAGTCAGTCCAAGGATGAGCTGCAGGCTTGTGAAGTTAGACATGAACAAAGTAAATATCATTTTTTTCCCACAGGGGGAGACATCACCACAGTCTAAAGCACTCTCAAAGTCAATGAGGCAATATTTTCCATCATTGCCTTCTTATGTAAATTCTTCACTGATCCCCTTCTGTATATGTAGAGTAGAAACAGTCTGGTCTCTGGTATCTCTGACCCTCAAGTTCCACCATGATCCTCACCTCTTTACTGCTGTTGCTGACTGCAGCATGTGAGTGTGTTATTTCTCTCAATGGGGAACCATATTAATGCAGTAGATTGACAATCCAGCTTTAACCTGCTGTATGAATGTCTTCTCTGTGTGTGTGTTCAGGTGTCCACTCTCAGGTTGTTCTCACACAGTCTGAACAGTCAGTAGCAGTGGCTCCAGGTGGATCTCAGAAACTGACCTGTGCTTGCAGTGGATTCGATGTGGGCAGCTATGGCATGAACTGGATCCGGCAGGCTCCTGGGAAAGGACTGGAATGGATCATATATTATTATTCTGAGGGTAGCAAAAGCTCAGCCCAATCAGTACAGGGCAGGTTCACGGCTTCCAAGGACAGCTCGAATCTCTACCTGCACATGACTCAACTAAAGCCTGAAGACACTGCAGTGTATTACTGTGCTAGAAACGCACTGTGGTGGAAGTCATACAGACAGCTATACAAAAACCAGAGAGACAGATAAACAGATGGAGGCTGAAGTCTAGAAGCATTCTAAAGAGGGGGTGGCATGACAAAAGATAGAAGTATTTTTTAAAGAAATAATAAAATAAAGTGCATTAAGTGTCTTTTTGATAAACTTCATTCTACATGGTTTGCAGCTCTAAAGATTTTAGTTTTCTGCCTCATTAGACTATAGCCAATATAACTCATCAGCTGACTCTAGCTGGACCTTCATGAACTGCATTTAGAGAATTTAAAAACTAGTATTTTCGATGTCCTACCATAAATATTATTATTGCAATAAGTGTATTGCTCAGAAAGTTCATTTAATGTATACTGTTAAAAGGGGTCCTTAAGGAAATTTTAGGGGTTCTTCAATTTGAAACGGTGAAGGAACCTCTTAAGGTGCCTTGGGGACCTTGAAGGAACCTTTTAATTCTAAATCCTTTTCTTGAAGATTCCTCAAAGCATCTTAAGAGGTTCCTCCACAGTTTAAAAGTGAAGAACGTCCAAGTTCAAAGTTTCACAAGAAGCTTATGGTAAAAACAAAATGTGTCAGTACTGTTTAAAATGTTATAAAAAAATGGATTTAAGGCAAGTAGGCAGCACTAAATTAGAGAATGTTATGAATCTTAACATTTGCATTACTTGAACATATTAGGAAAGATTAGTTTTTGTAAGCAAATAATGCATTTCAGAATTACTTAACTGAACTGAAAGTTAAAAACACTTATTAAACATGACTAATCATTTTTTTGTACTATTTTTTGCATGTTTTTTTTTTTTTGTTTTGTTCGGCATATGGTACATAGTGTAACTAGAAAAATACTAAAAAGTAGTAATAAGAAGTAGTGTAGTTAATACACTTATTTGTACATATGATGATGTTTTGTGTCTTTTTGGTAACTGAATGCTGTTTTTTAAAAGACAAAAGAGATGCAAAAAATTCTGCATGAAATTATACAAACATTAAACATTTTTTAAAAATCAGTGAATATATGGATGTAGTACTTTTTATGTGAAATGAAGACATTGTTGCTTATACATGTTGAAACAGGCAGAGAGGTTCTTTACATGCACTCTATAAACTACTGTCCTCAAATACTTTTGCCTCCTATAAGTCATGAGATTAAAAGTCATGAAAGTCATGCCCCTCCCCACTCACACACTTTATATGATGCTCTGGAGAACTGAGAAGCTCCCACAGGTTCAAGCCCAACCCAAAAAGATGTTCCATACAACTCTACTGCTCCTGCTGGCGGCTTCATCATGTGAGCTGTTTATTAAATAATTGATTTCACTAAGTTCATTATATATATGTTCGATCTCAATATATAATATTTACATGTGTCTAATCACTATGTATTTATGACCCACAGGCGTTCGCTGTATTGAACTGACACAGCCTGATTCCATGATGGTCCGTCCAGGTCAGAGTCTGACCATCAACTGCAAAGTTTCATATTCAGTTACAAGCTACTGGACAGGTTGGATCCGACAGCCTGCAGGAAAAGCTCTGGAGTGGATTGGAACTATCTATACTGGTGGGGGCACAGACTACAGTGATAAACTGAAAAGCAAGTTCAGTATCTCCAGAGACACTGGAACTAACACAATAACATTACAAGGACAGAAACTGCAGACTGAGGACACAGCTGTGTATTACTGTGCAAGATACACACAGTGATAGAAAGTCATGCATTTGTCTTACAAAAACCCAGAGACTTAAACCTTAATGCAGCTATTACATTCTTTTAGTTTGGGACTAGGAACATTAAACAGCTTGTGTTTGTAATGAGCTGCTAAAGACTAAACTCAATTTTATTGGCTGGTTTATGTTACTGTTAAAGAGCACAGCGGCATAGCATTGCATAGCCTTTTCCAGCCCAGCTTAGAATAGGCTATCACTGTGAAAAGAACACTGTGATCATTTTACCAGATAGTGTAACTTTTCTCTCTGTGTCCCGTTAGTGTCCTCTCTGTGTCTTCTCTGTGCAGAGGTTAGCTAGCTGAATAGCTTGTAGCTGGTCATCTGGGTTCGTTTTTAGTCTAGCACCTTCTCACTTTACTGGCTTTCACATGTGGATACCAGCAGGCACATCCCTCTGATTGGTCCTTCTCCCTTCTATGGTCAACCTTGCTGTAGCTTTTAGTAATTTTAGTCTCACTTCTAAATTCTCCTGAAGAAGGCATTGTGTTTAGCCTCAGCTTTCTGTAGTGGGCTGGGTGTATATCAATTTTGAGGGCATAAATGACGAGGCAAGAACTGTGAAGAAGCAATTTTGGGGGGTTGGAACTCTGTTTTGGTTATGCAGGATTTTCCTTTGTATCAACAGACAAGAGTATTTGAGATTCATGGTTTGTCACCTCCATGTACAGAACTTTTATTATTCAGCTACACCAAGAGAATTATAGTTTCCCGTTCATTGGAACCTTTAAGATATGCAGACATCAATACATCAAATGTAGAAAATGTTTCTGGCATGGAGTTTTGTGTCACATACATTGGGAAATGTCATTGCCAATGCTAAACAAATTAATATAGTATTTTGGATTTCATTAAAGTTATTGAAAGCCAAAATACCTTTGTGTTGGCGTTGCACTGTCCTGTCTGTTTACTGTGCCTAATCTCTGTTGTATTGATTGTGTTGTTCTGTATTGTTCCTGGACCTTGTTGTACTTCGCTCCACTGTGTACTTGTTCTCAGATAAAATGACAATAAAAGCCTCTTGACTTGACTTAACTTGTTAGGAGTTCACTCTAAACAAAGAGATTTGAGTCTTTTAGGCTGAATAAAACCAATTGACATGAATGAGCTGTTTTAGATAATCGCATGGTCTTACTTCTAATAAAAAGTTGGAGGTTTTATAACATAATAAGCTAATAAGCAGCTAATATTGGTAAAGTAAGAAAAATGAGCTTCTAGTTTAACTGCATGTCTAAGGACTGTTACACACTTACTGCAGCAGCACAAGCTGGTAATATTGCTTTTTATTTTAGGTGTGTGCTTTTATTTAGGTGGTCGAATTGATGATAAGTAAAGTAAAGAGGTAAAGCCAACATAGGTTTACTTTGATGATCATCTTATGACACCTAGATTTTGAAAAAATCTAATTTGTAACAGTGAGCTTTCAGAGTTTGTTTTAATTCAAAATAATGCATGTTAAAAATTTTAATATGTCTGAATATTTTAAAGGGCCCTAGATTGTCAAGCTGTATTTACCCTGGAACAGTTGAATAATGAGAGTACAGAAACTATAACTGACAAACCATGAACCTCAATTAATTTGAATAAAAAAGTGAACCCTCAAATTTGATAATCTGTAGCTGTAATTATCTTAAATTACTCAACTTCAAATCTCCCTCAAAATGATTTTACCAGTATGCCTCACGAAAACCAAAGACCAAAGTCTCAAAGATACTAATAATACACCAAAGAACTCCTTAAACTGATCCCAGTTGACAGGTTTATTTTCTTGAAGGGTTTCAGGCTATGACAGCCTCCAGGGAAGCATACTGTATATTTTGCTTTCTGTGATTATGTAAAATTCAGTGTTGGAATAGATGACCGTACTGTTTCATGTATGTTCCTGTAGGGGTCACTCTTTACTGAAAAAAGTCAACCAGTCTACTGCACTATTAAAGCCAATGCGGCAATGTTTGACATCAGTGACTTAATATGCAAAACTGCCACTGAACCTGTTCTCTATATATGTAAGGTATAAAAGAAAGACAGTCTGGTCTCTGTTAACTCTGACCGTCTGAAGTTCCACACACACACACACACACCATGTTCTCCACCTCTTTGCTGCTACTGCTGCTGATTGCAGCATGTAAGTCCATTATCTCTTTCACTGAGGAACCATACCAGTGCACTAAATGGACGAACCAGCTTTAATCTGCTGTATTAATGTTTTCTATGTGTGTGTTCAGGTGTCCACTCTCAGGTTGTTCTCACACAGTCTGAACAGTCAGTAGCAGTGGCTCCAGGTGGATTCTACAAACTGACCTTTGCCGGCAGTGGATTCAGTGTGGGGGGCACTTACATGTACTGGATCCGGCAGGCTCCTGGGAAAGGACTGGAATGGATCATATATTATTATACTGAGAGTAGAAAAAGCTCAGCCCAATCAGTGCAGGGCAGGTTCACAGCTTCCAAGGACAGCTCGAATCTCTACCTGCACATGACTCAACTGAAGCCTGAAGACACTGCAGTGTATTACTGTGCCACAGGCGCACTGTGGTGGAAGTCATACAGACAGCTGTACAAAAACTAGAGGGGGCAACCATGAAGAAATAGATTAGGCTTGTCAGTTGACGTTTTAGAGATACGCTTATATTAACAGCATTATATAATAAATTTACATATTCTTGATTGCAAATTCATTTAGCATAAAGCACATTTCAAACTTTTATCTTCATGAGATGAAGTGCTACAGGTTTCAGTGTTTCTCAGCATGGTAAGACTATTAATGACTTCCTTCTACTCTGGCTGTTTCTGAAGCCTAATATGGAGAAGTTGGAATATCCTCGGGAATTACTCTCAAGATCCCAATTGACATGTGGAAAACAATCTCTTTATTAATTCATTTACAAAGGTATAATTCGATAGACACATTTATAGGGAAAATGATCCTCCTCAACATTGAACAAATCCTGTTTATAGATCCAGGTTACGTTTGGTGGAGGTAACCTGCTGTTACATGTTCATTAAGTTAGTTATTTCAAGGGTTCATTGTCTATAATTGTGACCATTTTTTTATAATCCATGCAGAAATCCAGGTCATTCTAAAGGCGTCTCTTACTTTTTCTATCCTGCACTGTGGATATTTACTCAAAGTGCTCAAAAAACAAACAAAAAACAACAACAACAAAAAAGTGAACTGTACAACTAGTTTAGTAAGATTAGGATTCTTTATATTTGTGTTAAATGTGATGCAAATTAAGTTAACATTTATGACACAAACATATACTAAATAAACAGGGTTCCCTGCTGTAGAACTGGAATCTGGTTTAATAAAGAAGTTCATCAATTAAGGAACCAAACGCTCTTCCATATTTCAAGCAACTTAAAATCACATATTAACATATTATGGAGTTTTTAAGGTGAACTGAACTTAGTGACCTAAGCAACCTTCCTAAATTCTTTTAGTTGATGTGATTTTTTAATTAATTAATGTATTTATTAATTTTACTTTTTATAGTTTCTTTGCCAAAAAGCTTGGCACTATTTGTAAGTGTAAAGGAGTGAATGGTATTCATCAGTATTCTGTCTGAACTCTAGGGGGCGATCAGTCACTACATCTTTGCAGTCATGCAAAAAATATTTTACTGTGTGCTAAAACTATTAAAGTAACTCTATTGGTCAGAGGAGTGTTTATGTAAATTTATGTTGCTTGAAAACTCACCTTAAATATAATATAATCAGCTCTTTAATCACCTAATGCTCAAATCACTGTAGCACAGAACTCAGTACATTTTGAACCATCAGAGAGTTTAGTTATGGCACTACAGATTGTTCAGTACTGCATTCTTATACTGATGCTTACACAAGGTATGTTAGACTTCCCAATACATTGTCATGTGAGAGTATTTTAATACAATCAGGATTATCCTTGATTGGTGAATGTTTTTTTCTTTTTTTTTTCTAGACATAAATGCTGAGATCCGACTTGACCAGTCTTCTGCTGTGGTGAAGAAACCTGGAGAAACTGTGAAGATCTCCTGTACAATAAGTGGCTTTACAATGACTAGCGATTACATGCAGTGGATACGACAGAAACCAGGAGAAGCTCTGAAATGGATTGGAGAGATGAACTCTGGTTCAAATTCAGCAACTTATGCAGATTCCATGAAAGGTCACTTCATAATGACTGAGGACGTTCCCTCAAGTACACAGTTCTTAGAGGCCAAGAGTCTGAGAGCAGAGGACACTGCTGTTTATTACTGTGCTCGAAGGCCCACAGTGACTGGAGCTGATGGAGCAGCTGTACTAAAACCACCCACCACACAATAACACTATGACCTTGCAGATGTGAGTTTGAATCCCAAGCCACGCTGGTTTGTCATCAGTGGCCAGTGTCTGAGAGAGCACAATTGGCAATGCTCTCAGAGATTATTGAGTAACTTTCAGTTCTAAATTTCAGTGCAAATGTTGGGCGCAGTTCTGATATATCAATAAAGCCCTGCATTGCTGTTGAACACTATGGACCAATCAGGCCTCATCCTGTACTCGTGCAAAATAATGGCAAAACAAGATATGATGTTCGAGAAATTCATTTCCAAATAGTTTCCAAATATATTATTCATTCATTTAGAATTTATTACATTTACACACCAACATTTTTTATTATGTAATAATAATTTACCAAGCAAAGTCTAGGAGTCAGAGCTATGATATGTGAAGATAACATTTAGTTGCAATAAACAAGCAAATAAGTATAGTGACAAGAGGGTACTTAAGTACTTCACTAACTTAAGTGCCACAAATTAGATGTATTTACTTAACTTAACTTAATGCACTACATTTTTTGGCAGTAGAATTAATGTTCTCTCATTCATATTGCAGTAGGATGTGCTCTTATTCAGACAGAATAGTGATCTAGTCTGTATTCATATATTTTGATTATAATGTCAGAAAGAAATATTTTTTTTTATGTTTTAGCTATTTATTTGTTTCATGTTTTCCCCTCACTTGATATGATATAACATTCAAAATATAGCAGTTTTAGTGAAAGTTCAATTATTTGTATATTTGGTAGTATTTGTGTGTAATTTGATGGAACAATATTGTTTGAAAAGTGTTATGAATACAGTGTTACATTTGGAAATTATATCTAACTTGCAAAAAACATAAAGAAAAAAACCTTAAGGACAGTAATTGTGTAGATGTAGTACTTTTTTGATGTTACATAAAAACATCATTCCGTTTGTGTTGAAAACAGGCTCTCTATTAACTGTTGTCCTCAAAATTGTCTTAAATACAATCACCTCCTACAGGTCACTTATTAAGCAAATAAAAAGTACTCCCCTCCCCACTCACTCACTCACTCACTCACTCACTCACTCACTCTATATGAAGCTCTGGAGAACTGTGAAGGTCTCATAGGTTCAAGCCAAACAAAAAAAGATGTCCTCTACACCTCTACTGCTCCTGCTGGTGGCTGTTTCCTGTGAGATATTTATTACATTCTAGATTTTACTAAGTACAATATGTTTATGTTCAATCTCAATCTGTAATATTTTTTATATGTCTAATCTCTATGTTGGTCCACAGATGTTCACTGTTATGAACTGACCCAGCCTGGTTCCATGACGGTCCGTCCAGGTCAGAGTCTGACCATCAACTGCAAAGTTTCCTATTCAGTTACAAGTGAGCATACAGCTTGGATCCGACAGCCTGCAGGAAAAGCTCTGGAGTGGATAGGCTATATCAGTAGTGGTGGGGGCACATATTACAGTGATAAACTGAAAAGCAAGTTCAGCATCTCCAGAGACACTGGAACTAATACAATAACATTACAAGGACAGAACCTGCAGACTGAGGACACAGCTGTGTATTACTGTGCAAGAGAACACAGTGATAGAAAGTCATGCATTCATCTTACAAAAACCCAGAGACTTAAAACTGAAGGCAACTAATACATGATTTTAATCTGGCTGTTCATTACTGCTCCTTTCTTACTTCAGAAATGAACATTAAATAGCTTATCAAAAAAGAACATTAAAATGATTAAAATTAAAACATTAAAGTAGTTGTAGAATGCATTGTCGTGGTGATAGTGTGGCTTTAAGTGGATGTGACAATTAACTACAAGGATACAGCCACACTTCCAGGTAAGTTCCAGTGATATTTAATGTTGAATGTGTGAAAAAATCAAACACAAACATACAAAACAAAACACAAAAGAGCTAAGCTGCACACGCTTTCTACAAAAAGGCCTCAGCGGCCTTCACCTGAGGGCTGCAGAGCCTCACAGACATCTACTATTGCTTCAGCCTACTCTGTACAAGCTGAACCCCCTTTTTGCTTCCTACACAGCCCTTTTAGGTCGTACGCTTCTCCCTCCTCTGCCTGGAGTGGACCAAGTGTCTACTACGGTGGTGGTCATCACACAAACAAACAATGACAATACGACAAATAACATGTAGACAATAATGACCAATATTTTATTTACATCTAATATACAATTATTGTAGTCTTGTTAATGGCCATATTGATGTAAACCGGTAAGTTGAGCTAGCTGTAATTATATTTATATCCTAGGATTATTGGTTATTGTGTGTTTTCCCCCTTCTAGGTTAACCGTATCCCGGTCCTGGCTGCACCTAGAAAAGGAACCCGCTTACCAGCGCCCTCATTCCCCCAGGATCACCAGGTCGATAACATGTCACATAGTCACAAGTCTCTACTGTGTATGTGCTGATGATAAGTCAGATACCAGTGTCTTCATCCCATGCGTGTATGAAGTATTAAGTAGTTTACTGATGTATAAATAGCAAGATTTGTGACTTTTCTTGGGATGAAAACATATCATATGAAGCCTACATACTACTCTGGTATTTTACCTCAGAAAATGCACCGATTTGGCTTTTAAATGGATGATTTGTGGGATAAAAGGTAACCTCAGCTTTTGTTGGCTGGTTTATGCTACTGCCACGGATCACAGCATAGACATAAAACAGTACATGAAAATGACAATTCATGAACCTCCAACACTGCTGTCTTTTCGTCTAAAAGAACATCTAGCAAAACCAAAACAGCCTTGATTCATAATATCTATAACCCCAACATGTACATAACCCCTCCCACTAACGAAAGCTCTAGTCAAAGCTGGAGAAACGGTAAAACACGACATCGACTTCAGGAGAATATGGTGATGCTGATCCTCAAGAGCAGCTCATCACCTCCAGTGATGGGGCAGTATCTGCTTCCATAGTCCTGAAAATGTCCAGCGTTGTGTCATCCCTCCACAAAACCTCTGTGATTAATTTATGTGGTTTTGAGCATCCTGGAGGTGACTGCTTTTGGGTCAGTAGAGGTGCATTGAGACCTTCATGCACTGCCGCCACCAAATCCTGCTGCAAGTCAGAACACAGAAAATAAACAAAGGGCCCTGCTTACAAAGCCAAATTGAAACATAGACGTATACAGTATATTAAGAAGCCAGTCAGTCCAGGGATGAGCTGCAGGCTTGTGAAGTTAGACATGAACAAAGTAAATATCATTTTTTTTTCACCACAGTCTAAAGCACTCTCAAAGTCAATGAGGCAATGTTTTCCATCATTGCCTTCTTATGTAAATTCTTCACTGATCCCCTTCTGTATATGTAGAGTAGAAACAGTCTGATCTCTGGTATCTCTGACCCTCAAGTTCCACCATGATCCTCACCTCTTTACTGCTGTTGCTGACTGCAGCATGTGAGTGTGTTATTTCTCTCAATGAGGAACCATATTAATGCAGTAGATTGACAATCCAGCTTTAACCTGCTGTATTAATGTCTTCTGTGTGTGTGTGTTCAGGTGTCCACTCTCAGGTTGTTCTCACACAGTCTGAACAGTCAGTAGCAGTGGCTCCAGGTGGATCTCAGAAACTGACCTGTGCCGGCAGTGGATTCAGTGTGGGGGGCACTAACATGTACTGGATCCGGCAGGCTCCTGGGAAAGGACTGGAATGGATCATATGGTATTATTCTGAGAGCAGCAAAAGCTCAGCCCAATCAGTGCAGGGCAGGTTCACAGCTTCCAAGGACAGCTCGAATCTCTACCTGCACATGACTGAACTGAAGCCTGAAGACACTGCAGTGTATTACTGTGCTAGAGACTCACTGTGGTAGAAGTCGTACAAACAGCTGTACAAAAACCAGAGAGACAGATAAACAGATGGAGGCTGAAGTCTAGGAGCATTCTAAAGAGGGGGTGGCATGACAAAAGATAAAAGTCTTGTTTTTTAAAGAAATACTAAAATTAACTGCATGAAGTGTCTTTATGATAAGCATGCATCAAACTTCAGTCTACATGGTTTGCAGCTCTACAGATTTAAGTTTTCTGCCTCATTAGACTATATCCAATACAACTCATCAGCTGACTAGGACCTTCATGAACTGCATTTAGAGAATTTAAAAACTTGTATTTTCTATGTCCTACATAAAAAATATTATTGCAATAAGTGTATTACTTTTTTTTGTAAATTATTGTAATATAAACTAAACAGTGCTCAGGAAGTTCATTTAATGTACACTGTTAAAAGGGGTCCTTGAGGAACTTTTAGGGGTTCTTCCGTTTGAAACGAGGAACCTCTTAAGATGCTTTTAAGACCTTGAAGGAACCTTTTAATTCTAAAACCTTTTCTTGCAGGTTCCTCAAAGCACCTTAAGAGGTTCCTCCACAGTTTTAAAGTGAAGAATATCCAGTTCCAATCCAATTTCACAAGAAACTTATGGTAAAGACTAAACTTGTTTAAAATGTTAGTAAAAAAAATGATTTAAGGCAAGTAAGCAGCACTAAATCAGAGAATGTTATCAATCTAAACATTTGCATTACTTAGAAATCTTAGCAAAGATTCGTTTTTATAAGCAAATAATGCATTTCAGAATTACGTCACTGAACTGAAAGTTAAAAAACATGACTAATATTGTTATATTTTGTTCTTGTTTTTTTTTTTGTTTGGCATATGGGACATAGTGTAACTAGAAAAAAATACAAAAATGCATTAATAAAAAGAAGTGCAGTTAATACACTTATTTGTACATTTGATGATGAACATGCAAATAAATTCTGCATGAAATTGCAGAAAATTTTTTACATTTACATTTTACACTTTAAACATTTTTTTAAAAATCAGATGATGTAAAATGGATGTAGTACTTTTTATATGAAATGAAGACATTGTTGCTTCTACATGTTGAAACGGGCAGAGAAGTTCTTTACATGCACTCTATAAACTACTGTCTTCATGTCTTAAATACTTTTGACTCCTATAAGTCATGAGATAAGCAAATGAAAGTCACACCCCTCCCCACTCACACACTTTATATGAAGCTCTGGAGAACTGAGAAGCTCCCACAGGTTCAAGCCCAACCCAAAAAGATGTTCCATACAACTCTACTGCTCCTGCTGGCGGCTGCGTCATGTGAGCTGTTTATTAAATAATTGATTTCACTAAGTTCATTATATATATGTTCAATCTCAATATATAATATTTGCATGTGTCTAATCACTATGTATTTATGACCCACAGGCGTTCGCTGTATTGAACTGACACAGCCTGATTCCATGATGGTCCGTCCAGGTCAGAGTCTGACCATCAACTGCAAAGTTTCATATTCAGTTACAAGCTACTATACAGCTTGGATCCGACAGCCTGCAGGAAAAGCTCTGGAGTGGATTGGCTATATCGCTGGTGGTGGGAGCACAGCTTACAGTGATGAACTTAAAAGCAAGTTCAGCATCTCCAGAGACACTGGAACTAACAAAATAACATTACAAGGACAGAACCTGCAGACTGAGGACACAGCTGTGTATTACTGTACAAGAGAACACAGTGATAGAAAGTCATGCATTCGTCTTACAAAAACCCAGAGACTTAAACCTTAATGCAGCTATTACATTCTTTTAGTTTGGGACTAGGAACATTAAACAGCTTGTGTCTGTAATGAGCTGCTAAAGACTAAACTCAATTTTATTGGCTGGTTTATGTCACTTCCAAAGAGCACAGCGGCATAGCATTGCATAGCCTTGTCCAGCCCAGCTGAGAATAGGCTATCACTGTAAAAAGAACACTGTGATCATTTTACCTGATAGTGTTGGTTTTCTCTCTGTGTCCAGTTAGTGTCCTCTCTGTGTATACTCTGTGCAGAGGTTAGCTAGCTGAATAGCTTGTAGCTGGTCATCTGGGTTAGTTTTTAGTCTAGCACCTTCTCACTTTACTGGCTTCCAAATGTGGATACCAGCAGGCACATCCCTCTGATTGGTCCTTCTCCTTTCTATGGTCAACCTTGCTGTAGCTTTTAGCACTTTTAGTCTCACTTCTAAATTCTCCTGAAGAAGGCATTGTGTTTAGCCTCAGCTTTCTATAGTGAGCTGGGTGTATATCAATTTTGAGGGCATAAATGATGAGGCAAGAAGTAATTTTGGCGGGTTGGAACTCTGTTTTGGTTATGCTGGATTTTCCTTTGTATCAACAGACAAGAGTGTTTGAAATTCATGGTTTGTCACCTCCATGTACAGAACTTTTATTATTCAGCTACACCGAAAAAAATATGGTTTCCCGTTCATTGGAACTTTTAAGAAATTCAGACATCAATACATCAAATGTAGAAAATGTTTCTGGCATGGAGTTTTGTGTCACAAACAATGGGAAATGTCATTGCCAGTACTACACAAATTAAAATGATATTTCGGCTTTCATTAAAGTTACTGAAAGCCAAAATACCTTTGTGTTGACTTTGCACTGTCCTGTCTGTTTACTGTGCCTAATCTCTGTTGTATTGATTGTGTTGTTCTGTATTGTTCCTGGACCTTGTTGTACTTCGCTCCACTGTGTACTTGTTCTCAGATAAAATAACAATAAAAGCCTCTTGACTTGACTTGACTTGTTAGGAGTTCACTATGAACAAAGAAATTTGAGTCTTTTAGGCTGAATAAAACTAATCGACATGAATGAGCTGTTTTAGATAACTGAATGATCTTACTTCTAATGAAAAGTTGGAGGCTTTATAACATAATAAGCTAATAACCAGCTAATATTGGTAGAGTAATAAAAATGAGCTTCTAGTTTAACTGCATGTCTAAGGACTGTTACACACTTACTGCAGCAGCACAAGCTGGTAATATTGCTTTTTATTTAGGTGTGTGCTTTTAATCAGGTGGCCGAATTGATGATAAGTGAAGTAAAGAGGTAAAGCCTACATAGGTTTACTTTGATGGCCATCTTATGACACCTAGATTTTGAAAAGATCTAATTTGTAACAGTGAGCTTTCAGAGTTTGTTTTAATTCAAAATAATGCATGTTAACAATTTTAATATGTCTGAATTTTTTAATGTCAAGCTGTATTTACCCTGGCATAGTTGAATAATGAGAGTACAGAAACTAAAACTGACACACCATGAACCTCAATTAATTTCAATAAAAAAATTAACCCTCATATTTGATAACCTGTAGCAGCAATTATCTTAAATTACTCAACTTCAGATCTCCCTCAAAATGATTTTCCCAGTATGCCTCACGAAAACCAAAGACCAAAGTCTCAAACATACTAATAATACACCAAAGAACTCCTTAAACTGATCCCAATTGACAGGTTTATTTTTTGAAGGGTTTCAGGCTATGACAGCCTCCAGGGAAGCATACTGTATATTTTGCTTTCTGTGATTATGTAAAATTCAGTGTTGGAAAAGATGACACTACTGTTTCATGTATGTTCCTGTAGGGGGCACTCTTTACTCAAAAAGTCAAACAGTCTACTGCACTATCAAAGCCAATACGGCAATGTTTGACATCAGTGACTTAATATGCAAAACTGCCACTGAACCTGTTCTCTGCATATGTAAGGTATAAAATAAATACAGTCTGGTCTCTGTTAACTCTGACCGTCTGAAGTTCCACACACACACACACACACACACACACACCATGTTCTCCACCTCTTTGCTGCTGCTGCTGCTGCTGACTGCAGCATGTAAGTCCATTATCTCTTTCACTGAGGAACCATACCAGTGCACTAAATGGACAAACCAGCTTTAATCTGCTGTATTAATGTTTTCTATGTGTGTGTTCAGGTGTCCACTCTCAGGTTGTTCTTACACAGTCTGAACAGTCAGTAGCAGTGGCTCCAGGTGGATCTCAAAAACTGACCTGTGCTGGCAGTGGATTCAGTGTGGGGGGCACTTACATGTACTGGATCCGACAGGCTCCTGGGAAAGGACTGGAATGGATTGTTTATCATTACTCAGATTCTTATAAAAGCTCAGCCCAGTCAGTGCAGGGCAGGTTCACAGCTTCCAAGGACAGCTCGAATCTCTACCTGCACATGACTCAACTGAAGCCTGAAGACACTGCAGTGTATTACTGTGCCACAGACGCACTGTGGTGGAAGACTATAGGGAAAGATAAACAGAGAACCTTTGCATCATTGCAAAGAGGGGGCAAGAATGAAGAAATAGATAAGGCTTGTCAGCTGACGTTTTAGAGATATGCTAATATTAACTGCATTATATAATAGATTTACATAAACTTGATGAGAAATTCATTTAGCGTAAAGCACGTCAAGTTTTGTCTTCATGAGATGAAGTGCTACAGGTTTCATTGTTTCTCAGCATGGTAATATTATTAAAGACTTCCTTCTACTCTGGCTGTTTCTGAAGCCTAATATGGAGAAGTTGGAAGATCCTCGGGAATTACTGTCAAAATCCCAATTGACATGTGGAAAACAATCTCTTTATTAATTCATTTACAAAGGTATAATTCGATAGACACATTTATAGGGAAAATTATCCTCCTCAACATTGAACAAATCCTGTTTATAGATCCAGGTTACGTGTGGTGGAGGTAACTGCTGTTGCATGTTATTTAAGTTAGTTATTTCAAGGGTTCATTGTCTATAATTGTGACAATTTTCTTTTTTTTTTTGTAATCCATGCAGAAATCCAGGTCATTCTAAAGGCGTCTCTTACTTTTTCTATCCTGCACAGTGGATATTTACTCAAAGTGCTCAAAAAAACAAAAACAATAACAACAAAAAAAGTGAACTGTACAACTAGTTTTGTTAGATTGAGTTCTTCTATATTTGTGTTAAATGCTGTGCAAATTAAATTAACATTTATGACACAAACATATACTAAATAAACAGGGTTCCCTGCTGTAGAACTGGAATCTGGTTTAATAAAGAAGTTCATCAATGAAGGAACCAAATGCTCTTCCATATTTCTTCTACGCACTGCAAAAATGAGTTCAGCAACTTAAAATCACATATTAACATATTATGGAGTTTTTAAGGTGAACTGAACTTAGTGACCTAACCAACCTTCTTAAACTCTTTTAGATGACGTGATTTTTAAAATAATTCATGTATTTATTAATTTTACTTTTTATAGTTTTATTCGCTAAAAAGGTTGGCACTATTTGTAAGTGTAAAAAAGTGAATGGTATTCATCAGTATTCTGTCTGAACTCTAGGGGGCGATCAGTCACTACATCCTTGCAGACACGCAAAAATATTTCACTGTGTGCTAAAATTATTGAAGTAACTCTATTGGGACAGTAGTTGTCTAGATGTAGTATTTTTTTGATGTTACATAAAAACATCATTCAGTTTGTGTTGAAAACAGGCTCTCTATTAACTGTTGTCCTCAAAATTGTCTTAAATACAATCGCCTCCTACAGGTCACCTGATAAGCAAATAAAAAGTTATCCCCTCCCCACTCACTCACTCACTCACTCACTCAATATGAAGCTCTGGAGAACTGTGAAGGTCTGACAGGTTCAAGCCCAGCAAAAAAAAAGATGTCCTCTACAGCTCTACTGCTCCTGCTGGTGGCGGTTTCCTGTGAGATATTTAGTACAATATTTTTATGTTTAATCTCAATCTGTAATATTTTTTATATGTCTAATCTCTATGTTGGTCCACAGGTGTTCACTGTTATGAACTGACCCAACCTGGTTCCATGACAGTCCGTCCAGGTCAGAGTCTGACCATCAACTACAAAGTTTCCTATTCAGTTACAAGTGAGCATACAAGTTGGATCCGACAGCCTGCTGGAAAAGCTCTGGAGTGGATTGGCTTTATTCATAGTGGTGGGAGCACAGCTTATATTGATAAACTGAAAAGCAAGTTTAGCATCTCCAGAGACACTGGAACTAACACAATAACATTACAAGGACAGAATCTGCAGACTGAGGACACAGCTGTGTATTACTGTGCAAGAGAACACAGTGATAGAAAGTCATGCATCTTGCTTACAAAAACCCAGAGACTGAAAACTGAAGGCAACTAATACATGATTTTAGTCTGGCTGTTCATTACTGCTCCTTTCTTACTTCAGAAATGAACATTAAATAGCTTGTCAAAGAACATTCAAATTATTACAATCAAAACATTAAAGTAGATGTAGAATACATTGTGGTGGTGATTGTGTGGCTTTATGTGGATGTGACAATTAACTACAAGAATACAGCCACACTTCCAGGTAAGTTCCAGTGATATTTAATGTTGAATTTGTGCAAAAATCAAACACAAACATACAAAACAAAAACAAAACACAAAAGAGCTAAGCTGCACACTCTTTCTACAAAAAGGCCTCAGCGACCTTCACCTGAGGGCTGCAGAGCCTCACAGACATCTACTATTGCTTCAGCCTACTCTGTACAAGCTGAACCCCCTCATTGCTTCCTACACAGCCCTTTTAGGTCGTACGCTTCTCAGCCTGGAGTGGACCAAGTGTCTACTACGGTGGTGGTCATCACGCAAATAAACAATGACAATACGACAAATAACATGTAGACAATATTGACCAATATTTTATTTACATCTAATATACAATTATTGTAGTCTTGTTAATGGCCATATTGATGTATACCGGTAAGTTGAGCTAGCTGTAATTATATTTATATCCTAGGATTATTGGTTATTGTGTGTTTTCCCCCTTCTAGGTTAACCGTATCCCGGTCCTGGCAGCACTAAGAAGAGGACCCGCTTACCAGCATCCTAATTCCCCCAGGGAAACCAGGTCGATAAGATGTCACATAGTCACAAGTCTCTACTGTGTAAGTGCTGATGATAAGTCAGATACCAGTGACTTCATCATGGCATATTTTGAGTATTAAGTTGTTTACTGATGTATAAATAACAAGTTTTGTGACTTTTCTTGGGATGAAGACATATCATATGAAGCCTACTTACTACTCTGGTATTTTACCTCAGAATGAAACGCTTGGCTTTTAAATGGATGATTTGTGGAATAAAAGGTAACCTCAGCTTTTGTTGGCTGGTTCATGCTACTGCCACGGATCACAACAGCATAGACATTAAACAGTACATGAAAATGACAATTCATGAACCTCCAACACTGCTGTCTTTTCGTCTAAAAGAACATCTAGCAAAACCAAAACAGCCTTGATTCATAATATCTATAACCCCAACATGTACATAACCCCTCCCACTAAAGAAAGCTCTAGTCACAGCTGGAGAAATGGTAAAACGTGACAGTGACTTCAGGAGAATATGGTGATGCTGATCCTCAAGAGCAGCTCATCACCTCCAGTGATGGGGCAGTGTCTGCTTCCATAGGCCCGGAAATGTCCAGCTTTGTGTCATCCCTCCACAAAACACAGTCCCAAATTCTCTGTGATTAATTTATGTGGTTTTGAGCATCCTGGAGGTGACTTGTGCTTTTGGGTCAGTAGAGGTGCATTGAGACCTTCATGCACTGCCGCCACCAAATCCTGCTGCAAGTCAGAACACAGAAAATAAACAAAGGGCCCTGCTTACAAAGACAAATTGAAACAAAGACGTATACAGTATATTAAGAAGCCAGTCAGTCCAGGGATGAGCTGCAGGCTTGTGAAGTTAGACCTGAACAAAGTAAATATCATTTTTTTCCCACAGGGGGAGACATCACCACAGTCTAAAGCACTTTCAAAGTCAATGAGGCAATGTTTTCCATCATTGCCTTCTTATGTAAATTCTTCACTGATCCCCTTCTGTATATGTAGAGTAGAAACAGTCTGGTCTCTGGTATCTCTGACCCTCACGTTCCACCATGATCCTCACCTCTTTACTGCTGTTGCTGACTGCAGCATGTGAGTGTGTTATTTCTCTCAATGAGGAACCATATTAATGCAGTAGACTGACAAACCAGCTTTAACCTGCTGTATTAATGTCTTCTCTGTGTGTGTGTTCAGGTGTCCACTCTCAGGTTGTTCTCACACAGTCTGAACAGTCAGTATCAGTGGCTCCAGGTGGATCTCAGAAACTGACCTGTGCCGGTAGTGGATTCAGTGTGGGGAGCGCTTATATGCACTGGGTCCGGCAGGCTCCTGGGAAAGGACTGGAATGGATTGTTTATTATTACTCAGATTCTTATAAAAGCTCAGCCCAGTCAGTGCAGGGCAGGTTCACGGCTTCCAAGGACAGCTCGAATCTCTACCTGCACATGACTCAACTGAAGCCTGAAGACACTGCAGTGTATTACTGTGCTAGAAACGCACTGTGGTGGAAGTCATACAGACAGCTGTACAAAAACCAGAGAGACAGATAAACAGATGGAGGCTGAAGTCTAGGAGCATTCTAAAGAGAGGGGTGGCATGACAAAAGATACAAGTCTTGTCACTTGATTTATTAAAGAAATAATAAAATTAACTGCATGAAGTGTCTTTATGATAAGCATGCATCAAACTTCAGTCTACATGGTTTGCAGCTCTACAGATTTTAGTTTTCTGCCTCATTAGACTATAGCCAATATAACTCATCAGCTGACTCTAGCAGGACCTTCATGAACTGCATTTTCAGAATTTAAAAACTAGTATTTTCTATGTCCTAGCATAAAAAGTATTATTGCAATAAGTGTACTTTTTTTTATATATATAAATTATTGTAATATAAACTAAACAGTGCTCAGGAAGTTCATTTAATGTACACTGTTAAAAGGGGTCCTTGAGGAACGTTTAGGGGTTCTTCAATTTGCAATGGTGGAGGAACCTCTTAAGGTCCCTTGAGGACCTTGAAGAAACATTTTAATTCTAAAATCTTTTCTTGAAGGTTCGTCAAAGCATCTTAAGAGGTACCTCCACAGTTTTAAAGTGAAGAACGTCCAAGTTCAAAGTTTCACAAGAAACTTTTGGTAAAGACTAAACTTGTCAGTACTGTTTAAAATGTTAGTAAAAAAATGGATTTAGGGCAAGTAAGCAGCACTAAATCAGAGAATGTTATGAATCTTAACATTTGCATTACTTGGAAATATTAGCAAAGATTAGTATTTATAAGCAAATAATGCATTTCAGAATTACAAAACTGAACTGAAAGTTAAAAAGACATACTAAACATGACTAATCATTTTCTGTAATATTTTTCTGTTTGGCATATGATACATAGTGTAACTAGAAAAATACTAAAATGCAGTACTAAGAAGAAGTGTAGTTAATACACTTATTTGTACATTTGATGATGTTTTGTGTCATTTTGATAACAAAATTTTGTAAAAGACAAAAGAGATGCAAATAAATTCTGCATGAAATTGCACAAACATTAAACCTTTTTTAAAAATCAGTGAATATATGGATGTAGTTCTTTTTATGTGAAATGAAGACATTGTTGCTTATACATGTTGAAACAGGCAGAGAGGTTCTTTACATGCACTCTATAAACTACTGTCATCAAATACTTTTGCCTCCTATAAGTCACAAGATAAGCAAATGAAAGTCACGACCATCCCCACTCACACACTTTATATGAAGCTCTGGAGAACTGAGATGCTCCCACAGGTTCAAGCCCAACCCAAAAAGATGTTCCATACAACTCTACTGCTCCTGCTGGCGGCTGCGTCATGTGAGCTGTTTATTAAATAATTGATTTCACTAAGTTCATTATATATATGTTCGATCTCAATATATAATATTTACATGTGTCTAATCACATGTATTTATGACCCACAGGCGTTTGCGGTATTGAACTGACACAGCCTGATTCCATGATGGTCCGTCCAGGTCAGAGTCTGACCATCAGCTGCAAAGTTTCATATTCAGTAACAAGCTACTATACAGCTTGGATCCGACAACCTGCAGGAAAAGCTCTGGAGTGGATTGGGCGCATCACTAGTGGTGGGAGCACAGCTTACAGTGATAAACTGAAAAGCAAGTTTAGCATCTCCAAGGACACTGGAACTAACACAATAACATTACAAGGACAGAACCTGCAGACTGAGGTCACAGCTGTGTATTACTGTGCAAGAGAACACAGTGATAGAAAGTCATGCATTCGTCTTACAAAAAAACAGAGATTTAAATCTCAATGAAACTATTACATTCTTTTAGTTTGGGACTAGGAACATTAAACAGCTTGTGTCTTTAATGAGCTGCTAAAGACTAAACTCAATTTTATTGGCTGGTTTATGTTACTGCCAAAGAGCACAGCGGCATAGCATTGCATAGCCTTTTCCAGCCCAGCTTAGAATAGGCTATCACTCTAAAAAGAACACTGTGATCATTTTACCAGATAGTGTAACTTTTCTCTCTGTGTCCCGTTAGTGTTCTCTCTGTGTCTTCTCTGTGCAGAGGTTAGCTAGCTGAATAGCTTGTAGCTGGTCATCTGGGTTAGTTTTTAGTCTAGCACCTTCTCACTTTACTGGCTTCCACATGTGGATACCAGCAGGCACATCCCTCTGATTGGTCCTTCTCCCTTCTATGGTCAACCTTGCTGTAGCTTTTAGCACTTTTAGTCTCACTTCTAAATTCTCCTGAAGAAGGCATTGTGTTTAGCCTCAGCTTTCTATAGTGGGCTGGGTGTATATCAATTTTGAGGGCATAAATGACGAGGCAAGAACTGTGAAGAAGCAATTTTGGGGGGTTGGAACTCTGTTTTGGTTATGCAGGATTTTCCTTTGTATCAACAGACAAGAGTATTTGAGATTCATGGTTTGTCACCTCCATGTACAGAACTTTTATTATTCAGCTACACCAAGAGAATTATAGTTTCCCGTTCATTGGAACCTTTAAGATATGCAGACATCAATACATCAAATGTAGAAAATGTTTCTGGCATGGAGTTTTGTGTCACATACATTGGGAAATGTCATTGCCAATGCTAAACAAATTAATATAGTATTTTGGATTTCATTAAAGTTATTGAAAGCCAAAATACCTTTGTGTTGGCGTTGCACTGTCCTGTCTGTTTACTGTGCCTAATCTCTGTTGTATTAATTGTGTTGTTCTGTATTGTTCCTGGACCTTGTTGTACTTCGCTCCACTGTGTACTTGTTCTCAGATAAAATGACAATAAAAGCCTCTTGACTTGACTTGACTTGTTAGGAGTTCACTCTGAACAAAGAGATTTGAGTCTTTTAGGCTGAATAAAACCAATTGACATGAATGAGCTGTTTTAGAGAATCGCATGGTCTTACTTCTAATAAAAAGTTGGAGGTTTTATAACATAATAAGCTAATAAGCAGCTAATATTGGTAAAGTAATAAAAATGAGCTTCTAGTTTAACTGCATGTCTAAGGACTGTTACACACTTACTGCAGCAGCACAAGCTGGTAATATTGCTTTTTATTTTAGGTGTGTGCTTTTATTCAGGTGGCCGAATTGATGATAAGTAAAGTAAAGAGGTAAAGCCAACATAGGTTTACTTTGATGATCATCTTATGACACCTAGATTTTGAAAAAATCTAATTTGTAACAGTGAGCTTTCAGAGTTTGTTTTAATTCAAAATAATGCATGTTAAAAATTTTAATATGTCTGAATATTTTAAAGGGCCCTAGATTGTCAAGCTGTATTTACCCTGGAACAGTTGAATAATGAGAGTACAGAAACTATAACTGACAAACCATGAACCTCAATTAATTTGAATAAAAAAGTGAACCCTCAAATTTGATAATCTGTAGCTGTAATTATCTTAAATTACTCAACTTCAAATCTCCCTCAAAATGATTTTACCAGTATGCCTCACGAAAACCAAAGACCAAAGTCTCAAAGATACTAATAATACACCAAAGAACTCCTTAAACTGATCCCAGTTGACAGGTTTATTTTCTTGAAGGGTTTCAGGCTATGACAGCCTCCAGGGAAGCATACTGTATATTTTGCTTTCTGTGATTATGTAAAATTCAGTGTTGGAATAGATGACCGTACTGTTTCATGTATGTTCCTGTAGGGGGCACTCTTTACTCAAAAAGTCAACCAGTCTACTGCACTATTAAAGCCAATGCGGCAATGTTTGACATCAGTGACTTAATATGCAAAACTGCCACTGAACCTGTTCTCTATATATGTAAGGTATAAAAGAAAGACAGTCTGGTCCTGCTAACTCTGACCGTCTGAAGTTCCACACACACACACACACACACACACACACACACACACACACACACACCATGTTCTCCACCTCTTTGCTGCTGCTGCTGCTGACTGCAGTGTGTAAGTCCATTTTCTCTTTCACTGAGGAACCATATCAGTGCACTAAATGGACGAACCAGCTTTAATCTGCTGTATTAATGTTTTCTATGTGTGTGTGTGTGTTCAGGTGTCCACTCTCAGATTGTTCTCACACAGTCTGAACAGTCAGTAGCAGTGGCTCCAGGTGGATCCTACAAACTGACCTGTGCCGGCAGTGGATTCAGTGTGGGGGCACTTACATGTATTGGATCCGGCAGGCTCCTGGGAAAGGACTGGAATGGATCATATATCGTTATACTGACTCTGACAAAAGCTCAGCCCAATCAGTGCAGGGCAGGTTCACAGCTTCCAAGGACAGCTCGAATTTCTACCTGCACATGCCTCAACTGAAGCCTGAAGACACTGCAGTGTATTACTGTGCCAGAGACGCACTGTGGTGGAAGTCATACAGACAGCTGTACAAAAACTAGAGGGAAATATAAAAAGAGGGTGAACCCTGGCATCATTGTAAATAGAGGGCAACCATGAAGAAATAGATTAGGCTTGTCAGTTGATGTTTTAAAAAAAAAACGTCAAACGTCAAACGTAAAAAAACAGGTTACGTGTGGTGGAGGTAACCTGCTGTTACATGTTCATTAAGTTAGTTATTTCAAGGGTTCATTGTCTATAATTGTGACCATTTTTATTTATTTATTTTTTTGTTATCAATGCAGAAATCCAGGTCATTCTAAAGGCGTCTCTTACTTTTTCTATCCTGCACTGTGGATATTTACTCAAAGTGCTCAAAAAACAAAAAACAACAACAACAAAAAAGTGAACTGTACAAATAGTTTAGTTAGATTGAGTTCCTCTATATTTGTGTTAAATGCTGTGCAAATTAAATGAACATTTATAACACAAACATATACTAAATAAGCAGGGTTCGCTGCTGTAGAACTGGAATCTGGTTTAATAAAGAAGTTCATCAATGAAGGAACCAAATGCTCTTCCATATTTCTTCTACGCACTGCAAAAATGAGTTCAGCAACTTAAAATCACATATTAACATTTTATAGAGATTTTAAGGTGAACTGAACTTAGTGACCTAAGCAACCTTCCTAAATTCTTTTAGATGACGTGATTTTTTAATTAATTCATGTATTTATTAATTTTACTTTTTAGTTTTTTTTGCTAAAAAGGTTGGCACTATTTGTAAGTGTAAAAGAGTGAATGGTATTCATCAGTATTCTGTCTGAACTCTAGGGGGCGATCAGTCACTACATCCTTGCAGTCATGCAAAAATATTTCACTATGTGCTAAAATTATTGAAGTAACTCTATTGGTAGTTGTGTAGATGTAGTACTTTTTTGATGTTACATAAAAACATCATTCAGTTTGTGTTGAAAACAGGCTCTCTATTAACTGTTGTTCTCAAAATTGTCTTAAATACAATCGCCTCCTACAGGTCACTTCATAAGCAAATAAAAAGTACTCCCCTCCGCACTCACTCACTCACTCACTCACTCACTCTATATGAAGCTCTGGAGAACTGTGAAGGTCTGACAGGTTCAAGCCCAACAAAAAAAAGATGTCCTCTACAGCTGTACTGCTCCTGCTGGTGGCGGTTTCCTGTGAGATATTTAGTACAATATGTTTATGTTTAATCTCAATCTGTAATATTTTTTATATGTCTAATCTCTATGTTGGTCCACAGGTGTTCACTGTTATGAACTGACCCAGCCTGGTTCCATGACAGTCCGTCCAGGTCAGAGTCTGACCATCAACTACAAAGTTTCCTATTCAGTTACAAGTGAGCATACAAGTTGGATCCGACAGCCTGCTGGAAAAGCTCTGGAGTGGATTGGCTTTATTCATAGTGGTGGGAGCACAGCTTATATTGATAAACTGAAAAGCAAGTTTAGCATCTCCAGAGACACTGGAACTAACACAATAACATTACAAGGACAGAATCTGCAGACTGAGGACACAGCTGTGTATTACTGTGCAAGAGAACACAGTGATAGAAAGTCATGCATCTTGCTTACAAAACCCCAGAGACTGAAAACTGAAGGCAACTAATACATGATTTTAGTCTGGCTGTTCATTACTGCTCCTTTCTTACTTCAGAAATGAACATTAAATAGCTTGTCAAAGAACATTCAAATTATTACAATCAAAACATTAAAGTAGATGTAGAATACATTGTGGTGGTGATTGTGTGGCTTTATGTGGATGTGACAATTAACTACAAGAATACAGCCACACTTCCAGGTAAGTTCCAGTGATATTTAATGTTGAATTTGTGCAAAAATCAAACACAAACATACAAAACAAAAACAAAACACAAAAGAGCTAAGCTGCACACTCTTTCTACAAAAAGGCCTCAGCGACCTTCACCTGAGGGCTGCAGAGCCTCACAGACATCTACTATTGCTTCAGCCTACTCTGTACAAGCTGAATCCCCTTATTGCTTCACACACAGCCCTTTTAGGTCGTACGCTTCTCCCTCTTCAGCCTGGAGTGGACCAAGTGTCTACTACGGTGGTGGTCATCACGCAAATAAACAATGACAATACGACAAATAACATGTAGACAATATTGACCAATATTTTATTTACATCTTATATACAATTATTGTAGTCTTGTTAATGGCCATATTGATGTATACCGGTAAGTTGAGATAGCTGTAATCATATTTATATCCTAGGATTATTGGTTATTGTGTGTTTTCCCCCTTCTAGGTTAACCGTATCCCGGTCCTGGCAGCACTAAAAAGAAGACTCGCTTACCAGCATCCTAATTCCCCCAGGGTAACTAGGTCGATAAGATGTCACATAGTCACAAGTCTCTACTGTGTAAGTGCTGATGATAAGTCAGATACCAGTGACTTCATCACATGCATGTTTTGAGTATTAAGTTGTTTACTGATGTATAAATAACAAGATTTGTGACTTTTCTTGGGATGAAGACATATCATATGAAGCCTACTTACTACTCTGGTATTTTACCTCACACCGATTTGGCTTTTAAATGGATGATTTGTGGGGAAAAATAGATATCCTCAGCTTTTGTTGGCTGGTTTATGCTACTGCCACGGATCCCAACAGCATAGACATAAAACAGTACATGAAAATGACAATCCATGAACCTCCAACACTGTTGTCTTTTCGTCTAAAAGAACATCCAGCAAAACCAAAACAGCCTTGATTCATAATATCTATAACCCCAACATGTACATAACCCCTCCCACTAAAGAAAGATCTAGTCAAAGCTGGAGAAACGGTAAAACATGACAGTGACTTCAGGAGAATATGGTGATGCTGATCCTCAAGAGCAGCTCATAACCTCCAGTGATGGGGCAGTGTCTGCTTCCATAGGCCCGGAAATGTCCAGCTTTGTGTCATCCCTCCACAAAACACAGTCCCAAAACTTCTGTGAGCATCCTGGAGGTGACTGCTTTTGGTTCAGTAGAGGTGCATTGAGACCTTCATGCACTGCCACCACCAAACCCTGCTGCAAGTCAGAACACAGAAAATAAACAAAGGGCCCTGCTTACAAAGCCAAGATGAAACAAAAACGTATACAATATATTAAGAAGCCAGTCAGTCCAGGGATGAGCTGCAGGCTTGTGAAGTTAGACCTGAACAAAGTAAATATCATTTTTTTCCCACAGGGGGAGACATCACCACAGTCTAAAGCACTCTCAAAGTCAATGAGGCAATGTTTTCCATCATTGCCTTCTTATGTAAATTCTTCACTGATCCCCTTCTGTATATGTAGAGTAGAAACAGTCTGGTCTCTGGTATCTCTGACCCTCACGTTCCTCCATGATCCTCACCTCTTTACTGCTGTTGCTGACTGCAGCATGTGAGTGTGTTATTTCTCTCAATGAGGAACCATATTAATGCAGTAGATTGACAATCCAGCTTTAACCTGCTGTATGAATGTCTTCTCTGTGTGTGTGTTCAGGTGTCCACTCTCAGGTTGTTCTCACACAGTCTGAACAGTCAGTAGCAGTGGCTCCAGGTGGATCTCAGAAACTGACCTGTGCCTGCAGTGGATTCAGTGTGGGGGGCACTAACATGTACGGGATCCGGCAGGCTCCTGGGAAAGGACTGGAATGGATCATAGATTATTATTCTGACTCTGACAAAAGCTCAGCCCAGTCAGTGCAGGGCAGTTTCACGGCTTCCAAGGACAGCTCGAATTTCTACCTGCACATGACTCAACTGAAGCCTGAAGACACTGCAGTGTATTACTGTGCTAGAAGCTCACTGTGGTGGAAGTCATACAGACAGCTATATAAAAACTAGGGAGACAGATAAACAGATGGAGGCTGAAGTCTAGAAGCATTCTAAAGAGAGTGGTGGCATGAAAAAAGATAAAAGTCTTGTCACTTGATTTATTAAAGAAATACTAAAATTAACTGCATGCAGTGTCTTTATGATAAGCATGCATCAAACTTCAGTCTACATGGTTTGCAGCTCTACAGATTTTAGTTTTCTGCCTCATTAGAATGTAGCCAATACAACCCATCAGCTGACTCTAGCAGGACCTTCATGAACTGCATTTAGAGAGTGTAAAAACTAGAATTTTCTATGTCCTACCATAAATATTATTATTGTAATAAGTGTATTGCTCAGAAAGTTCATTTAATGTACACTGTTAAAAGGGGTCCTTGAGGAACTTTTAGGGGTTCTTCAATTCGAAACGGTGGAGGAACCTCTTAAGGTACTTTGAGGACCTTGAAGGAACCTTTTAATTCTAAAATATTTTCTTGAAGGTTCCTCAAAGCATCTTAAGAGGTTCCTCCACAGTTTTAAATTGAAGAACATCCAAGTTCAAAGTTTCACAAGAAACTTATGGTAAAGACAAAACTTGCCAGTACTGTTTAAAATGTTAGTAAAAAAATGGATTTAAGGCAAGTAGGCAGCACTAAATCAGAGAATGTTATGAATCTTAACATTTGCATTACTTGGAAATATTAGCAAAGATTCGTTTTTGTAAGCAAATTATGCATTTCAGAATTATGTAACTGAACTGAAAGTTAAAAAGACATACTAAACATGACTAATATTTTATATTTTGTTCATGGGTTTTTTTGTTTGGCATATGGGACATAGTGTAACTAGAAAAAATACTAAAATGCATTAATAAGAAGAAGTGTAGTTAATACACTTATTTGTACATTTGATGATGAACATGCAAATAAATTCTACATGAAATTCCACAAACATTAAAGCTTTTTTAAAAATCAGTGAATATATGGATGTAGTTCTTTTTATGTGAAATGAAGACATTGTTTTACATGCACTCTATAAACTACTGTCCTCGAATACTTTTGCCTCCTATAAGTCACGAGATAAGCAAATGAAAGGCACACCCCTCCCCACTCACACACTTTATATAAAGCTCTGGAGAACTGAGAAGCTCCCACAGGTTCAAGCTCAATCCAAAAAGATGTTCCATGCAACTCTACTGCTCCTGCTGGCTTTCACTAAGTTCATTATATTTATGTTCAATCTCAATATATAATATTTACATGTGTCTAATAACTATGTATTTATGACCCACAGGCGTTCGCTGTATTGAACTGACACAGCCTGATTCCATGATGGTCCGTCCAGGCCAGAGTCTGACCATCAACTGCAAAGTTTCATATTCAGTTACAAGCTATACTACAGCTTGGATCCGACAGCCTGCAGGAAAAGCTCTGGAGTGGATTGGCTATATCGCTTATGGTGGGGGCACATATTACAGTGATAAACTGAAAAGCAAGTTCAGCATCTCCAGAGACACTGGAACTAACACAATAACATTACAAGGACAGAACCTGCAGACTGAGGACACAGCTGTGTATTACTGTGCAAGATACACACAGTGATAGAAAGTCATGCATTCGTCTTACAAAAACCCAGAGACTTAAACCTTAATGCAGCTATTACATTCTTTTAGTTTGGGACTAGGAACATTAAACAGCTTGTGTCTGTAATGAGCTGCTAAAGACTAAACTCAATTTCATTGGCTGGTTTATGTTACTGTCAAAGAGCACAGCGGCATAGCATTGCATAGCCTTGTCCAGCCCAGCTTAGAATAGGCTATCACTGTGAAAAGAACACTGTGATCATTTTACCAGATAGTGTAACTTTTCTCTCTGTGTCCCGTTAGTGTCCTCTCTGTGTCTTCTCTGTGCAGAGGTTAGCTAGCTGAATAGCTTGTAGCTGGTCATCTGGGTTAGTTTTTAGTCTAGCACCTTCTCACTTTACTGGCTTCCACATGTGGAAACCAGCAGGCACATCCCTCTGATTGGTCCTTCTCCCTTCTATGGTCAACCTTGCTGTAGCTTTTAGTAATTTTAGTCTCACTTCTAAATTCTCCTGAAGAAGGCGTTGTGTTTAGCCTCAGCTTTCTATAGTGAGCTGGGTGTATATCAATTTTGAGGGCATAAATGATGAGGCAAGAACTGTGAAGAAGTAATTTGGGGGGGTTGGAACTCTGTTTTGGTTATGCTGGATTTTCCTTTGTATCAACAGACAAGAATGTTTGAGATTCATGGTTTCTCACCTCCATCTACAGAACTTTTATTATTCAGCTACGCCAAGAAAAATATAGTTTCCCGTTCATTGGAACATTTAAGAAATTCAGACATCCATATATCAAATGTAGAAAATGTTTTTGGCATGGAGTTTTGAGTCACAAACAATGGGAAATGTCATTGCCAATGCTACACAAATTAAAATGGTATTTCGGCTTTCATTAAAGTTACTGAAAGCCAAAATACCTTTGTGTTGACTTTGCACTGTCCTGTCTGTTTACTGTGCCTAATCTCTGTTGTATTGATTGTGTTGTTCTGTATTGTTCCTGGACCTTGTTGTACTTCGCTCCACTGTGTACTTGTTCTCAGATAAAATAACAATAAAAGCCTCTTGACTTGACTTGACTTGACTTGTTTGGAGTTCACTATGAACAAAGAGATTTGAATCTTTTAGGCTGAATAAAACTAATCGACATGAATGAGCTGTTTTAGATAAGTGAATGGTCTTACTTCTAATGAAAAGTTGGAGGCTTTATAACATAATAAGCTAATAACCAGCTAATATTGGTAGAGTAATAAAAATGAGCTTCTAGTTTAACTGCATGTCTAAGGACTGTTACACACTTACTGCAGCAGCACAAGCTGGTAATATTGCTTTTTATTTAGGTGTGTGCTTTTATTCAGGTGGCCGAATTGATGATACGTGAAGTAAAGAGGTAAAGCCAACATAGGTTTACTTTGATGGCCATCTTATGACACCTAGATTTTGAAAAGATCTAATTTGTAACAGTGAGCTTTCAGAGTTTGTTTTAATTCAAAATAATGCATGTTAACAATTTTAATATGTCTGAATATTTTAATGTCAAGCTGTATTTACCCTGGCATAGTTGAATAATGAGAGTACAGAAACTAAAACTGACACACCATGAACCTCAATTAATTTCAATAAAAAAATAACCCTCAAATTTGATAACCTGTAGCAGCAATTATCTTAAATTACTCAACTTCAAATCTCCCTCAAAATGATTTTACCATTATGCCTCATGAAAACCAAAGACCAAAGTCTCATACATACTAATAATACACCAAAGAACTCCTTAAACTGATCCCAGTTGACAGGCTTATTTTCTTGAAGGGTTTCAGGCTATGACAGCCTCCAGGGAAGCATACTGTATATTTTGCTTTCTGTGATTATGTAAAATTCAGTGTTGGAAAAGATGACCCTACTGTTTCATGTATGTCTCTGTCGGGGGCACTCTTTACTCAAAAAATCAACCAGTCTACTGCAGTATCAAAGCCAATGCGGCAATGTTTGACATCAGTGACTTAATATGCAAAACTGCCACTGAACCTGTTCTCTATATATGTAAGGTATAAAAGAAAGACAGTCTGGTCTCTGTTAACTCTGACCGTCTGAAGTTCCACACACACACACACACACACACACACACACACACACCATGTTCTCCACCTCTTTGCTGTAAGTCCATTATCTCTTTCACTGAGGAACCATACCAGTGCACTAAATGGACGAACCAGCTTTAATCTAGTGTATTAATGTTTTCTATGTGTGTGTTCAGGTGTCCATTCTCAGATTGTTCTCACACAGTCTGAACAGTCAGTTGCAGTGGCTCTAGGTGGATCCTACAAACTGACCTGTGTCGGCAGTGGATTAAGTATGGGGGGCACTTACATGTACTGGATCCGACAGGCTCCTGGGAAAGGGCTGGAATGGATCATATATCATTATACTGACTCTGACAAAAGCTCAGCCCAATCAGTGCAGGGCAGGTTCACAGCTTCCAAGGACAGCTCGAATCTCCACCTGCACATGACTCAACTGAAGCCTGAAGACACTGCAGTGTATTACTGTGCCGCAGACGCACTGTGGTGGAAGTCATACAGACAGCTGTACAAAAACCAGAGGGAAAGATAAACAGAGGGTGAACATTGGCATCATTGCACAGAGGGGGCAACCATGAAGAAATAGATTAGGCTTGTCAGTTGACGTTTTAGAGATACGCTTATATTAACTGCATTATATAATAGATTTACATATTCTTGATGGCAAATTCATTTAGCATAAAGCACATTTCAAACTTTTGTCTTCATGAGATGAAGTGCTACAGGTTTCAGTGTTTCTCAGCATGGTAAGACTATTAATGACTTCCTTCTACTCTGGCTATTTCTGAAGCCTAATATGGAGAATTTGGAATATCCTCGGGAATTACTCTCAAGATCCCAATTGACGTGGAAAACAATCTCTTTATTAATTCATTTACAAAGGTATAATTCGATAGACACATTTATAGGGAAAATTATCCTCCTCAACATTGAACAAATCCTGTTTATAGATCCAGGTTATGTGTGGTGGAGGTAACTGCTGTTACATGTTATTTAAGTTAGTTATTTCAAGGGTTCATTGTCTATAATTGTGACGATTTTTTTTGTAATCGATGCAGAAATCCAGGTCATTCTAAAGGTGTCTCTTACTTTTTCTATCCTGCACTGTGGATATTTACTCAAAGTGCTCAAAAAACAAACAAAAAACAACAACAACAAAAAAGTGAACTGTACAAATAATTTAGTTAGATTGAGTTCCTCTATACTTGTGTTAAATGCTGTGCAAATTAAATGAACATTTATGACACAAACATATACTAAATAAACAGGGTTCCCTGCTGTAGAACTGGAATCTGGTTTAATAAAGAAGTTCATCAATTAAGGAACCAAACGCTCTTCCATATTTCAAGCAACTTAAAATCACATATTAACATATTATGGAGTTTTTAAGGTGAACTGAACTTAGTGACCTAAGCAACCTTCCTAAATTCTTTTAGTTGATGTGATTTTTTAATTAATTAATGTATTTATTTATTTTACTTTTTATAGTTTCTTTTCCAAAAAGCTTGGCACTATTTGTAAGTGTAAAGGAGTGAATGGTATTCATCAGTATTCTGTCTGAACTCTAGGGGGCGATCAGTCACTACATCTTTGCAGTCATGCAAAAAATATTTTACTGTGTGCTAAAACTATTAAAGTAACTCTATTGGTCAGAGGAGTGTTTATGTAAATTTATGTTGCTTGAAAACTCACCTTAAATATAATATAATCAGCTATTTAATCACCTAATGCTCAAATCACTGTAGCACAGAACTCAGTACATTTTGAACCATCAGAGAGTTTAGTCATGGCACTACAGATTGTTCAGTACTGCGTTCTTATACTGATGCTTACACAAGGTATGTTAGACTTCCCAATACATTGTCATGTGAGAGTATTTTAATACAATCAGGATTATCCTTGATTGGTGAATGTTTTTTTCTTTTTTTTTTTTTTTCTAGACATAAATGCTGAGATCCGACTTGACCAGTCTTCTGCTGTGGTGAAGAAACCTGGAGAAACTGTGAAGATCTCCTGTAAAACAAGTGGTTTCAGCATGACCAGCTACTACATGCAGTGGATACAACAGAAACCAGGAGAAGCTCTGGAATGGATTGGAGAGATGAACTCTGGTTCAAATTCAGCAACTTATGCAGATTCCATGAAAGGTCACTTCATAATGACTGAGGACGTTCCTTCAAGTACACAATTCTTAGAGGCCAAGAGTCTGAGAGCAGAGGACACTGCTGTTTATTACTGTGCTCGAAGCCCCACAATGACTGGAGCTGATGGAGCAGCTGTACTAAAACCACCCACCACACAATAACACTATGACCTTGCAGATGTGAGTTTGAATCCCAAGCCATGCTGGTTTGTCATCAGTGGCCAGTGTCTGAGAGAGCACAATTGGCAATGCTCTCAGAGATTATTGAGTAACTTTCAGTTCTAAATTTCAGTGCAAATGTTGGGCTCAGTTCTGATATATCAATAATGCCCTGCATTGCTGTTGAACACTATGGACCAATCAGGCCTCATCCTGTACTCGTGCAAAATAATGGCAAAACAAGATATGATGTTCGAGAAATTCATTTCCAAATAGTTTCCAAATGTATTATTAATTCATTTAGAATTTATTACATTTACACACCAACATTTTTTATTATGTAATAATAATTTCCCAAGCAAAGTCCAGGAGTCAGAGCTATGATATGTGAAGATAACATTTAGTTGCAATAAACAAGCAAATAAGTATAGTGAGAAGAGGGTACTTAAGTACTTCACTAACTTAAGTGCCACATATTAGATGTATTTACTTAACTTAATGCACTACATTTTTTGGCAGTAGAATTAATGTTCTCTCATTCATATTGCAGTAGGATGTGCTCTTCATTCAGACAGAATAGTGATCTAGTCTGTATTCATATATTTTGATTATAATGTCAGAAAGAATTTTTTTTTTTTTTTATGTTTTAGCTATTTATTTGTTTCATGTTTTCCCCTCACTTGATATGATATAACATTCAAAATATAGCAGTTTTAGTGAAAGTTCAATTATTTGTATATTTGGTGGTATTTGTGTGTAATTTGATGGAACAATATTGTTTGAAAAGTGTTATGAATACAGTGTTACATTTGGAAATTATATCTAACTTGCAAAAAACATAAAGAAAAAAACCTTAAGGACAGTAATTGTGTAGATGTAGTACTTTTTTGATGTTACATAAAAACATCATTCCGTTTGTGTTGAAAACAGGCTCTCTATTAACTGTTGTCCTCAAAATTGTCTTAAATACAATCAACTCCTACAGGTCACTTATTAAGCAAATAAAAAGTACTCCCCTCCCCACTCACTCACTCACTCACTCTATATAAAGCTCTGGAGAACTGTGAAGGTCTCATAGGTTCAAGCCAAACAAAAAAAGATGTCCTCTACAGCTCTACTGCTCCTGCTGGTGGCTGTTTCCTGTGAGATATTTAGTACAATATTTTTATGTTCAATCTCAATATGTAATATTTTTTATATGTCTAATCTCTATGTTGGTCCACAGGTGTTCACTGTTATGAACTGACCCAGGCTGGTTCCATGACGGTCCGTCCAGGTCAGAGTCTGACCATCAACTGCAAAGTTTCCTATTCAGTTACGAGTGAGCATACAGCTTGGATCCGACAGCCTGCAGGAAAAGCTCTGGAGTGGATAGGCTATATCAGTAGTGGTGGGGGCACATATTACAGTGATAAACTGAAAAGCAAGTTCAGCATCTCCAGAGACACTGGAACTAATACAATAACATTACAAGGACAGAACCTGCAGACTGAGGACACAGCTGTGTATTACTGTGCAAGCGAACACAGTGATAGAAAGTCATGCATTCATCTTACAAAAACCCAGAGACTTAAAACTGAAGGCAACTAATACATGATTTTAATCTGGCTGTTCATTACTGCTCATTTCTTACTTCAGAAATGAACATTAAATAGCTTGTCAAAAAAGAACATTAAAATGATTAACATTAAAACATTAAAGTAGATGTAGAATGCATTGTGGTGGTGATAGTGTGGCTTTAAGTGGATGTGACAATTAACTACAAGGATACAGCCACACTTCCAGGTAAGTTCCAGTGATATTTAATGTTGAATGTGTGCAAAAATCAAACACAAACATACAAAACAAAAACAAAACACAAAAGAGCTAAGCTGCACACTCTTTCTACAAAAAGGCCTCAGCGACCTTCACCTGAGGGCTGCAGAGCCTCACAGACATCTACTATTGCTTCAGACTACTCTGTACAAGCTGAACCCCCTCATTGCTTCCTACACAGCCCTTTTAGGTTGTACGCTTCTCCCTCCTCAGCCTGGAGTGGACCAAGTGTCTACTACGGTGGTGGTCATCACACAAACAAACAATGACAATACGACAAATAACATGTAGACAATAATGACCAATATTTTATTTACATCTAATATACAATTATTGTAGTCTTGTTAATGGCCATATTGATGTAAACCGGTAAGTTGAGCTAGCTGTAATTATATTTATATCCTAGGATTATTGGTTATTGTGTGTTTTCCCCTTCTAGGTTAACCATATCCCGGTCCTGGCTGCACCTAGAAAAGGAACCCGCTTACCAGTGCCCTAATTCCCCCAGGATCACCAGGTCTCAAACATGTCACATAGTCACAAGTCTCTACTGTGTAAGTGCTGATGATAAGTCAGATACCAGTGACTTCATCACATGCGTGTATGAAGTATTAAGTTGTTTACTGATGTATAAATAGCAAGATTTGTGACTTTTCTTGGGAAGAAAACATATCTTATGAAGCCTACATACTACTCTGGTATTTTACCTCAGAAAACGCACCGATTTGGCTTTTCAATGGATGATTTGTGTGATAAAAGGTAACCTCAGCTTTTGTTGGCTGGTTTATGCTACTGCCACGGATCCCAACAGCATAGACATAAAATAGTACATGAAAATGACAATCCATGAACCTCCAACACTGTTGTCTTTTCGTCTAAAAGAACATCCAGCAAAACCAAAACAGCCTTGATTTATAATATCTATAACCCCAACATGTACATAACCCCTCCCACTAAAGAAAGATCTAGTCAAAGCTGGAGAAACGGTAAAACTTTACATCGACTTCAGGAGAATATGGTGATGCTGATCCTCAAGAGCAGCTCATCACCTCCAGTGGTGGGGCAGTGTCTGCTTCCATAGTCCTGAAAATGTCCAGTGTTGTGTCATCCCTCCTCAAAACACAGTCCCAAAACCTCTGTGATTAATTTATGTGGTTTTGAGCATCCTGGAGGTGACTGCTTTTGGTTCAGTAGAGGTGCATTGAGACCTTCATGCACTGCCGCCACCAAATCCTGCTGCAAGTCAGAACACAGAAAATAAACAAAGGGCCCTGCTTACAAAGCCAAATTGAAACAAAGACGTGTACAGTATATTAAGAAGCCAGTCAGTCCAGGGATGAGCTGCAGGCTTGTGAAGTTAGACATGAACAAAGCCAATATCATTTTTATCCCACAGGGGGAGACATCACCACAGTCTAAAGCACTTTCAAAGTCAATGAGGCAATATTTTCCATCATTGCCTTCTTATGTAAATTCTTCACTGATCCCCTTCTGTATATGTAGAGTAGAAACAGTCTGGTCTCTGGTATCTCTGACCCTCAATTTCCACCATGATCCTCACCTCTTTACTGCTGTTGCTGACTGCAGCATGTGAGTGTGTTATTTCTCTCAATGAGGAACCATATTAATGCAGTAGACTGACAAACCAGCTTTAACCTGCTGTATTAATGTCTTCTCTGTGTGTGTGTTCAGGTGTCCACTCTCAGGTTGTTCTCACACAGTCTGAACAGTCAGTAGCAGTGGCTCCAGGTGGATCTCAGAAACTGACCTGTGCCTGCAGTGGATTTGATGTGGGCAGCTATAACATGCACTGGGTCCGGCAGGCTCCTGGGAAAGGACTGGAATGGATCATATATTATTATTCTGACTCTGACAAAAGCTCGGCCCAGTCAGTGCAGGGCAGGTTCACGGCTTCCAAGGACAGCTCGAATCTCTACCTGCACATGACTCAACTGAAGCCTGAAGACACTGCAGTGTATTACTGTGCCAGAGACTCACTGTGGTGGAAGTCATACAGACAGCTGTACAAAAACCAGAGAGACAGATAAACAGATGGAGGCTGAAGTCTAGAAGCATTCTAAAGAGGGGGTGGCATGACAAAAGATAAAAGTCTTGTCACTTGATTTTTTTAAGAAATATTAAAATTAACTGCATGAAGTGTCTTTATGATAAGCATGCATCAAACTTCAGTCTACATGGTTTGCAGCCTCATTAGACTATAGCCAATATAACTCACTAGCTGACTCTAGCAGGACCTTCATGAACTGCATTTAGAGAATTTAAAAACTTGTATTTTCTATGTCCTAGCATAAAAATTATTATTGCAATAAGTGTATTACTTTTTTTTTCATTATTATAATATAAACTAAACAGTGCTCAGAAAGTTCATTTAATGTACACTGTTAAAAGGGGTAGTTGAGGAACTTTTTAGGGGTTCTTCAATTTGAAATGGTGGAGGAACCTCTTAAGGTCCTTGAAGGAACATTTTAATTCTAAAATCTTTTTTTGAAGGTTCCTCAAAGCATCTTAAGAGGTTCCTCCACAGTTTTAAAGTGAAGAACATCCAAGTTCAAAGTTTCACAAGAAACTTATGGTAAGGAGAAAACTTGTCAGAACTGTTTAAAATGTTATAAAAAAATGGATTTAAGGCAAGTAAGCAGCATTAAATCAGAGAATGTTATGAATCTTAACATTTGCATTACTTGGAAATATTAGCAAAGATTAGTTTTTGTAAGCAAATAATGCATTTCAGAATTACATAACTGAACTGAAAGTTAAAAAGACATACTAAACATGACTAATCATTTTCTGTAATATTTTTCTGTTTGGCATATGGTACATAGTGTAACTAGAAAAATACTTAAATGCATTAATAAGAAGAAGTGTAGTTAATACACTTATTTGTACATTTGATGATGTTTTGTGTCATTTTGATAACAAAATGCTGTAAAAGACAAAAGAGATGCAAATAAATTCTGCATGAAATTGCACAAACATTAAAATTTTTTAAAAAATCAGTGAATATATGGATGTAGTACTTTTTATGTGAAATGAAGACATTGTTGCTTATACTTGTTGAAACAGACAGAGAAGTTCTTTACATGCACTCTATAAACTACTGTCCTCAAATACTTTTGCCTCCTATAAGTCACGAGATGAAAGTCACACCCCTCCCCACTCACACACTTTATATGAAGCTCTGGAGAACTGAGAAGCTCCCACAGGTTTAAGCCCAACCCAAAAAGATGTTCCATACAACTCTACTGTTCCTGCTGGCGGCTGCTTCATGTGAGCTGTTTATTAAATAATTGATTTCACTAAGTTCATTATATTCATGTTCAATCTCAATATATAATATTTACATGTGTCTAATCACTATGTATTTATGACCCACAGGCGTTCGCTGTATTGAACTGACACAGCCTGATTCCATGATTGTCCGTCCAGGTCAGAGTCTGACCATCAACTGCAAAGTTTCATATTCAGTTACAAGCTACTGGACAGGTTGGATCCGACAACCTGCAGGAAAAGCTCTGGAGTGGATAGGCTATATTGCTAGTGGCGGGAGCACATATTACAGTGATAAACTGAAAAGCAAGTTCAGCATCTCCAGAGACACTGGAACTAACACAATAACATTACAAGGACAGAACCTGCAGACTGAGGACACAGCTGTGAATTACTGTGCAAGAGAACACAGTGATAGAAAGTCATGCATTCGTCTAGCAAAAACTAGACTATCACTGTAAAAAGAACACTGTGATCATTTTACCAGATAGTGTTGCTGTTCTCTCTTTAGTGTCCTCTCTGTGTCTTCTCTGTGCAGAGGTTAGCTAGCTGAATAGCTTATAGCTGGTCATCTGGGTTAGTTTTTAGTCTAGCACCTTCTCACGTTACTGGCTTCCACATGTGGATACCAGCAGGCACATCCCTCTGATTGCTCTTTCTCCCTTCTATGGTCAACCTTGCTGTAGCTTTTAGCACTTTTAGTCTCACTTCTAAATTCTCCTGAAGAAGGCATTGTGTTTAGCCTCAGCTTTCTATAGTGAGCTGGGTGTATATCAATTTTGAGGGCATAAATGATGAGGCAAGAACTGTGAAGAAGTAATTTTGGGGGGTTGGAACTCTGTTTTGGTTATGCTGGATTTTCCTTTGAATAAACAGACAAGAGTGGTTGAGATTCACAGTTTGTCACCTCCATGTACAGAACTTTTATTATTCAGCTACGCCAAGAAAAATATAGTTTCCCGTTCATTGGAACCTTTAAGAAATGCAGACATCAATACATCAAATGTAGAAAATGTTTCTGGCATGGTGTTTTGTGACACATTTAATGGGAAATGTCATTGCCAATGCTAAACAAATTAAAATGGTATTTGGGCTTTCATTAAAGTTATTGAACGTCAAAATACCTTTGTGTTGGTGTTGCACTGTTGTGTCTGTTTACTGTGCCTAATCTCTGTTGTATTGATTGTGTTGTTCTGTATTGTTCCTGGACCTTGTTGCACCACAGCCCTGGAGGTACTTTGCTCCACTGTGTACTTGTTCTCAGATAAAATGACAATATAAGCCTCTTGACTTGACTTGACTTGTTAGGAGTTCACTCTGAACAAAGAGATTTGAGTCTTTTAGGCTGAATAAAACCAATCGACATGAATGAGATGTTTTAGATAACTGAATGGTATTACTTCTAATGAAAAGTTGGAGGCTTTATAACATAATAAGCTAATAACCAGCTAATATTGGTAGAGTAATAAAACTGAGCTTCTAGTTTAACTGCATGTCTAAGGACTGTTACACAGCTACTGCAGCAGCACAAGCTGGTAATATTGCTTTTTATTTTATGTGTGTGCTTTTATTCAGGTGGCCGAATTGATGATAAGTAAAGTATTTTGCTCATAACAATTTTAATATGTCTGAATATTTTAAAGGGCCCTAGAATGTCAAGCTGTATTTACCCTGGCATAGTTGGATAATGAGAGTACAGAAACTAAAACTGACACACCATAAACCTCAATCAATTAAAAAAAAGTGAACCCTCAAATTTGATAACCTGTAGCTGTAATTATCTTAAAATACTCAACTTCAAATCTCCCTCAAAATGATTTTACCAGTATGCCTCACAAAAAAAAAAAAATCAAAGTCTCATACATACTAATAATACACCAAAGAACTCCTTAAACTGATCCCAGTTGACAAGTTTATTTTCTTGAAGGGTTTCAGGCTCTGACAGGCTCCAGGGAAGCATACTGTATATTTTGCTTTCTGTGATTATGTAAAATTCAGTGTTAGAAAAGATGACCGTAATGTTTCATGTATGTTCCTGTAGGGGGCACTCTTTACTCAAAAAGTCAACCAGTCTACTGCACTATCAAAGCCAATGCGGCAATGTTTGACATCAGTGACTTAATATGCAAAACTGCCACTGAACCTGTTCTCTATATATGTAAGGTATAAAAGAAAGGCAGTCTGGTCTCTGCTAACTCTGACCGTCTGAAGTTCCACACACACACACACACACCATGTTCTCCACCTCTTTGCTGCTGCTGCTGCTGATTGCAGCGTGTAAGTCCATTATCTCTTTCAATGAGGAACCATACCAGTGCACTAGATGGATGAACCAGCTTTAATCTGCTGTATTAATGTCTTCTCTGTGTGTGTTCAGGTGTCCACTCTCAGATTGTTCTCACACAGTCTGAACAGTCAGTATCAGTGGCTCCAGGTGGAGCACTACAAACTGACCTGTGCCTGCAGTGGATTCAGTGTGGGAAGCGCTTATATGCAATGGATCCGGCAGGCTCCTGGGAAAGGACTGGAATGGACCATATATTATTATTCTGAGGGTAGCAAAAGCTCAGCCCAATCAGTGCAGGGCAGGTTCACAGCTTCCAAGCACAGCTCATATCTTTACCTGCACATGACTCAACTGAAGCCTGAAGACACTGCAGTGTATTACTGTGCCACATACGCACTGTGGTGGAAGTCATACAGACAGCTGTACAAAAACCAGAAAGACAGATAAACAGATGGAGGGTGAACTGAGTTGGATACACTCTAGCTGGGTTATATATATATATATAAACTAATAGTAAGTGCAAACCAAGTTTTCATGAAGGGTATGGACATGTGGGTATAGAATGTGTGTCATCAGTGTTCATGGTCCTCATTAAATACACATAATACACCTTAACTTACTCTCTTGCATCTCAGCAAGCTTCACTGATGTTTCATTTTGAATGGCAGCCAGACACCTATAGCTCAAACCCTACAAGACCATGCTGATGTACACCCCTGGAACTCCAAGTCCTCACCAAGATCTTGACATCTCATTCGAGAACTCCCTGATTATTTCAGCTGGAAAAATATATCTTCTAAATGGATTTTGCAAATCTGACATGGTCATGCAGATTTCTAATCTAAAACATCTGGAGAACTCAATCAATGCTTGTTCAGTCCATCGTCATCTTGAACCTTTACTTAAGCGGATTCCTACAGGCTGGTCTTCTGTAGTTAGGAATTGCTTGCAACAGATCCAGAATTTAGCATTATGACTTCAGGCCCTTATATTGTGGCCCATCTGGATATACAGGGAGTTCCTGATTTTGACAGAATGGTTGTGCTGTAATTCTTTTTATATACAAATTTGTGTTTCGTTTTTGATTTTTTGAACTACTTTGAAAGTAATTGTAAATTTTTTATATATATGTTGGCTGTAATCCCTCTTAAACAAACGTCGGTGTCATTTTTTTGGACTGGTCCTTTTAAAATGAGATTAACTGATGAAGTCATCTGAATATTCTGTAGATCATGAAAAGACCTGTTCTGAATTCAGCTGTTGTTCACTTAGTTTGGAGAGTCCAGTTTAATTTGGAGAGTCCAGATTAATTTGGAGAGTTCAGATTAATTAGGAGAGTTCAGATCTATAGATGATCACCTGGAAATCGCTGACCGTCTAACATGTCTAATACAGACCATCTCAACATCCTCAACCAGCTGTTATTGACCTGTTGCTGACACCAGAGGTTAAGGGTCCTGGTTAGGATAAGGGCCAGGATGAGGGTTGGTTTTAGGTGTTGGGTTGAAGTTCATGTTAGGATTAGGACTAGGATTAGGAGTTAGTTATAGGATTTAGGGATGGCTGGGTTATGTTTTAAGTAAGCTTTTAAGTCTACTGGATTTAACATATCAGCAGTAAATTGACTTAATGTTAGTAATGCTAAGATATTTACCCCAATGTATTCAGGTGCTTTACCTCACTGATATGTTGTTGGTGTGTTACTGAAACTCTGTTAAAAGTGGTCAAAGGACCACTCCATATAAAGTTTTACCCAAGCTTCACAACTGCAGTTGTGATTTTCCCATAAAGCTTTTAAATATGTTGATTAATCTACTCAGTGCTCAGTGTACATGTGTAACGTTACATGTGCACATTCAACACATCATAATCGTAAGTCATCCAATCCTTCCTATTGCAAATAGGTCACCATCAAACTTATTCAAGTGGCATTTTTGTGTGTGTATATGGATGAGGGGGAGGTATTCAGTTACATATTGGAAAGTAAGCAAAGAAACAAATATCTATTAAAGAATACTGTTTAAATAAAATAATAAAAAACAACAACAAAGACCATTAGTGTTGGACGCAGATGGGATTTGGCCTCTGCCTTTTTACCAGTCTGTGTAGTGATTTTTTTTTCTGTAAAATGTAGTGACTTAACTATAGCACAACATGCAGATATATGAAACACAATTCATTCAGTGTTTTTTGTTCTAGAAGTTAATGTAATAGTAAATTCATTTATGCCATTCATCATGTATTGGATGTAAATTGCAATGAAAACTAAATAAAGACTTATGATACAAACACTAGAAAACAACATTCCGAACATAATTCACTGACATTTAATAGGGACTAGGATTTGGTGTGTTTTTTTTTTCTGACTGTTGTAAAAACAGTTTCTTAAAGGGTCCTTCACCTGAATAATTAATTTCTTGAATTTTAATATGTATTAATAAAAAACACATTACAAATAAAAAAATATTATAAAAATGACAAAGTTGTGTTTTTTATAATATGTTTTTATTTGTAATGTGTTTTTAAAAATATTATAATAATTATTATAAAAATGACAAAGTTGTGTTTTTTAAATGTTTCATATACATTTCAAATGGCTGATAAATAAATAAAGGATAAATTCAGATATAAAAAATGTGCTCCCCTTTACATCAAGTGCCTTAATGGATGATCTTGACATAAACAATGTTTATTTAGTTCTTTATGTTTTAAACAAATAAATGTTAAGCAAATTGGTTCTTCTATGGTATCCTTCTCAAAACCCCATTTGGCCTCTTTATGAGCTTCTGAACACTAGGGGGCGGTCGCTGACCTCATTCTTTACTCATGCAAAATGTACCACTGCTTGCTAATATTACTGACGTAATGCAATTGGTCGTAAGAGTGCATGTATGTAAATACTACATATGTTTATTCTGAGCTTCTCATAAAAATCTGCTTATTCTTCATCTAATGCTCATTTAACTTCATACTGCAGAACTGAATTTACAAACTTTTAAGCCATAAATAAGTTGAAGTATGGAGCTAATGATAGCTTAATGCTGCATTATCATAATGATGCTAACACAAGGTATGTTAGACTTCTTAATACTTGGTCATGTGAGAGTATGTTTTAATACATTCAGGATTATTCTTTATTGGTGAATGTTTTATTTTCTAGATATCATAAGTGCTGAGATCCGACTTGACCAGTCTTCTGCTGTGGTGAAGAAACCTGGAGAAACTGTGAAGATCTCCTGTAAAATAAGTGGCTTTACAATGACAGACTACTACATACACTGGATACGGCAGAAACCAGGAGAAGCTCTGGAATGGATTGGCAGGATGGATGCTGGTTCAAATTCAGCAATATATGCAGATTCCATGAAAGGTCACTTCATAATGACTGAGGACGTTCCCTCAAGTACACAGTTCTTAGAGGCCAAGAGTCTGAGAGCAGAGGACACTGCTGTTTATTACTGTGCTCGACAGCCACAGTGACTGGAGCTGATGGAGCAGCTGTACTAAAACCACACCCCCCACCCACCACCCCAACACACACACACACACACACACACACACACACACACACACACACACACACACATACACAGAGACACTGAACAAATTTAATTTACAGTAATATAAAATAAAATAAAGAACCACTTTACTTTATAATATTATATTAATTATACACACTAGAGAAATGACATTATAAATAATAGTTTATTTTAAACTCATACCAAATTTAGTCAAACATTTAAAGGTTGTGTTTTTTTCATAATAGTTATTAAGTGCTGAAAAAGAAATACATGATCAATTCAGATAGAAAACAATAAGTTTCTGTAATAACTGTGCAGTTACACATTATTCTCTACCAATACACAAGCATACTTCTATATAACTATAACCGCACATTCTCTTCCATATGGTTATACATGTGCATGTGCATGTGTAGAAATAATAACAGTGTGTGTATATAAATGTGTATATTTTTGTTTACATTTTTAATGTATTCACCATACTATTTTTAAGTGATCAATATTTGATCAAAACCTTTAAAATATAATGTCATTAGCATCATTATTTAGTTAGACATGCATAAAGCTAGGAGTGCATAAAAACAATGCATTGAAATTTATGTTTTTGTGCTGCTTTTTCATTGAGTAATTCAGATCAGATGTATTGTATGTATGTTTTTTGTTATATTTTCTCATTCAAACTTTGAATTATTTGAATTATTTGATTATTAGAGATCGCAAAAGTGTTCCCTATTGTGTCCCAACTCAACAAAAGGCCTAAATGTGCATGACTAAGATAAAAGAATCCACATCCCAGAAGCACATTCACATTCCAGAGGGCTTTTATTTGTACTACATTGTGGAAACACATTCAAGGCTTCCTCCTTAATTATCTGATATGTGAAATATGTAAATGTCCTGCCCAACACTACTCCAACCCCACACCTGCCATGGTGAGTATATATTATACAGAGACACCCAGACACACACTAACAAAAGCACTTTATATCAGATACACTGAGAGCAAAGATGAACTGGACTTATATTGTCCTGCTGGCCTCCCTACCATGTGAGTGGACCCATGTTTAATGGTCTTTATGTGCTGTTGCATTCAGATAGAGGTAATTAATAGGTTTCATACCTAAATTAATACCTTTTCCCTCCTTTCAGACGTCTATGGCATCAGCCTGACCTCGTCTCCTGCTCAGGTGAAGCCTCCTGGGGAGTCTGTGAGGGTGTCCTGTCAAATATCTGGATATTCCCTCACAGATTATGGCACAGCTTGGATTAGACAGACTCCAGCGAAAGGCTTGGAGTGGGTCGGGATCATCTGGGGTGGTGGATCCATAGACTATGGAGCTTCCTTTAAGAGTCGCTTCACAATATCCAGAGACACGAGCAGTAACGTGCTGTTCTTGGACATCAGCCGGCTGGAGTCTGGGGACACGGCTGTGTATTACTGTGCAAAGACTGCCACAGAAGTACAGCTCAGTGTGAGCACCATACAAAAACACATGCATCAACATCTGTGTTAGAGTCAGCTTTCATTTATGACAGAGACTCAACCAGCTATTTTACACCTAATTCATGACATGTATTGCTGTTCATCCCAACAAAAAGTTTATTATTTATATATATATATATTTTTTTTCTTTTACAGACATTTGTCTTTGATCAATTACAAAATATGGTTTAGGCTCTACACTAATAACTTCTGTCCTCTCTTCCATGTCATAAATACAAATTTGCATCCCATAGGTCACTACACAAGCAAATACAAGCCCCCAGCCCCCACTTAGTCCCCCCCCCCCCCCCCCCCAGTTGCACTCTATTTAGGAGATGTGACACTCTATTACAGAACTGAGAAGAACCCACAGACCCAACTTTAACACCAACCATGTTCTCTACACCTCTACTGCTCCTGCTGGCAGCTCTATCCTGTGAGTAACTCATTAAACCATAAATTTCACTTCATAGATTACACTTCTGTTTAATCTCAAACTGTAATATGTATTTTTTGTCATCTGACCCCAACATATTGTTTTTTTTATTTATGATTTATAGGTGTTTATTGTATTGAACTGACCCAGCCTGCTTCCATGGCGGTGCGTCCAGGTCAGAGTCTGACCATCAACTGCAAAGTTTCCTATTCAGTTACTAGTGAAAGGACAGGTTGGATCCGACAGCCTGCAGGAAAAGCTCTGGAGTGGATTGGGCGCATCACAAGTGGTGGGAGCACAGCTTACAGTGATAAACTGAAAAGCAAGTTCAGTATCTCCAGAGACACTGGAACTAACACAATAACATTACAAGGACAGAACCTGCAGACTGAGGACACAGCTGTGTATTACTGTGCAAGATACACACAGTGATACGAGTCATGCATTCGTCTTACAAAAACACAAAGACTAAAAACTCAATGTAAATATAAATGAGTTAAGTCAGGTTATTGGTAATTTTACACATTTATGTTGGAATTAGAAATAGGTAGTCATTTTTAGTCCTTAATGCATACAGTTTATTACTAAAGCATCAGTTCATTAAAGGTTTAGACCAAGTGTTTTATCCTTACATAGGAAATTTGGAAAGATGATTCTTGGCTATTATTATCTGCTGTCAATATAAATTTGTCAGGATTATTTTTTTTGTGGACCTATGTTTATGCAGCACATGTTTCCCTAAGAATACAATTTGAACTTCATACAATTTGAACATTTTAAAAGTAACATATCATAAAAAGTAGAATAATATATATGAATGTTACGATTTGCAGCAGCTACACATGGTACGACCAGAATAAGCTCTGTTGAAAACTAAATAAAATGGTTAGACAGTGGGTTAATTATTTGGTTGTGGGTTCAACTACCCAGATCTGCAAAGCTGCCACTGCTTTTGCCATAGCATAACTCAGTGTTTCTCAACCCTGGTCCTGGAGGTACCCTGCCTTGCATTGTTTAGGGCTTTCTCTGGTCCCAACACACCTGATTCAACTCATCAGCTCATTAGCAAGTCATTTAGTCACTGTTTATTTAGGTTTAATTTTAAATTTGACAAATTATTCATAAAGTAGTAAGCAGTTAGTTTAGGCACTTAACTAGACACTACCAAACTAAATTACTGCAGCTAATTATAATATTTACTGGCATTCCTGTTACAAATAAGGTGTGTGTGTGTGTGTGTGTGTGTGTGTGTGTGTGTGTGTGTGTGTGTGTGTGTGTGTGTGTGCGTATCTTCTTTCACTCATGTGACTACTCTGTATGGATTGTGTTCAATTTAATGCCACAACTGATCATAAGCATAATTATCATTTATTTCATTCCTATTTAAAAGACATCAAATAACTTATACACATTGCCACAACATTAGAACCACCTGCCAAATACAACTCTGGGAAAAAATGAAGAGACCACCCTATATTATCAGTTTCTCTGGTTTTACTAATTATAGGCAGTGTGTTTAGTGAAAATAACATGTATTTCATAAACCATGGACAACATATTTTCCTAAATTCCAAAAACAATATATAAATAATGCAAAAAAAATTGCTTTTTTTCAAATGTAAACACATTACTCATATTTGAACTTGAAAAATGACAAAAATGACAAAACTAACTAAATGACAAAATGACTATGGTGAAATAACCTTGGCTGCCAATTACAGCTTTCATGTCTTGGCAGGCTCTCCAGTACGCTTTCACATTGCTGTTGGGTGACTTTATGCCATTTATATTTTGCAAATTCAGATAACTCAGCTTTGTTTGATGAAATATCTAGAATAAAATGGCTGCCCTACACATAGGGATTTTTTTTTTAAGATTTCAACCTGACATTCAGTGAATTCAGGGTACCGCCAACAGAAGGGCTAAAATTCTCCCTGAGAAATGCAAGATCCTCCATGTTTAATTTAAAGTCCAGTAGGGGGCGCCCTGTACTGACGTAAGGCAAACTTCCCATCTGGAGGCTGGTCTAATTGAGCTCATAGCACCATTTTAAAGTCTGAAGTTCTGTGTTTCTATAGTTGCAAAAGTGAAACAACTAATCCTAGCTAATGTTGATACATTAACACAGGTCATGGATGTCTCGTGAAGACATTTCTAAACAACTACAGATCCCACGATCATCAGTTCAAACATGAGTTGTTACATAAATGTAAGTACAAGTTATTGGGAGGTGTAGATACTTAATAGACTCCAACTGTCACTCTAAGCTGAGAGAAAATTGGACCAAATGGCCAGGAACAACCCTATAACCAGCAAGGAACAGCATACGACTGTGAACACATTACACATTTGCATCCCATGGGTCACTTCACAAGCAAATACAAGCCCCCACCCCACCCCACCCCCCGACTACTAGCACTCTATTTAGGAGATGAGACACTCTATTACACTCTGGAGAACTAAGAAGAACCCCAGATTCAACCTCAACACCAACCATGTTCTCTACACCTCTGCTGCTCCTGCTGGCAGCTCTATCATGTGAGTAACTCATTAAACCATAAATTTCACTTCATAGATTACACTTCTGTTTAATCTCAAACTGTAATATTTTTAAGCATCTAATCCCAACATATTATTTTTATGCATGATTTATAGATGTTTATTGTATTGAACTGACCCAGCCTGCTTCCATGACGGTCCGTCCAGGTCAGAGTCTGACCATCAACTGCAAGGTTTCGTATTCAGTTACAAGTGAGCATACAGGTTGGGTCCGACAGCCTGCAGGAAAAGCTCTGGAGTGGATTGGAACTATCTATAGCTTTAATAGCCCAGACTACAGTGATAAACTGAAAAACAAGTTCAGCATCTCCAGAGACACTGGAACTAACACAATAACATTACAAGGACAGAACCTGCAGACTGAGGACACAGCTGTGTATTACTGTGCAAGAGAACACAGTGATAGAAAGTCATGCATTCGTCTTACAAAAACCCAGAGACTGTCATGCCTGCGCTTGTTGTTATGTCTGCCTTTGTTTAGTGTTGCCATGTGCTTGTTTGTGTCTTGTCTGCCCTAGCCACGCCTGTTTACACCATTAGTGTAAATGTCTTCATATAAGAACCCCTTTGTTTCAGCCTTTCTTTGTCTGGTCTTGTGCATGTGTGTGTTCATGGTGGTTTCATGGTTCGTTGATTTGGTCTGTTTATGGGATTCCTGTGTTGTTTGTTTAGTAAGCTTAGTGCTGGTTTGGTTTCTGTTTGTTTTGTTTTATTTTTCCTCTATTAAAATATTCTGCAAGTATGTCCACCTCTGTCTTGTGACAAACCGTGATAGAAGACCAAACCCTATAATGGACCAAGTGGATAATCCCTGGGCCAGATGTGCCATTAGATGGAACCCCTGTTGGGTATGTATGGAAGAGACCTCCTCCACCTGAGGCTGCAGGAGACGGCGAAGGCGGGGTTCCTGGGTCTCTCCCTCATTTGAAGGCTTTCTCCTGTGGAATGGGGAGGATTTTGATGGACAGATGTGGCTTGGTGCGGTTAGCTTTGGGTCTGAGGGCAATACAGGCAAGGCTAACCTGGGCGCCTGGCATGAGTATCCTAGCTTGTGGGTCTGCGTCGACTACAAGGCAAGCAGTACCAGCTGCCCCGTTTCTAGTTCAGTTCCAGCAGTGGTGTCTGTGTCTGTGATGACTGTGCCCAATGCTCCTGTTGCTGTGAAGGCAGTGCCCACCGTTCCTGTGATAACTGTGCCCACCTACCTCTGTTCCTGTCTAGGCGGCCCTGCCCATCTCTGTTCCTGTCCAAGCAGTGGCATCTGTGCCTATTACCAGGCCAGCAGTGCCAGCTGCCCCTGTGTCTTGTTCTGGCGTCAGTGGCGTCTGTGCCTACTCCAAGGCAAGCAGTGCCTGCTGCCCCTGTGTCTAGTTCTGTCCAGGCAGTGGCATCTGTGCCTACTACCAGGCCTGCCACATCTGCTTCAGTGCCGGATCCCTGGTTGTCTGCTCTAGTGCCGGCAACTCCCAGGTCACCCGTGTCTGCTCCAGAATCTGCTCTTAGAATCTGCAGCAGCTCCTAGTAAAAAAGGACGAGCTAAGAAACTTGGAAAGACCAGGGAAAAAAAAACAAACAAAAAAAATAAACACTGTTGGTAAAAAAATAAATAAACTGGTTAGAGCACCGGTTTATTTATCACATGATTGTGGGTTCAATCCTCAGGTCTGCAAAGCTGCCACTGTAGGGCCTTTGAGCAAGCTTAAGTAAACCTAAGCCATATCCAGGTGTAAAGAAGTACAAATACTTTGTTACCTTACTTGAGTAGAATTTTTTTTTGGAGAAATTGCTATTTTGGAGTAATTATATTTCTGCCGACTTTTTACTTCTACTCCTTGCATTTTCACACAATTATCTGTACTTTCTTACAAAAAACACTGCCCAGATAAATCACGCCATCCGGAAACTGTGAATTTGATTGTGGTTGGATGAGAAGTATAAACATATACCATTCTGACACCCTATTGGTTTGTAAATGACCCATCGCACCTGCACGTCATGTACATTACTTACTTTTATACTTGTTTATATTTTTTGAAACCAGTACTTTTACATTGCGTTTTTACTTGAGTAAAAAGCTTAAGTTGATACTTACAGTGCCCTCCATAATTATTGGCACCCCTGGTTAAGATGTGTTCTTTAGCCTCTAATAAATTGAGTTTTTTTCTAAATAATATAGGACCACGATGGTAAAAAGAGTAAAATCCAACCTTTAACTCAAGTGAATTTATTCAGTAGGAAAAAAATCCCACATTAAGAAATAATTGTTTAACATCAAATCACTGTGTGCCACAATTATTGGCACCCCTGATGTTAACCCCTTTTGCCAACAAAACAGCACCTAATCTTCTCTTATAATGTTTCACAAGATGGGAGAATACAGATAGAGGGATCTTTGACCATTCCTCTTTGCACAATCTCTCTAAATCATCCAGCGACTTAGGTCCTCTCCTCTGCACTCTCCTCCTCAGCTCACCCCACAGGTTTTCAATGGGGTTGAGGTCTGGGGACTGAGATGGCCATGGGAGGAGCTTGATTCTGTGTGTGGTGAACCAGTTCTGTGTAGATTTGGCCATATGTTTTGGGTCATTATCTTGCTGAAAGACCCAGTGACTACCCATCTTCAGCTTTTGGGCAGAACCCACCAGATTTTGTTTTAAAATGTCCTGGTATTTCAAAGCATTCATGATGCCATGCACCCTAACAAGGTTCCCAGGGCCTTTGGAAGAGAAACAGGCCCACAGCATCACTGATCCTCCCCCATATTTCACAGTGGGCATGAGGTGCTTTTCTGCATACTCAGCTCTTCTGTTACGCCAGACCCACTTAGAGCATTTGTTGCCAAAAAGCTCTATCTTAGTTTCATCTGACCAAAGCACACGGTCCCAGTGGAAGTTCCAGTACTGCTTAGCAAACTCCAAACGTTTGCGTTTATGATTGTGAGTGAGAAAAGGTTTTTTTCCGTGCATGCCTCCCAAACAGCTTGTTGGCATGCAGATAGCGCCTGATGGTTGTTTTGGAGACTTTGTGACCCCAAGAAGCTACCATTTGTTGCAATTCTGTAACAGTGAGCTTTGGAGACCTTTTTATTTCTCTTATCATCCTCCTCACTGTGTGTGGTGGCAAAATAAACTTGCGTCCTCGTCCAGGCTTGTTTACCACTGTTCCAGTTGTTTTAAACTTCTTAATAATTCCTCTGACAGTAGATATGGACAGGTGTAGGTGAGTGGCTATTTTCTTGTAGCCATTGCCTGACTTGTGGAGGTCCACATACATCTGCCTTACTTGAATGGTATGTTCCTTTGTCTTTCCTATGTTGAAGAGAAATGGCCTCTGTGTCACGTCATATTTATACCCCATGGTAACAGGAAGTTGTGAATGACTAATTAAATGTTCCTACATACTCTGATCAACTTTGTAAACTACTGTAGAATTGACAGAAATACTTTAATAACATTTATTTCCTAAGAAATGTTAGGGGTGCCAATAATTGTGGAACAGGTGATTTTGTGAAGAATAATTATTCAGGGATTAGTCAGGGATTTTTTTTCCCCTTAAAATTCACTAGCTAAAATTCAGAAGCTAAAGAACACATCTTAACCAGGGGTGCCAATAATTATGGAGGGCACTGTATATAGAAGTCTTTTAAATCCTAGTATCTCCACTTCTACCTGAGTAATGAATGTAAATACTTTTGACACCTTTGGCCATAACACAACTGATGACCATGGCTTTCCAAGCTGGAATACGAGAAGCAATTTTTGTTGCCCTGTAAGAAAGCAAAAGTACTTAACTGTTCATTCAGGGTTTTATTAGAATTTGTAAAGGAACGTTTGGCAAACATCTGTCAGTTCTTCAGCAACCCTGTCATTCTTATTTTTTTAATTTAAGCTGAACAGCGATTATAGGTATTAAAGTGCTCTAACAAAGTGTTTCAGATTTAAAGAAATGCTTTAAATGTTAAGTGGTAGGTTTAGCTGCTTGGTTAGGCACTTTCATACTAAATTAATGCAGCTACTTCCATTAATTACTGACATTGTTGCTGCGAAGGGGGTGTAGAATTACATAAAATTTTATGTAACTGAAAATTCATAATCCTTATAATATTTTAAAGTTTTCATATTTTAAAACCAATCAAACAACTTATATCCACAGATCAGCCATGACATTAAAACCACCTGCCTAATACTGTGAAGGTCCCCCATCACACATAGAGGTATGGACACCACAAGACCTCTGAAAGTATCTCTGTGGTATCTGGCACCAAGACTTTAGACTTTAGCAAGTCCTGTGAGTTATGAGGTGGGGCCTACATGGAACACACCAATGAGGTTTTGTCGGTTGTCATTCCTTGTTGCATACCTTTGTGCTTCCCGAGAAGAGCTGCAATTGTTCTGTAGATGGTCTGACCCAGTCATCTAGTCCTCACAACTTGGGCCTTTAGTGCCCATTTTTCCAGCTGCAAACACATCGCCTTTAGGAACTGACCGTTTACTTGCTGCCTTGCCCTGCCTTATCAACCCATTGACAGGTGACACTGCAACCAAATAATCAATATTATTCACTTCAGCTGCGAGTGGCTTTAATGTTAAGACTGATCAGTCTAACATGACGCTGACCTTTTTAACAGGGGGGGATAAATGTCATGTTTCATTTCTGGTCCAGTGGGGTGTACCATTTACTGACATGAAGCAAACCAGTCTAATTCATTCTAAATGCTGATGCAACAATGTCTTACACCACTGCTTTCATATGCAAAACTGTCACTGAACCTTTCCTATATATGTAGAGTAAAAGAGAGACAGTCTGGTCTCTGCTAGCTCTGACTATCTACAGTTCCACACACACCATGATCCTCACCTCTTTACTGCTGCTGCTGACTGCAGCATGTAAGTCTGTTACTTCCCTCAGTGAGCAACAGTATCAATGCACTAGATGAGAAACCAACCTTAACCTGCTTTATTAATATTTTCTGTGTGTGTGTGTGTGTGTGTGTGTGTGTGTGTGTTCAGGTGTCCACTCTCAGGTTGTTCTAATACAGTAACAGTGGCTCCAGGTGGATCCTACAAACTGACCTTTGAACTGCTCATATGTACTGGATCCGGCAGGCTCCTGGGAAAGGACTGGAATGGATTATTTACTATTATGCTGATTCTTATAAAAGCTCAGCACAATCAGTGCAGGGCAGGTTCACAGCATCCAAGGACCACTCAAATGTCTACCTGCACACGACTCAACTGAAGCCTGAAGACACTGCAGTATATTACTGAGATGCACACTGTGGTGGATTTCATATAGACAGATGTACAAAAACTAGAGAGACAGAAAAACAGATAAAGGGTGAGGTCTAGCAGCTTAATATACAAAGCACCAGCATGTAGGGAAAAAAAAGATAATCTCATCTACTGGGACTTCTGTACAGACTGGTGGGGTTATTCTTTCTTATTGAAAGCTTGTAATATGGGGCTAACAGTAGACAGTCATCAGCCAGTTTGGTGTGTCTGAGCCTTGAGGGACAGGAGGAGTGTCTTCAGACTTGACATCTAACTGTAGCCTCACTAGCTTCGTTTCCCACAGTCAGGAGAGTCGTATGTGGGGGAAAAGTTAGGATGAATCTATGGGTCTGTGATTGACAGGGCATTAATTGAGTATTTAGGTAAAATTGTTTGTAGAGTTCTGAGGCCCAGTGTAATATTTTTTCAAGCCCAAAATCCCTGGCAGCTGAATTATGAGTTTACACATATATTATATCTGAAGATGTGATTAAAAAAAAAAGCATGTACTGTTTTTTATTTAAATTATTTTACAAGAAAATAAGTATTTAAGTATATATCCATCTTATATAATGACTTCAAATATGAGTTACATAATTCAACCAAAAAAATCACTGCTGATAATAAGAGAACTCCCTTCTTCCTGGCTAATCCTTAATCAATACAAACCGTGTGTAAAAAATAATTTACATATTGGATGCAAATTGAAATGGAAATTCATTTGTAATCATTTTACATTTAAATATTAAACATAATTTTTGCTTGACCTTGAAAATTCTTAAATGTTAAAAATAAAGATTATTGGATATATTATAGAAACGATACATTTACCAGGTTATTTTTCAACATTGTAAATAATTTTCATAATTTTTAGACGAACCAAACCAAACGTTCTTGGAATCCTCTTTTTGCAATAAATAACATTCATCTGCATTCTGTCTGAACACTAGGGGGCGAAAATTTACCACATTCTCATGCAAAACCTTTCCATTATGTGCTACAATTACTGAAGTAAATATTGGTCAGAGGAGTGTTTATGTAAATGTATGTTGTTTATAAAACGCATTAAAAATCCCAGAAGAATCCAGTTGAACTTTAGGTATTCTAAAACCCTTCATAGCACAGAACTGAATTAGTGAGCTGAATCATGGCACTGAAGATTGCTCAGTATTGCGTTCTTATAGTAATGCTAACACAAGGTATGTAAGACTTCATAATACTTGATCATGTGAGAGTATGTTTTAATGCATTTAGGATTATTCTTGATTGGTGAATGTTTTATTTTCTAGATATCATAAGTGCTGAGATCCGACTTGACCAGTCTTCTGCTGTGGTGAAGAAACCTGGAGAAACTGTGAAGATCTCCTGTAAAATAAGTGGATACAGCATGACTAGCAACTACTTGCACTGGATACGACAGAAACCAGGAGAAGCTCTGGAATGGATTGGCAGGATGGACACTGGTTCAAATTCAGCAACTTATGCAGATTCTATGAAAGGTCACTTCATAATGACTGAGGACGTTCCTTCAAGTACACAGTTCTTAGAGGCCAAGAGTCTGAGAGCAGAGGACACTGCTGTTTATTACTGTGCTCGACAGCCACAGTGACTTGAGCTGATGGAGCAGCTGTACTAAAACCACCCCCCCCCCACACACACTGAAAAAAACAAAGCTATGTTTCTTGTCATACATACAAAAAATGCATTCTTTATTATCCAATACAGAAATTATGTATTTGATAGTATTTTGAGATACAAGATTATTTAAAGATTTATGTATGTTGCTCTCTGTGTCCCAGTTCTCAAGAGACTCACATCATTCTTATTCCAGATTGTTCGGTCTGATCGAACAATTTGTACTTTTTGATCAGACATGCATTTTTCCCCATAGGAATGAATAGGCTGCAAAAATAATGTGTGCACCCTTCTTATCTCACCATCATACAAATACACTATTTACACCCAACCAACCATATAGGGTACCAAAGCAAACACTTTGCAACCGTCTATCAACCACCTGTGACACTAAAGCAACCAGTTGCAATACCACTGCAACCACTGAGCAACCACTTAGCAACACCATAAAAACCATCTAGCAAGATCATAGCAGCTACTTAGCAACATCATATCAACCACCTGGAAACACCAAACAAACCAACTGGTATTAAATCGCAACCACTATGGATTTGCTTAGAGTACTGTATGATAGTCTAGCAAAAAGGTCAATATTTTGAGTTCAATAATGATAGATAACTGTAATAATAATTCATATTTAAATTTTATTAAGAGAATTAAAGTATGTAGTTATAATCAAATCATTGTCCAGAAGATTTCTTATTTACAAAGTAATGATCAAATTTTGAGGCAAGAAATAGAAAAGACATTTAAATTAGATTATTTTCTACTGCCTGCTTCAAGGTCTGATCACCACTTCAGAAAATATGATACAAAATACATAAAATAATGATCATTTATGTTATTTACTATTTTGAATAGCAATCCAAAATGTTGGATTCTTGGTTATAATGTAACATAACATTAAAATATTTAACTAGTAACTAGTACAATCTAGAATATTTGTCTTTATCATAAAAACCCATTCCCCCGTCAAGTAAGCGTGAACTGGACCTAAAACACCCTTCTGTTTTGCTAAGAAATTCTCATCTAAAAGTTCAGATTCAGCACTGATGGTGTTCTTTTATCCCGTCTGTCTGTCCTCTATGCAAACTGACTCAGTCCTCCTGTCTGTATGAAAGGCAGCGCCTTCTTCTCACTCCACTGGAGGTCAGCTAGGCATCTCCAACAGACAGCCATGCTCTGCACATATCTGCTAATTCTGAGCACAGCAGCAACCTGTAAGTCTCTTTATGGATTTGGCCTACAAACAATCTTTCTTTTTATCACTTATTAATCTCTGCTGTTCTCTTTTTTTATTTTTATTTTTTTACAGATGTTCAATGTAATGTTGATCTCACACAGTTGAGTTCACTGGTTGTAAAGCCAGGAGGGTCTCTGACCATCAGCTGTAAAGTATCTGGTTATTCAGTTACTGATAACAGCTACGCAACAGGTTGGATTCGACAGCCTGCAGGAAAAGCTCTGGAGTGGATAAACCACATCTGGGGTGGTGGGAACACTTACCAAAAAGATTCTCTGAAAAGCAAGTTTAGTATTTCTAAAGAGGCCTCCAGCAGCACCGTAACTCTACAAGGACAGAATATGCAGTCTGAGGACACAGCTGTGTATTACTGTGCAAGGAGACCCACAGTGGTGGAAACACACCCAAGACCCTGACAAAAACACACACATGCATGCATGAACACACACCATGCACGAACATACAGTTGATATGCCAGCACATTGATGCATGTATGTACATACAGCATATAGAGACATACAAGGACACTATTCTGTCATTGCTGCATTTATAATTAAAGGCCCATTGAGGTTTTACAGACTCGTTTGCTAGTTCAGATCTTGCCATCAGCATATGATGGACTTTGGGCTGGAATTCAGGCTTCTGGTACGAAGGCAGTCGCTCCTCTCTAGTAAGTGGAGCTGGGAATAAGACATTTGACAAAAGTTGAAGGGAGTTGACGAGGGTTAACTTTGTTAAAGGTACATGAACAAGGTACAGATGTTATTTATAGGACGTTGGAGGAGGGGCTTTAGGCATGGTCCTCTTCCCAAATGATTGTTATTTCAGAACACTTTGGAGGGAGGGCAAACTTCACGTTAAAGGCGACATATTATTTCCTCTGTAATCAGTGCTTTCAATAATGTAAACTCACCCAGCAATTTATTAGGAACACTATACTAATACTGGATAAGGCCTCTTTTTGCTCACAAAGCCTCAGTTCTTCATGGCATTGGTTCCACAAGACATTAGAAACGTTCTTGTGAGATACTGGTACCTATTGCCATGATTACAATTCCTACAGGTTGGAATCAAAACTTGTGACTGGAAAGGCCACTAAAGAACACTTAACTCATGTATGTGTTCATAAGTCCAGTTTGAGACATCTTTTGCTTTGTGACATGATGCATTATCATGCTGGAGGAAGCTGGAAGAAAATGTGGTAAACTGTGGTCCTAAAGGGCTCAAAGTATGCCCAGAAAACATTCCCCACACCATTACACCACCTCCACCAGCCTGGACCGTTGAGGTGGGTTGGGTTCATGGATGTAACCTGTCTGACATTCATCACTGGGGTGACTGGGGTACCATTCTCCAGTCTTCAAATATCCAGTTTTGGTGCAATTATGGCAACCGCAGCCTCAGCTTTCTGTTCTTGGCTGACATAAGTCAAGTCAAGTTGAATATATTTGTATAGAGCTTTTTACAACTGTTGTCGTCACAAAGCAGCTTTACATAATTAGTAATTAGTAAAAGACAGAGACAAAAAAGAAATAACGTAAGAAGACATGAAGGATCCAAGACCCCCAGTGAGCAAGCCAATGGCGACAACCATTCATGCAACTATCTAATTAGCCAATAGTGTGACATCACACATCGTGTGGCACACATCAGTGAAGATAGTCTAGCCATTTAGTCAGCTCCAACCAGTCTGGCCATTCTCTGTTGACCTCCATCATAAACAAGACGTTGATGTGTCTCTGGACTAGAGACATTTTTTTCCCTCCATTCCGATGGTTGATGTGAACATTACCTGTTACTATTGTCCCATATCTGTATGATTTTATGCACTCCTGCCACACGATTGGCTGATTAGATAGTTGCATAAATAGGTAGATGTACAGGCCTACCCAAAAATGTGCTTAGTGCTTGATTAGCAGGATTACTGATATGGCTTTGAATCTTGGGTCCTTATGCAATTATTTCTCTTCCCATTGCAAATGTTAGCTCCTCCCCTCCTCCTTGACTTCATATAGCAAAGTCTTATGCAGTCTGAGAAGAAGTCAGCTCCAGTTTCAGCCATGCAGCTTCTAGCACTGCTGTTCATTCTGGCAACTTCGCCATGTAAGCAAATCAATATTGCATATGTCTGGACATGCAGCTAATTATATTTGTGCTAAAATTGCTCCAATCCTTTCATTTGCAGGTTTCTTCTGTAATGTTCAGTTTACCCAGCCGGACACAGTGACCTTACAACCTGGTCAGTCACTGTCCATAATCTGTAAGGTCTCTGGATATTCACTGTCTGATGGCAACTACTGCACAAGCTGGATACGGCAGGTTTCTGCTACTGGCGGAAAAGCTCCTGAGTGGATTGGATACATATGCTATAATGGGGGCACAGCTTATAAAGATTCACTGAAAAATAAATTCAGCATCACCAGAGACACCTCCATCAGCACAGTGACACTGCAAGGACAGAATGTTCAGCCTGAAGACACAGCTGTGTATTACTGTGCCCGTTATAGAGGCACAAACATACAAGACATATGAGTGCCTGTACAAAAACCTCAAAGATGGAGAAGGAGAACACTCTTAAATTACAATAAAAAACACTCACATAAGCTACATGTCCAGATGATTGTGGACACCACTTTTAATGAATGTATTTAAATTATTTAAAGTATTTTTATGCCCCCATTGAAGATACAGGTGTGCAGATTCACACACACAGCTTGTCTAGTCCTTGTAGTGAAGTACTGCCAATAGAATAGAACTCTCTGGAGCAGATAAGCATGATGCCAGGCGTGGGCTAGAGGTGTATGAAGCCCCCCAGCATTTAGCTGTGGAGCAGTGGAACTGCGTTTTTTGGAATGATTGTTGGTGCTCTGCCCAATACTTTTGGGATGAGCTGGGACTTGGGAATGAGGTAGGGTGGTGATAATCCAACATCCTGACCTCACTAAATCTCAAATGACTAAAGTCATTTTTTAATTTGTTTAATTTTCAGACATAATGCCCATTAAGTACTGGTTATACTGTATATAACACATTTCTAGGTTATTTGACTTTTTTTCCCTTCATCCTTACATGTTCTATATCCTGTAATGTATTTTTCATGTGAGAGGGCAGTTGTCAAACACTGCTAGTTGTACCATATATAATTATCTATGTGAGAAATACACTTTGATTTAAACTGATTTGACTTTGCAGCCCAATCAGTCCTTCTTCAGCATAATAGATCAAACTATCTGAAACTGCAGGTACCATTACCGTCAGTGTCTGTAAAGATATGCTCAGTAAGCCCGCACTTCCTATAAAGCACCACCTGCTGACCCATGCTGCAGACATGGGGATCAGACAAAAAAGGCAGCGGATCGATTTGGACTGATTAATGCAATCTTAATATTGAACAGCATATCTTTACATTATTGACATGACAACATGGAGCAGAGAATATGATTGGGGATTTTAACCATTTATGAGCTTGTTTGATTTTAAGGATTCTAGTGGACTATTTAAAAAAAGAAGCAGTCATTAATACATTGTCAGTCTTAAGGACTGGTGCTAAGCAGGTTAAGTTACATCACAAACATAGTTGGATCCTACCAAAGTTCATACTTCTATGTGGGAACATTAGCATATAGGGCCATAACATAACCATCAAAAGTAATTTGCTGAATTGAAAGCATAGAAAGTCCAGCTAACGATGACTGAGTGGTATTGGACAATTATTCTTATTTGTATTTTATTTGTGTTCTTGTAGGGTGTGCCTATGCAAGGGCTGACTATGGTTACATTAGAGGCTTGGCAAAGCATCACCAGAGAATATACTAAGCACCTCTGTGATTAGTATATCCCTATAAATCGCAGGCTTCAACTGTCATTGCAAGCAAGGGCTATGCCTCAAAGTTCTAAACATGACTTTAATGCTTTAATATACATGATTGCTAAGTCCCAAACATTATGGTGCCCTGACATGAGGACGACTGTGTAACAGAGTTGTCATTTTAACTTTGTAAAATCTAAATATATGCAAATTCCTTAAATGAAGTCTGAAATGTGTACTTTAATCATATCTGATTGGTTGGAGGGCACTGGAACTGTACACTTGATGGTGTTTTAAAATACTGTTAAAAAAGAAAAGTGTTACAGCATATATATATATATATATATATATATATATATATATATATATATATATATATATATATATATATATTAATGTATGTGAGTTGCTTTCATGTGTTGAAAACTGGCATGAAGTTTCTTCAATAATCTCATGTCTTAAATACATTCACCTCCTACAGGTCACTTCATAAGCAAATAAAAGATACTCCCCTCCCCACTCACACACTCTATATGAAGCTCTGGATAACTAAAATGCTCCCATAGGTCCAAGCCCAACCCAAAAAGATGTCCTCTACAGCTCTACTGCTCCTGCTGGCGGCTGCGTCCTGTGAGTCACTTATTACATAATAGACTTTTTCTAATATGTTCATATTCAATCTCAAACGAATATTTTACTGTATCTAACTGCTACATATTTATGACTCACAGGTGTTCACTGTATTGAACTGACCCAGCCTGGTTCCATGATGGTCCGTCCAGGTCAGAGTCTGACCATCAACTGCAAAGTTTCATATTCAGTTACAAGCTATTATACAGGTTGGATCCGACAGCCTGCAGGAAAAGCTCTGGAGTGGATTAGTCTCATCAGTAGTGGTGGAAGCACATATTACAGTGATAAACTGAAAAGCAGGTTCAGCATCTCCAGAGACACTGGAACTAACACAATAACATTACAAGGACAGAATCTGCAGACTGAGGACACAGCTGTGTATTACTGTGCAAGAGACTCACAGTGATATAAAGTCATACATTCATCTTACAAAAACCCAGAGACTTAAACCTCAAGGCAACTAACAGATTATGTCAGTCTGGCTGATTGTGATTGTTTGTCTTGCAATGGAACAATGGAACATAAAATAATGTCAATGTATTATTTAATGTAAATGTAATGTAAAACAAAATTCAAATTCAAATTCAAATTCAAATTCAAATTCAAATAGCTGCCCGCATCAGATTCAAAACCCTGACGCTGGCCTACAAAGCCAAGAACGGACCAGCCCCTCCGTATCTGATGGCAATGGTCAAAAGCCGATCCGCACCAAGAGCCCTTCGAGCTTCAAGTACGGTTTGGCTCGACCCGCCACCCCTCAAAATCTGCGGAAGACAAGCGTCCAGGCTTTTTTCTGTCCTGGCACCAAAGTGGTGGAACGAGCTGCCCCTGGGTGTCCGAACGGCCGAGTCGCTCGCTGTCTTCAAACGCAGACTGAAGACCCACCTCTTCAGAGAGTACTTGGACGAATAGTTCTATGGTCGCCTTATTGTATTGTGTTTAGCAATGTCTAAAGCTTAGAGGTATCTTTTGAATTATTAGTCTATTCTAACTAGCTAAGGCTTTTCTTGGGTAAAAAGCAAAGCACTTTGTAAGTCGCTCTGGATAAGAGCGTCTGCTAAATGCCGTAAATGTAAATATAAATGTAAATGTAAATCACATATATGCAGTCTTCAAGCCAACTTACCACCCTGTTATTTTTCCTCAGAGCGAAACACACCAATTTGGCTTTTATGGAGGGTTCACAGGCTTCCCTACATGGATAGCCACAGTGACACTTTCTCCAATTGGCCCTTACACTGTATACGTCCATCCAAGATTTAGCTTTTTGCCATTTTAGCCTCAATTCTACGCCTCAGTTCTGTATTCTATTAATATAGTCGCTGCATTTGTATTTAGAATGCTTTTGCTAATGGGCAAAATGCATCAAGATCTAAAAGTTTTGGGATTTTGGAATTGGTTTGGTTTACACTGTTTTTGTTCTACTGGATTTTTATTGTAATGAACAGGAAGTGTTTGAAGTGTTTGAGGTTCATGATATACAATATTAGCAACATATACAGTTTCCTACTCTAGGTCACTTAAAGAAATGCATAATCCAATTCAGATAGTTTGTATAGTTTGTTTGTAGTTTAGCAAGCTTGCAAATAGATAATATTTATAGGGCATCAACATGTATAGAACTGCTTGTCTAAACGCTGCTACAGTCCCTCAACATAAGACATATGTGGATGTTTTCTTTGTTTCCATGAAACTGTGTGATATCTAGATTGAAAATGTGTGGTTATGTGATTATAAGCTTGGAGTATTTAAATAATGAGAGGCCAGTACATGGAACCGTACCATGAATCTGAAATACTGTTGTGTTCTCCTTCAACTGAAAAACTAGCACCAAAACAGGGCTGCAAAACACATCAATTACAAAATCCCATAATTGTGACATAACAGTTATAACAGTCATTATATTTACACCCTGACAATTCACACAAACCCAGCACACTAGCAAATGCTGCCAGTCAATGCTGGCATAACATGATGGCAACTTAAAGAGAATATGGTGCTGTTGATACTAGAGAGTAGCTCTAGACTCAAGTTAGCTAGTTATAAAAATATGGGTTGTTATGTGATACCATTGTGTCATTGTGAAGGAGGTTTTTCCTGTGCCATTGTTTGCAAAATGGGAGCTTAAATCCAGGGAGTTCGAACAGGGAACTACACTAGGCAATAATGGCTAAAATGTTTGCCGGGAACTTTTCCATCTCTTCTCTTCATTGTCCACTGCCTCAAAAACAAACTGGACTCCCTCAGCTAAACCAAATGGGGACTAAACACACATCAGAAAGAAAAAGTACCAGCTAATTTATTTGTGGTAAGACTCAAGCAAGCTAGAAGCTGAAAGCTAACCCTGCAATCTCATCAGCTTACTAACAGCACCTTGCGCTGAGAGAGCACAAAGAGAGGACAACAACACTTTTCAGTAAGACTCAAGAAGTTTTGGTTACATCAGTGAATCAACTTCAGTCATTTAAAGTTGTTTGTAAAAGGAAAATCAGTCAATCAGTTCATTTTGAATAATTAAAACAACAGTGTTGTTAAACAACATTTAAGTGTTTTTTTACCACAACAAAAAAATAAATTAATTAACTCAATAAATTAATTATTTGGCAAATTAATTTGTAACAAACAAGAAAGCAGAAAATTTCCATATGATAGATCTATTCCCAGATTTCTTTTTATTGAGATCTCTAAACTTACTAAAAGCCAGGTAGACACTCAACCCCAGATTCCATCATCATGTTTTTATGGACTATTTTAATAATAAAATATTATAACAAATCCAACCCTCTTTATCAAATTAAATATGGACGTCTGCTTTAGAATATAACTTAGTTGTAGAACAAAGGCTGGAAGCCTTCTACCCACTTCCACAGCCAGAACTAGAAAAAAAATATTTCCTCAGCAAATTGTACAACCAGTACACTTGACCCAATTCCCTCTAAATTGCTAAAAGAAATACTCCCAATCATAGTCAGACCTCTTTTAACAATTGTAAACTCATCCCTTAGCTTGGGGCATGTACCCCAAACCTTTAATCAAGAAACCAAATCTTGATCCTTGATCAGGCTTAATGGTAGACTTGGCTGATTTTTCCATTATTCCTGGTCTAGCAGCTAAAAATCTTGGCATCACATTTGATTCAGATCTATCATTTGAGCAACATATAGCTAATATTAGAAGGACAGCCTTTCTACATCTTAGGAACATAATCAAACTAAGAAACTCCTTATCTCTACAGGACGCAGAAAGGCTAGTACACACTTTTATTACCTCAAGGCTAGATTACTGTAATGCACTTTTGCCATGCTGCAAAATGCTGCAGCCAAGGTGCTCCCTAAAACTAGAAAATTTGACCATATCAGTCCAGTTCTATCAGCACTTCATTGGCTCCCTCTTAAATGTTGTATTGACTAGAAAATCCTTCTTTTAACATACAAAGTCCTACATGGCCTCGCTCCTAAGTACCTGCAAGATCCTATTACATATTATGAACCATCAAGAGCACTTAGATCTCAGGGTGCTGTCGTGTAAGTTCCCAAAATTTAGAAAACCTCAGCAGGGGGAAGACCCTTTTTTATAAAGCCCCCCCAACTCTGGAATACCCTTTTAGATAATGTTCGGTACTCTGACACATTCTCAATCTTTAAATCTAGGCTGAAAACTCATCTGTTCAGTTTAGCTTTTAGTAATTAATGTTTCCCCTTAGATAAAGGTTGTAGGTCCAGGGGTTCACGGGCGCAGGGAATTGTAGTATACTGAGATCCTGGAGCTGTTGTTTTACTGCTTGCACACAATCACGCAGGTTTGTGGAGCAGATAGATGCAAGCGTTTCAGGTTGCTCCTGTGTCTGTGTTACGTGTTAGACACACTCTGATACTGCTCAACATTCTCTGTTCTCTATATACACATGGACAAAATTGTTGGTACCCCTCAGTTAATCAAAGAAAAGCCCACAATGGTCACAGAAATAACTCAAATTTGACAAAAGTCATAATAAAAAAATGAAACCATGTTTCAACAGAATTATTTTAAAAAATAAACTCATGAAACAGACCTGGACAGAAATGATGGTAACCTTAACTTAATATTTTTTTGCACAACTTTTTGAGGCAATAACTGCAATCAAATGATTCCTGTAACTGTCCATGAGACTTCTGCACCTCTCAGTAGGTATTTTGGCCCAATCCTCATGAGCAAACTGCTCCAGTTGTCTCAGGTTTTAAGGTGCCTTTTTACACGGCATGGTTCAGCTCCTTCCAACGATGCTCAATAGGATTTAGGTCAGAAGTCCACTTCAGAATAGTCCAGTGTTTTCCTATTAGCCATTCTTGGGTGTTTTAGCTGTGTGTTTTGGGTCATTATCATGTTGATATTTCTTGATATGCTTCATTTTTCCGCCTGTGAACATAGAGCTGATGTGCCTTGGCAAAGTTCCATTTTTGTCTCATCTGTCCATAGGACATTCTCCCAGAAGCTTTTTGGCTTGTCAACATGAAGTTTGGCAAATTCCAGTCTGGCTTTTTTATGATTTGTTTTTAACAATGGTGTCCTCCTTGGTCGTGTCCCATGAAGTCCACTTTGGCTCAAACAAGGACGGATGGTGCAACCTAACACGGATGTTCCTTGAGCTTGAAGTTCCCCTTTAATCTCTTTAGAGGTTTTTCTGGGCTCTTTTGTTACCATTTGTATGATCTGTCCCTTTGATTTGTCATCAATTTTCCTCCTGTGGCCATGTCCAGGGAGGTTGACTACAGTCCAATGGATCTTACATTTCTGAATAATATGTGCAACTGTAGTCACAGGAACATCAAGCTTTTTGGAGATGGTCTTATAATCTTTATCTTGAATCATCTTTACTCTGACGATCACTGCCATGAACATATTAAGTTCTACTACACCATGATTATTATATTATGATTATCAGAGCAGTTCAACAGTATAGATGGTTTGGTAATGTTTATTAATAATATCAATAACATCTCTGTAAGGTACATTGGAAAGTATGGGAAAGCCTGAACAATCTCCTATAGTTTCATGGGCAAAGCACATTGGACACACAATCTTACAGACCGACACCCGGGAACGGAACTTGCTCTTCTTGTCCCAAGACAAGAACCACACTATCCTGGGTCTATGAATTTCATGTCTATGAACAACAATATATGTGATCAATTTACCTCAGACCACACCTGGCTCTTAAACGAAATGGCAAGTGACATGCTGATTGGTTTATTGCACACCCAAAACACACCGAGAGACTTAATAGATGCCTTTTGTGCATTTCGAGCTGCGCGAGGCGTCCTTTTCCCGCCATTGCGATAGCAAAGACACACTGACATGCCCTGAATCAAGCTGTGCGGTGCACGGTTTATAGCTCGTCTGAACATCGGTAAAATAGTGCCCAAGTTTTTAGAAACATAAGTATTGAAACTTGCAGGTGTAACCACTTTGCCAAAGTCTGGAACAAGACTCAAACTGTCTAGCTCAGCTGGGAGGAAATGTTGGATGGTCTGGAACAACCAAAGAACCAACAAGGCACAGGCCACTGAAAGATGCTGGAACACCTGTGATGCAGTCTACAGTCAAGAAAGTTTAACATTGCCATGGACTGAGGGGATGCTGTCCGAGAAAGAAGACCCTGTTCTAAAGATGTAACCTTCAAGCTAGATTAAAGAACATGGACAAAGAACAATTCTTCTTGGGGAAGGTTTTATGGTCAAATGAGACAAAGATGTTTGGAGTAGTAGGGGAGGCATTTAAGCTAAATTTGACCAGACTGTCTGACTTTTTAGGTCAGTGAATGTATAATAATGTATCTATTGAAAACAAGCAGAAATGATTAAAGCACACTCCCTGTCCTCTTCTCCATGTCTTACACATTACACATTTGCATGCCATAGGTCACTACACAAGCAAATATCTGCGCCCAGAAAATACATACCCCCCCCACCCCACTTGCTCTCTATTTAGAAAATAAATTATTTAGAGAAACTCTCTATTACACATTGAAGAACTGAGTAGACCCCACAGACCCAACTTCAACATCAACCATGTTCTCTACATCTTTACTGCTCCTGCTGGTAGTCCTGTAAGTAACTTATTAAACCACAACTTTCAATGTAGTATTGTTGATGTTTCTAATCCCCAGAAATTATTGTTTTACAGGTGTTCACAGTTATGAACTGACCCAGCCTGGTTCCATGATGGTCCGTCCAGGTCAGAGTCTGACCATCAACTGCAAAGTTTCATACTCTGTTACAAGCTATTATAGAGGTTGGATCCGACAGCCTGCAGGAAAAGCTCTGGAGTGGCTTGGAAATATCTATACAGATGGGAGCACAGACTACAGTGATAAACTAAAAAGCAGGTTCAGCATCTCCAGAGACACTGGAACTAACACAATAACATTACAAGGACAGAACCTGCAGACTGAGGACACAGCTGTGTATTATTGTGCAAGACGCACACAGTGATACAAAGTCCTGTATTCATCTAACAAAAACCCAGAGACTTCAAACTCAATGCAATTATAATTAATTATGTCAGGTTATTCATAATTTCATATATTTATGTTGAAATTAAACATACTGTGTCCGTTTAATTCCTTAAGTCATAGAGTTTACTGTTAAAGCATCCATTTAGATTTAAATATCCTTAAATAGGAAAGAGCAAGAAATTTGTGCCAAAGCAGTTTAGCACATGTTTTCCTGTGGTGCTGTCAGAACAAATTAACAGAACTTTTGAATTAATTATATATAAATAAACATTCTGAAATGTCTAATTGAATGTGAAGATCTGTAGCAGTTTCCAGTAAAAGACATGGACACAATCAATTGAATAACCAGTTTTGGTAATAAACGAAACACACTGGTTAGAGCACTGGTATAATGATCACACGGTTGTGGGTTGGATACACAGTCTGCAACGCTGCCACTATTGGGCCTTAAAACACGCTTAAACAAGCTTATGCCATAGTATAACTGATACTGTGCTTTGACCATAACTTTTCAAGCTTTGTTATACTGTACAAAGTGTACAGTATTGTACAGGCCCCCTTGTGCTGTCAATACAGCTCTGACTTGTAGAGGCATGGACTCCACAAGACTTGTGTTGTGTCCTGTGGAATCTCGCAGCAAGACTTTAGCAGCAGATCATTTCAGTCCTGTAAGTTGTGAAGTGGGGCCTTCATGGGACACATTAATAAACTTTGGGTGCCTGTGATCCTGTTGTTGGTTCATCAAGAACCTCCCCACAAGAGCTGCAATTGTTCTGTAAATGATCTGTAACAAGTCATCTAGCCATCACAATGCCATCACACCACAGCTCAAAGTCACTCACAATCTTCCTGCTTTGAACACATCAGCTTTAAGAGCTCACTGTTCACTTATTGCCTTGTGCTGTGTATCAACTCCTTGACAGGTGTCATTGGAACCATTCAATGTTATTCACTTTGAGTGGCTTTAATATTGTGGCTGAACAGTGGCACTGACTGATTTCAGTGTTTAAGGCATCTTCAACAGGAAGTCTAAATATCAGCCAGCGAAATGCAGAGAAAATGTCCTTAATGTTTCATCTGTGTTTAGGTGTCCAGTCTCAGGTTGTTCTCACACAGTCAAAGGCAGGGCATCCCGCAAACTGATCTGTATGTGCAGTGGATGTCACTAAGCATACCTTGTCAGACATATTTACTATGTGTGCTGTGTATTAGCTGTTATGTACTCACCAAGCACATGTACGCCGTTTATACACTGGAATCGACTTCAGTCCCAAACTGACGTACAGAAGCTATGGCTAGAAGGCCTGTAGATCTTTGGATTTATAGAGCTGTGTACTGGAAGCAAACCAGTATGACACTACTGCTCTGGAAGCTTAAACAGAGTCTCTATTTAAGAGGTGAAATCCAAACAGTTTGCATGATGTTATACATTTTGCACAGCAGCAGTTATGGACAACCTTAGAGTTACACAGTAGAATTCTGAAGAAACACTTGAAGAATTAACAATAAGGCAAGTTTATTGCTTCTGAGATGTTGCTCCTCAGTGTCCTGCACAGAAGTCTGCTTATACAACGATGTAATAATAAAAACAAACTAAAGTTATTCTACAGTTTTAATGTCTATTGAGCTTTGCATATTTTAAGCAATTATTTAAGCATTAATGTCTTTTTGAACAGACACCTGTAGAGTGTCTGGAGCTTCTATCACTGACAGCAGCAGTCATTTTGGAACAGTTTGGATTCGACAACCTGCAGGAAAAACTATGGAATGGATCAACCTCATTTATTATGATGCGAGCATATATGCTAAAGATTCACTGAAAAACAAGTTCACTGTCTCTCGAGACACTTCCAGCAACACAATCACCCTACAAGGACAGAATCTGCAAACTGAAGACACAGCTGTGTATTACTGTGCTCGATATGAGCACAGTGCTGGAAGGAGTTGGCTGAAGTGTACAAAAACTGAAACCAAAACTGAAGAACATTATCTGTATTAAAAACAATTAAAACTCCACACACATATACATACTTTTCATTTCTTTACTCTAAAAAGCAATGGCTCACCATTCCCATTGCAATGCAAGGACAAGCACTATAACAAGCAGTTATTAATAAACACTATAAAGACACGATACAGTGTGAAGACTACACTGTTACAACACCTTAGCTGAGATAGTGTAACTCAACTAAATTTGCTTTGAGTTAGTGTCTTGTTGCATCACCCATCTGATGTCCTTCCAATCTCTTGAACAATGTTAAATTCATTGTTCCCTCAAAGATCACATGGAGGTCAGGTCCTAAGGCAGCAGAGGAGCTCCTTCCACCATGCTTCACAGTTGGGATGAGTTTTGGCTGTGCAATGTTTTTTACCTGCCCATTTTGTTTGTTATGTACCTTGTTTTGTATTTCCTTTGTGGTTTAAATAAATCTTGCTTAGATCCATATCTGCAAGTGTTCACCCTATCTCTGTCTTGCTGTACATGCCATGACAAATACCATAATATCTATCATAGCTATCACATTAATAGCTGTAATCAGTGAGTAGACATCTGCGAATCTGACTTGTATAAATGTTATGAGGTTATGTGTTATTGTTTAAACTGACAGTGCACTGTCTAACATCAAAATAAACCTGGAGAATCACCTGTACCTACTCTAGGTTCGTGCAGGGGAGATTTAGTGTTTAACATAGATTTAATGATGGTCAAAATTAAGTTTATATAAAATTAAAATATTTTATGTTTTTTTGCCAACTGGCCTAAAGCATAAATCCAGGTCATACCAAAGGGTTTTTTCCTAAGGAAAATAGGTTTTAGGAAGTTTAGGATCATTATTTTCAATTCAAAACAGTTAAAAGAGACTGATGGTGAAACTGAAATGTGTCATTTTATGATACTACTTTTATAAGTGGTAAGTAAATCAACTCCATGAATCTAGGAGGAATACAGGATTAAATTATTCACTTTTCCGGACTTACCTATTGGCGCAGATATGTTTCATGTTCTGTGTTTGGGGCAAAGTAGCTGGGTTTTGGGGGATTGTGCAATTTATAAATATGTAATACCTATGACAATATGTATTTCTAACATGAATGTATAACCTGGGACATTCAATTCTTCAATTTATATTTCCTCAAACTGTCTCTACAAGACCTCAGAAAGTGTGTTGTTGTCTCTGGCACCAATACATTAGCAGAAGATATATAAAACCTTTTAGGTTTTATAAATTGTTAGATGGAGCCTCACATTCATATGCATTCACTTTTCATTTAAATGCAAATGCAAAAAAAATTGTAGTTTCCTTTTGCAGTACTAATCAATACTTTCTCTGTATTTTCAAAGCAGAACTTTAAAAAAAATGGACTCCATTTTATTAATAAAAACAACAATTAATTATTTGTGTCATGTATTAACATTAGCACCGTGCACCGTGCTGCCACTGTTGGATCCTTGAGCAAGGCCCTTCACCCTCTCTGCCCCCCGGGCGCCGCAGCAATGGTTTCATACCACTCCAGGCACCTGTGCTCACTGTCACTGTGTGTGTTGGCTCACTAGTGTGCATGTGTGGGTTAAAGGCAAAGGCCACATTCAGATGGAATTGTGCCCAAAACAAATGGTGAAGATGGTTGTCTTGTCTTATATTTGAATAAAGTAAACAAAAATAAATCATATACTATAATTCATCAACACTCCCTGATCTGAATTAAAAGAATACATAAGAATGCAGTGGAAAAGAATACAGAGAGGGGCGGGGCTATTTAGATGAGAACTCAGAATTACAGTTTATGCAAATTCACTGTCCTTCACAAGCTTCTTATTCTCAGTTATCCCCTTACTGTTTCTGATCTTCTGCAGAATAAACCTCACTCTACTGTCTGGAGAATGGAAGTGACGACGTTCTGCAGTTTTATATTAATGTCTCTTGTTACAAGTAAGATCCTGATTGGCTGATTTTCCCCTGAATGTTCTCATTCTGAATTCACTATTCTGATTTTTCTTCATTCCTTATTTTTTATGTTTAGGATGCTGGAGTCAGACTCTGATGCAGTCTGAAACCGTAGTTATTTCACCAGGAGGATCTCATACTCTGACCTGTACATAGTCTGGTATAGACTTTGATGGCTACTGGATGGCTTGGATTAGACAGGTTCCTGGAAAAGGGCTTGATTGGGTTTCATCTATTTCGGGTTCAAGTGGCAGCACTAAAGAGTACTCTCAGTCTGTCAAGGGAAGATTCACCATCTCCAGAGACAACAGCAAGGATCAGGTGTATTTGCACATGAGCAGTGTGAGGACTGAAGACACAGCTGTGTATTACTGTGCTCGAGAGTCACAGTGACAGAAGAGTCCACAGTTCTGTACAAAAACACCTCCAGTGTGTGAGGATGAAGAACACTATTAATACATTAGATAGCATTGTTGATTTCAAATTCCATGTATGTTAGGATTTGAGAACCTAATAAAAGTAATGAAAATGATTTTATATCTAATGCTCAGTTTCTGACTTATAAGAAGCTTTACGTTATGGGGAGGTTTACGTTTCCTTTAGGGTAATGGTTCTTTAAAGAACATTCATTTATAGGTTATTTAGTGAACTAAAAGGGGTTCAATGCCATTGGTCTGAAGAACCCTTGTCATGACCATTCACTTTTTTGAGTGAGCCAACAGTATAATATTGGGGTAACTCATAATTGAATCCAATCTCCATTACTAATAAACAACAAAGCTTCATTCAGTGACATACTTCCAGACATGGTTTCAGTCTAGTCTTGCACTACATTGTGCAATTTGAATGGTGAATCACTATCGAAAATGATGTTCAGCTTAACTTTAGGTTTAATCTGGGTCTGGGAAATTAGTCTTTAGAGTGTTAAAATAAAATTAAGTAAGTAATACTGGCTAATCAAATTTATGAGTAAACAGCCTCATCTGTAATTCCTTATAATCAAAGTTCAAAAGTTCAATTCCATCAGTTCTTCTAAAGTTTTCATCCCGACTGATTATAACTGACGCCACTGAACTTTCAGTTACAAATATTACTCATACAAGATATAAAATATGCAAAAGATGAGCCACAGTGTTTATTTAAAGTGTTTATTTGAAGCTCTAGAGGGCAGACTCTGCATATCTACAAGTGGCATTTGCACTGTTTCCCAAAGCCTGAGCACATGGCAGTGAGGTGTGATTGTTATCTAGATGCAGCAAAAAAGGCAGGATATGTCAAAATAGGATCTGTGAAAGAATAAGACTTGTTATTATAATAAGTATAATGAAATAGTTTACTAGTCTACTGCTGAAATGAGAGATGAGAATAAGAATTTCATAGCTTCCATTTCAGAAAGATCACAGTTTTTTTTAGTGTGGATACTTGACAGAATTTAATGTTGATATTAGTCACAGTTATGTAATGTATTAGTAATGTTAATAACCAGTCAACATTGTTAACGGCATAATTACATTTTCTAAGAAGTTTAATTTAAACTATTTTTTTTTCAATATAATGATGGATCATGAAGGAATTTGCTTACATCAGCAAATGTAAAACAATCATTATTAATATTTCAATGTTGTTTTCCATAAAATACAACGCCTTGAAACCTGTCATTCATATGCAAATCCTCATTTCCTCTCATAATATCAGCAGCATCTCGCTCTCCATCAGCTCTCCTCTCTCTAAACGCTCCACAATCATGTTGACTTCAGCTTCTCTGCTGCTGCTGGCTGCTGCCTCGTGTGAGTTTTTGAACTGAAGCTGGATTTGAATTCATCTGGTTTATTAGTGAAAATATAGAAAGCTAATCTTCTCTCTTTTCACAGATGTGTTCTGTGCTACTGAGCTCATCCAGCCAGACTCAGTGCTCATCAAACCAGCAGAGCCGTTGACCATCACCTGTAGAGTGTCTGGAGCTTCTATCACTGACAGCAGCAGTCATTATGGAACAGGTTGGATTCGACAACCTGCAGGAAAAGCTCTGGAATGGATCAACCTCATTTATTATGATGGGAGCATAGCTGCAAAAGATTCACTGAAAAACAAGTTCACTGTCTCTCGAGACACCTCCAGCAACACAATCACCCTACAAGGACAGAATCTGCAAACTGAAGACACAGCTGTGTATTACTGTGCTCGATATGAGCACAGTGCTGGAAGGAGTTGGCTGAAACGTACAAAAACTGAAACAAGAACTGAAGAACATTATCTGTATTAAAAAACAGATAAACTCCACACAAATATACACACTTTATCATTTCTTTACTCTTTCTTTACTCTAAAAAGCACTGGCTCACCATTTCCATTGCAATGCAAGCACAATAACAAGCAGTTATTAATAAACACTATAAAGACACAATACAGTGTGAAGACTACACTGTTACAACACCTTAGCTGAGATAGTGTAACTCAACTAAATTTGCTTGTTGCATCACCCAACTGATGTCCTTCCAATCTCTTGAACAATGTTAAATTCATTGTTCCCTCAAAGATCGCATGGAGGTCAGGTCCAGCAGCAGAGGAGCTCCTTCCACCATGCTTCACAGTTGGGAGTTGGGAGTTTTGGCTGTGCAATGTTTTTTACCTGCCCATAGAATTTTCTCTGAACCATTGTGAAACCTTCAAATGGTCATAAGCAAATTTGAAATTGGCCACAATGTTCTTGTTGTCTTTTTAAATTAGTAGCTTTCTTCATAGTGTCTTTCCATTAGCGTTATTATTGTATATTATTTTTCTAATAGTGGACACATGAACAAAGGTCATTTATAAAGGTGCCTGTAGGTATTTCGCTGTTATTTCTAGGTTCTTTTTTACACTCTTTCAGGATTGACCATTGTGCTCTTGAAATGATATTAACATTAGAGTAGCAACAGTCCTGAATTCTTTCTATTTGTAGATGTATCAGTGGATTCATTTACACCCAGGTCTTTAGCAGTGTTTTTGTAGCCTTGTAAGACATTTGTAGGAAGTCTTTTCTTGAAAAGAAGATAATTAAGAGAACCAGAGTTTTGCGAGTTAATTTAAGTAAATTAAAGCCAACATTCTCATTTCGTAAATTAAAACACATTTTGATAATTAGCTCTTGGAGAAGTCATGAACACAGAGGTTCACTCACATTTTGTAGCCTGCATTGTGGGTGTTTGCCTAATGTGTTCAATAAAATTCATTAAAAACGAAAATTTTGTCTTATTAGTTAGATTAGTTAGACCAAATTTTATTAGTATTGAATGGAGAAATCCAAGTAATCCCAAAGGGTTCCCTTACATACCTTACTTACTATATATAATTTACTTACTGTAAAAAATGTCTTTGTGGACTGTTCAATGGGCAGTACGAAACTTACGGAGCAGATGAATCATCATAGGAAAATGTTTCATTCTCTGCATTCTCTTTTAGATCACCCATCATCAACAATAAATCCAAAAAAGAAATTTCAAAAAAGAAAACAAATCTCATGTTTTATTTAACCGAGTTAACTGAGTTAAAGAATCAAGAAAAAAAAAAAAAAAACAGTTGAAGGAAATGCAGGGAGGGAAGGGCGGAGTTATTTAGATGAAGAACTCAGAATTAAAGATAATACTAAGTCACTGTTCTCCACCAGCTTTAAATCCACAGTTATCACTCAGTGTTTCGTACTTTCTGCTAAATTAACATCACTCTGCTGTCTGGAGAATGGAAGTGACGACGTTCTGCAGTTTTATATTAATGTTTCTTGTTAGTAAGTAAGATCCTGTGGAGCTGATTTTCTTCTGAATGTTCTCATTCTGAATTCACTATTGTGATCTTTTCTTCATTCCTTATTTTCTTCTCATGTTCAGGATGCGGGATTTAAACTCTGATACAGTCTGAAGCAGTGGTCATTACACCTGGAGGATCTCATACACTGACCTGTACAGCATCTGGTCTAGACTTTGATAGTTACCAGATGGCCTGGATTAGACAGGCTTCTGGAAAAGGGCTTGAATGAATTTCATTACTTTCAGCTATAAGTGGCAGCAATAAACTATACTATTAGTCTGTTAAAGGAAGCCTGAAGACTGAAGCTGTTTATTACTGTTCACAAAAACCACACCGATACAAGGCTGTGTAGAGTTGTACAGAACTATTGTATTAATAGATTACTATACAATAAAGGGCTGAAACTAGCAAAATGTATTTTAACTTGCCAAGGCTACGACTTCTCAACGTCCTGTTAGTGTTCATGATTGAATACAACTGGTAGCTTTTTTTGTTGCTTTTTTAACAAAAGATAGGTGTTGTCATTCATTCTGCCCCAGAAAAAGAACAGTTCATTGAAATTACTGAAAGCCCAAAATTATCACTGAATGTATTGTTTATAACAGTGATGTTTAATTAAATCTCCAAGCCTGCATGTCATTGTTACTGATCTACATATTGAAGTGTGCATCCAATTCTAAACAAAACCCCTAAGATAAAGTAAATGGCAAAGAATCAGTTCAGACTTCAATATTAAAAATGTACTTGTAGAGTTGTCTGAGACACCTTTCAAAATGTTTATGTAAACCTGACTCATTGTTTCATTATAAAACTACAATGAATGAATTTTAATGCCTGGCTTTTGTGTTTTTATAATGAATTAAATGTAAAAATGCATCTGATGTTTTCAATATACTGATACTAGAATATTCCTGAAGATATTGTCACTTTAAACCATCCTGAGGGTGGGACATGCAAACTAGGCTTTTCCGTTATAAACACAGACTCTAGCTGCATTGTTCTCACATTGGTTTGACTTTGCAGCAGCAGCCATGAACACAAGACTCCTCTGCTGTTTATTTTTCACATTCATGGCTGTAATCTGTGAGTAGAGTTTTCTGTGCAGCTGAATTTTATGTTCCTTTAGTATTAATGTGAGATTGTTTTAACTGAAAACACTGACTGTGTTTATTTCACAGGTTGTAGATGTCAGACCCTGACTGAGTCAGAGCCAGTGCTCATTAAACCTGGAGAATCTCACACACTCTCCTGTACTTACTCTGGGATTTCTGATAGTGATGCATATATATCCAGGATTAGACAGGCTTCTGGAAAAGGGCTTGAATGGATCTCACACATTTCAGCTCCAAGTGGTGGCACTAAACTATACTCTCAGTCTGTTGAGGGAAGATTCACCATCTCCAGAGACAACAGTAAGAAGCAGGTGTATCTGCAGATGAGCAGCCTGAAGACTGAAGACACTGCTGTTTATTACTGTGCTCGAGAGCCACAATGATGCAAGACCCAGCAGTGCTGTACAAAAACTCACATCCACTACAGTGTTCAGTCTCCATCTTATTTACACAGCACAAAGGTACTGTATAATGATACATATGGAGAGTATTATACAAACCAATAAAACTGTACCCAGTAAGGGAGAGTGCTGAATAATCACAAACCTTTGATATGTTTGTGTTTGAGTGATCCACCCACTATATACAAGCAGCCACACTTTCTTTTATGCTAGAAGACCGTAGCCAAATATCTAATGTCTGTTTCATAGGTCTTCCAGAAGTAGTCAAACTGGGGCAAAGTGTTTTTTGGTCTTGCAAGAACATCTCCCTCAGTGGTTACCCACCTTATTAAACAAGCACATTAAAACTGAAAGGGTTCACTGGACTGGTAAGTCGAGAGAATCTTTCTCAAGGCAATTGATTTTCAAACTCAACATGGCTTTGACCAGCTCTGGCCATCCCTAGTTTTCTGCTCTTTCCATCAATGCTGATCAGCAGTGCAGAGTTATATACCTCCCCGGAGTCATTTACTTTATCTAAAAGCACTCTTTAATAATGTGATCTGCCTTTTTAGGACCTAGACACTTTAATGGAGAGTTTTAATTTTTAAGTTTTAAAACAAATTTTAATAGCTAGCTTTTTTTTTTAAGTTTTTTTTTTTTTTTTTGATTTTTTGTTTTCTCCAGTCTGTCTGGGAGAGGGATGGTTCAAATAAACTTGATCATCAAATTTGAACCTGCATGGCCTTAATTATCCTACTTGTGTAGGATCCTACTTTTAAGATATCTTGATCGGCTCCACTGTCACCATATCAATATGTCTATGACTCATTTTAAAACATCACCCACAAAACAAACACTATAAAACTATCCACTTGCTCTAAACATGCTTCCTCTAAATCTAGAGGGTTTTCATGATGGTTAGGAGAATATTGGAAAAACAAAACTAGAAGATACAGTGAGTTGTTTTACCTTTATATTTAACTTGTGTACTTTATTGTGTACTGTATTCAATCATTTATTCTGTCTGGCATGTATTTATGTCCCTGATGTATTCAAACCTAATTTTAGGACGAATATAACCATCCATCCTGCTATGAGTAAAGAGCATCTGTTTTAAATTGGAGTTGACTTTAATGCTGTTCTTGATGTTAACTTACAGGTCACACAGGTCATCTTCACAAAATATCCTCCCCCCAACTTGACATAGGTCTATTCTCATATTGAGTATTTACTGATTTCTTCTTCTGTTGTTCTAAAAGCGTCTAATTGTAGTTTCAGGTTATGGCCCTATGACACACTCACTGAAAGGTGGAGATTTAAACACCTACAGGATGAAGTTTTTACTATGCGATGTTGTCTCAGTGTAAAAAGAGTTTTTACATTTTACTTCATATTTTTAAGATCTGAGAACCATAAATACAATCTCGTAAACTATACAATACTCGTTTTATATCTAACTATATACTTCAGAAACAATGGGCACTCACCTGAGCTCCTGCTTACAATCAGGGACTTGGTGAGTTCCCTACTATTAGACTCCATTAATTAATAATAAATAGCACAGCTTATTAGCAACAAATGATATTACATGATTATGAATCATATTCTTTCAAATAAAACACAATGAAAGCAGTGAGAATCCAATGTTGCCATGACATTTATATCCATGATGTGGGTTTGTTAGCTTCTAGAACGTTAGGCTCTGTAGAGCTGTGGCTTTTAAATTAGCCCAGTATAAAACCCTTGGAGGCCTAGATAGACATGAGCATGTGGGTGTTTGTTTAAGCCACTAGGAGTCAGTCTGTGCTGCAGATTATGCGCAAGAATATGAAAGGAGGTCTGAAAGATCACTATAGTCTAACCAGGCTGAAGATAAGAGTTTTTGTTCTATAAACAGGGAAGTAGGAACCTGTGCTGATGTAGGGAACCCTTCCTCTCCTAAAGTGAAGGCACCTGAAAGTGTCTTGTGATATCTTGCACCATAATATGGACAGATCCTTTAAGTTCTCTCAGTTGCCAGGTGGAGGGCCTCCATGGATCACATCAATGAGATGTTATCCTTTTTTACCAGCTCAGTCCACATTCTTCTTTTCATATCCACCCCCATTCATATGCAAATCCTCATTTCCTCTCATAATAACAGCAGCATCTCGCTCTCCATCAGCTCTCCTCTCTCTAAACGCTCCACAATCATGTTGAGTGTTTGAACTGAAGCTGGATTTGAGTTCATCTGGTTTATTAGTGAAAATATAGAAAGCTGTTCTTCTCTCTTTTCACAGATGTGTTATGTGCTACTGAGCTCATCCAGCCAGACTCAGTGCTCATCAAACCAGCAGAGCCTTTGACCATCACCTGTAGAGTGTCTGGAGCTTCTATTACTGACAGCAGCAGTCATTATGGAACAGGTTGGATTCGACAACCTGCAGGAAAAGCTCTGGAATGGATCAACCTCATTTATTATAGAGGAGGCATAGATGCTAAAGATTCACTGAAAAACAAGTTCACTGTCTCTCGAGACACCTCCAGCAACACAATCACCCTACAAGGACAGAATCTGCAAACTGAAGACACAGCTGTGTATTACTGTGCTCGAAGACCACACTGATATATGATATTGCAGTACTATACAAAAACTCACACTCACTACACAGTTTAGCGCTACTAAAAGTCTCCATCTCCTATGACCCGAAGGCACTTTAAAGCAATATATACATTTAGTCTTTCATTCAGGTGATAGTTCTGGGTTGTACACTTTGAGAATGTTTATCAAAATTGACTAGCTTGCATGAACATTTGATGACAATAGTAAATCTAAGTAGTTCTTGTTAGTCTTAGGCTTAATTTGGGTCTTAGGTCTTATCTCTATGAGACTGTATTTGTCAGATTAGTGAATAACTGTAGAAACTTAGACATCACTCATTGGAGCTTTATAATTAACCTCTAGTTCCCCGAACCAGAATGGTATCTCTTCAGACTTCTAGAGGGCAGCGTAAGCAAGATTTGAAATGACCTTCAAGTCAAAGTCAACAGAATCAACAGAATTTATTATGATGGAGTCATACACGCTAAATATTCACTGAAAAACAAGCTCACTGTCTCTCGAGACACCTCCAGCAATCACCCTACAAGGACATCAACTGCAAACTGAAGACACAGCTGTGTATTACTGTGCTCGATATGCAGCACAGTATAATTAAGATATTGGCATGTTCAAAAATTCACAGCTTTCACAGTGGAAAAAAATAATAAATGAATGCTCTCCCTTTAATGACAAAAAAATGCCCCCCCCCACCCTTCACTTTTCACTCTTCTTTCTTCATTCTTAAAAGCACTGTGTCACCATTTGCAATTTCCATTGTAATGCACAGACAAGCACAACACAAAAATACACAGTTATTAATAAACACTATAAAGACATGATGCAGTGTTTAAAGACTATACTTTCACAACACACTGCAGTGATATTTAACTCAAATAAATCTTTACTTGATTTACTCGTATGCTTTGGGTCATTGTCTTGTTGCATCACCCAACATTTTTTAAACTTGAGCTCATGAACTAATGTCCTTCTTCACACACAGCTATTTAGAGCAGAGCTAACTAGCCTTCAATCACAACAAAAATATATAAGAGTTTTGTGGGGTAAGGTACCATATCCAAAGAAGAAGAGGACCTGCATCTGTGGTTAAAGGCTTAAATCAGATAATCAGATAAAATACTCCTAATTCAGATGTAACCCTCTACCCATTGCATATTAAAGTCACATTACATATTAAATATCACATGTAAATTATGAAGTAATATATTACTATGATGATTTAAAAGACAATCAATTTGCAAGATGTCAGTAATAAGGGTATCCTAATCTAATTACTGAATTTGCTGATGATGAAGATGTGGGCAGTTTTATTGATAACTGCTGTGTATAACTATCCATAGTAACCCTAATAAATCCCTCAATGTAGACAAAATGAATTCTATACACTACTCATCATTAAACTATATTAATGTTATTGAAATTACAAATGTTTCTGACTACAACTGGGAAAGAAATGCAGAAAGGGGACAGATCTATTTAGAGAAATATAATTGCTAGAGGGCAGACTCTGAATATCTAGAATATCAGCTTGTAGAGTTTCTAACCCTGTTCCTGCAGGATCCCCTACTCCAATCTTTAACAAGCCCCTCCAAAGGTGAAGGTACTATGTTAGAGCAGGATTCCCCTAAAATTGGCATAAGGAACCACTGCATTCGCAAATACTTTCCAGCCATTCTGAGGAAGAGAAATGTTCAGTTTATCATGATAAACAATAAATTAAGGTTCACATCATCTATAAAGTCTGTCTGCTTACTGTAACCAGTATTCTGCCAGAAGTTATCAAAAGCGGTGGGTCAAGGTGTAACTTTGCATGGGACATTATACCAAATATTAGGTGTGCTGTGTGTATATGTCTGACCCAGTATGTATAATTTGTACACTGTATTTATTTCACACCCCAAACAAAACATTAGCATATGATGATTGCTATATTCATGAGTCACATCCATGTTCTTGATGAGTGTATGAAAACATTTGGCCACAACTATTATATACCATTTATTACTGTGATATTTATCCAATTTTCATAACAGATGGCTTCATGATACTCATGCCAGAGTATTTCTAAAGATCAGATATTCTCCTATTAATCCTTTAGAGGGTGGGGTATGCAAACTTTCCTTTATAAACACAGACTCTAGCTGCATTGTTCTCACTTTGGTTTGACTTTGCAGTAGCAGCCATGAACCCAAGACTCCTCTGCTGTTTAATTTTCACATCAATTACTATAATCAGTGAGTAGATGTATTTATGAATGTTATTTATATAATTTATGCATTAATATGAGATTGTAATGTGTCACAGTTTAACTGAAATGACTGACTAAGTGTTTATTTCACATGTTGTAGATGTCAAACACTGAGTCAGAGCCAGCGCTCATTAAACCTGGAGAATCTCACACACTTACCTATACCTACTCTGGAATTTCTAATAGTGATGCAGATATAGTCTGGATTAGACAGGCTTCTGGAATAGGGCTTGATTGGATCTCATGTATCTCAGCTCCAGGTGGCACCTATAAAGAATATTGTGGGTGCAGTTTGTATGGAAATGTGGTTATATTGTGGTGCTCAGTGAGACAGTGTTTAGGTGAGGCTACTGGAGAAAATCACTGAAGGATGACTGTGTCCAAATGTTCTACTGAAACTCTACTCTAGTGGTAGAGTGTACAAAATACAAAACATATACAGCAAAAGTACAAAAATCATTTTTATAACAATATTTACAGCATTAAGCCCCTGACCTTAAAATGAGCAGCATCCAACTAACACCACTCACGACTTACACCACTAACGCATGTTATTCAGTAACTACAGGTCTTCTGTACAAACTGGTGGGTCTGTTCTTTGGTAATAGAAGTTTGTAATGGTATTTGTAATGTAGATATATGTAGAGATGGGTTGTAAACCCCTTAAACAGCCTATGGACCACCAGTGGGCTGGAAGTGCCATTACAAACTTCTTTTACCAAAGAATAGCCCCACCAGTTTTTACATTTATATGTCACAGCACTGCTAGTTGTACCATATATAATTATCTATGTGAGAAATAAACTTTGATTTAAACTGATTTGACTTTGCAGCCCAATCAGTCCTCCTTCAGCATAATAGATCAAACTATCTAAAACTGCTGGGATATATATATATATATATATATATATATATATATATATATATATATATTTATACAGTGGGTGAAAAAAGTATTTAGCCAGTCACCAATTCTGCAAGTTCTCCCACTTAAAAAAATGAGAGAGGTCTGTAATTGACATCATAGATAGACCTCAACTATGAGAGACAAAATGAGAAAAACAATTCTGAAAATCACATTGTCTGATTTTTTAAGAATTTATTTGTCACACAGTCACACACCAAACTTTTGGTGAAGACCAAAGAGCTGTCAAAAGACACCAGAAACAAAATTGTAGACCTGCACCAGGCTGGGAAGACTGAATCTGCAATAGGCAAGCAGCTTGGTGTGAAGAAATCTACTGTGGGAGCAATAATCAGAAAATGGGAGACCTACAAGACCACTGCTAATCCCCCTCGATCAGGGGCTCCATGCAAGATCTCAGCCTGTGGGGTCAAAATAATCACAAGAACGGTGAGCAAAAATCCCAGAACCACATGGGGGGACCTAGTGAATGACCTGCAGAAAGCTGGGACCAACGTTACAAAGGCTACCGTAGTAGAACTGTTTGGTACAAACACAACTCGCTGTGTTTGGAGGAGAGTGAATGCTGAGTTGCATCCAATGAACACCATACCAACTGTGAAGCATGGGGGTGGCAACATCATGCTTTGGGGCTGTTTCTCTGCAAAAGGACTAGGACGACTGGTCCGTGTACATGAAAGAATGAATGGGGCCATGTATTGTGAGATTTTGAGTGCAAACCTCCTTCCATCAGCAAGGGCATTGAAGATGAAACGTGGCTGGGTCTTTCAGCATGACAATGATCCCAAGCACACTGCCAGGGCAACAAAGGAGTGGCTTCATAAGAAGCATTTCAAGGTTCTGGAGTGGCCTAGCCAATCTCCAGATCTCAACCCCATAGAAAACCTTTGGAGGGAGTTGAAAATCTGTGTTGCCCGCCGACAGCCCCAAAACATCACTGCTCTAGAGGGGATCTGCATGAAGAAATGGGCCAACATACCAGCAACGGTGTGTGCCAACCTTGTGAAGACTTACAGAAAACGTTTGACCTCTGTCATTGCCAACAAAGGATATATAACAAAGTATTGAGATGAACTTTTGTTATTGACCAAATACTTATTTTCCACCATTATTTTCAAATAAATTATTTAAAAATCAGACAATGTGATATTGATTTTTTTTTTCTCATTTTGTCTCTCATAGTTGAGGTCTACCTATGATGTCAATTACAGACCTCTCTCATCTTTTTAAGTGGGAGAACTTGCACAATTGGTGACTGACTAAATACTTTTTTCCCCACTGTGTATATATATATATATATATATATATATATATATATATATATATATATATATATAGTATGTGAGGATGTGAGTTGCTTTCATGTGTTGAAAACTGGCAGAGATGAAGTTTCTTCAATAAACTCATGTCTTAAATACATTCACCTCCTTGATAAGCAAATAAAAGATACTCCCCTCCCCACTCACACACTCTATATGAAGCTCTGGAGAACTGGAATGCTCCCACAGGTCCAAGCCCAACCCAAAAAGATGTCCTCCACAGCTCTACTGCTCCTGCTGGCAGCTGCGTCCTGTGAGTCACTTATTACAACATTTTTATTATATGTTCATATACAATCTCAAACTGTAATATTTTACTGTATCTAACTGCTACATATTTATACCCCCAGATGTTCACTGTTATGAGCTGACTCAGCCTGATTCCATGATGGTCCGTCCAGGTCAGAGATTGACCATCAACTGCAAAGTTTCATATTCAGTTACAAGCTATGCTACAGGTTGGATCCGACAGCCTGCAAGAAAAGCTCTGGAGTGGATTAGTCTTATCGGTAGTGATGGGAGCACATATTACAGTGATAAACTGACAAGCAAGTTCAGCATCTCCAGAGACACTGGAACTAACACAATAACATTACAAGGACAGAACCTGCAGACTGAGGACACAGCTGTGTAATACTGTGCAAAATACACACAGTGATACAAGTCATGCATTCATCTTACAAAAACCCAGAGACTTTAAATTTAAAGCAAATAACAGATTAGCTCTAGGGCACCGCCTCCTCCTGCCACCAGGGGGAGGCCCCGAGTCACCCCAGCCAGTAATTGAGCCCAATTCCCTACACCTGGGCAGTAGGCTATTTAAGCACACCGATCCAGTTGCCCCTCTGCTGGATCTTTCGACTCTGGTTGTGTGTGAGTCTGTGTCAGTCAGTGGTTTTCGAGTTAAAGGCTGAGTGGGTGTCACTCCCCTTCATGTGTTTCTCCCGAGTCTTTTTCCCTGTGTCTATGCAGTGTGTGTGTGTCTGTGTGTGTGTCTATATTCGAGTTAGCACACATACACTTGTATAGCAGCGGAAGGCAGGTGTGTCTGCCTTACCTGTAACTTCCCAGTTCTCTCGTTTCTTTTGGGAGATCCTTTTTGCCCTAGTTCCATCTCCCTCAAGTTTAAAGAAGTAGCCAGCTCTGCCCTGGCGTCCTTTGTTTGTTTCCTGCCTTTAGTTCGCGTTAGACGTGATGTCGTCTTAGTTTATTAAATCCACGGCCTGGGTTCGAGTCCTGGGTGGATTTATTTCTCATTTCTGTTTTGCCTGCTCTAAGATTAAGGACTCTGCACTTGGGGCCTTAGTCATGTGATCGTGGTAGCTCACTCAGTAGCGCGCCAGCCCACCAACGCGGCAGCCAGGGTTCAAACCCTGCTGAAAGTGAGCACCACATTACAAACTATATTCTCTACTGCTCCTGTTGGTAGCTGTGTTCTGTTAGTTATTTATTAATCAATAGATTTCACTTGATGGATAAAGTTCATGTTTAATCTCTTCTGTAAACTACTAATAATCTACTGTATATATTTTGTATATGTATCCAATCCCCATGCATTATGGTTCCATAGCTGTTCAGTATAATAAACTGACCCAGCCTGGTTCCATGATGGTCCTCCAGGTCAGAGTCTGACCATCAACTGCAACGTTTCATATTCAGTTACTAGTAAATGGCCAGTGTATCCAAAAGGGATGAGTAAACTCATCCTGTAACAAAGTAAAAGCCAGGTAAACTAAGTAGGAGCTGAATTTTGCTAAAAGCAAACACTACCCAATGCTAGCTTTTAGAATCCCTTCTCTTTATTGTCCTCTACCTCAAAAACAAACTGGACTACTCAGCTGAACCAAACTTGAGCTAAACACACATCACAAGTGAAAGCACCAGCTTATTGTTTTACCAGTAAGACTTGAAAAATGTGGGAGATATGGCTAAAAAAAAACAATTGGCTACAATCTGTTCAGTTTGCTCACAGTAAATAAATCAATATAGATGTAAATATAAAATCAATAAAATGGAAATTGTAGTAATGGTAATTGCAAATCAGTCAAAACTGAAGGTTAGTTACATATGCTGTATATTTGTAATGCTTCTGAATGCATGACTACAGCAATGGCAGTTAGTTTGTCTGGATATTTTATGTTTGAGGGCAAATTCAAGTATTATGCTTTCCCATTTATTATTGGGACACAAACCAAATACTCATGAATGTAAAATGAATGAAGAAGGTGCTGCAAATGTATAAACAGGATAACAAGTGTCCTAGACATGAGCATCAGTGAAATCAAAAACCAGACAAGAGCTGAGAGATGGAAAGAGTGGTCCAGTGGTCCAGCGAGTGGTACAGTGGACTAAGGCAATGTTACTATAATCAGAGGATTGCTTTTTAGAATGCTGCCAGCCATTAGCATCAGCCCCAAAAGAGCCTTTCTCTCTTCATGGTGGATAGATCATCACTGTGCTGTGGTGCTGTCCGTCACTGGCTTCTGCAGGCTGGTGCATTGGAGGCGGGTGTGCAGCACTTCCGTCCAGGCGAGTTGGATGCCCAGTGATGTAGCATCGGCAGCAATTTGAAAAAGGTCTCCAGAGTCTTCACTGTGCACACGTTGAAGGGGCCATGTCTTGGTCCGCCCTCACCAGTGTCGGGGGCATAACATGTGATGGGGGGAGTATTATAGTATTAGTATAAGTCTTTTGCTCATTTTGAGCGATGTGAGGGTGTCCTGTCAGATTTCTGGTTCTTCTCTCACTGATTATGTCTGGATCAGACAGACTCCAGAGAAAAGCTTAGAGTGGGTTGGGGTGTTCTGGGCTAGTGGTTCCTAAGACTATGGGGCTTCTTTTGAGAGTCATTGCACAATATCTATCCAGAGACACGAGCAGTGACATGCTGTTCTAAGACATTAGCTGGCTGTAGTCTTAAGACGCGGCTGTGTATTACTGTGCAAAGACTGCCACAGTAATACAGCTCAGTGTGAGCACCACACAAAACATCTGTGTTAGAGTCAGTGTTCATTTGTATTGGAGGCTCAACCTCCCGCTTTACACTATTAACCCCCTAACACAACAAGGCTTATTACACACTTCATTGACTATTATTCAGTAACTGCAGGGACTTCTGCACAAACTGGTGGGGCTATTCTTTGGTAATAGAAGTTTGTACTGGTAACACTTTTAAAAGTGCATGACTGATTATTGTTTTGGTTGGGGGAATTAATGTAAAATGTGTCAACCAAAATCAAAAATTTGCTTTGGATTGATTTGATTGACTTATTTTCAATGTATTTTGTCCTAAGGCTTAAAGTTAGATCACAGTTAGTTCACACTCATAACTACACTTCAGAATGGCCAGGAACAACTCAAGAATGACCAAAGGCACAGGCCTGCCATGCACTGAAAGATGATGGTGTTCTTTTATCACATCTGTCCTCTATGCAAAGGGACTCTATTCTCCTGACTGTATGAAAGGCAGAACTTCATGTCACTTCACTTGAGAACATCTCAGCATGTTCAGCATCTCAACAGAGTCCACCCACAATAGCTCTAAAGTGGAAAAACCACATCTGGGGTGGTGGGAGCATAACCCAAAAAGATTCTCTGAAAAGCAAGTTCAGTACTTCTCCAGGCCTCCAGCAGCACCGTAACTCTACAAGCACAGAACGTGCAGTCTGAGGAATAGAAATACAAGACATATGACTGCATGTACATTCAAATTTGGACAGCAGTCTTAAACACATGATGATCTGTGATTGCAGAGCTGTATGGAGGGTATATGTATATGTGGACATTCCTGTGAAGCCAAATGTTCCAAACATCACATTAGACTGAAATGAGAGGGGCTTTGTAAAACGGTGTCGGGTATAACACACTTAAATAAAAGTCTGTAATGTGTATTGTAATCATGTCTGATTGGTTTGAATGGGCATTCTTAACTATGGTGCAGAGTTAAAATATGGAGACATTGTTGCTTCCATGTGTTGAAAACTGGCAGAAAAGAAGGTGTTTCTTACAGGCTCTCTATTAACCCCGGTCCTCATGTCTTAAATACATTCACCTCCTACAGATCACTTGATAAGCAAATAAAAGGTACTCCCCTCCCCACTCACACACTCTATATGAAGCTCTGGAGAACTAAGAAACTCCCACAGGTTCAAGCTCAACCCAAAAAGATGTCCTCTACAGCTCTACTGCTCCTGCTGGCAGCTGTGTCCTGTGAGTCACTTATTACATAATAGACTTTTTTTAATATATTCATATTCAACCTCAAACTGTAATATTTTACTGTATCTAACTGCTACATATTTATGACCCACAGGTGTTCACTGTATTGAACTGACCCAGCCTGGTTCCATGATGGTCCGTCCAGGTCAGAGTCTGACCATCAACTGCAAAGTTTCATATTCAGTTACAAGCTACTGGACAGGTTGGATCCGACAGCCTGCAGGAAAAGCTCTGGAGTGGATTGGAACTATCTATACAGATGGGAGCACAGCTTACAGTGATAAACTGAAAAGCAGGTTTAGCATCTCCAGAGACACTGGAACTAACACAATAACATTACAAGGACAGAATCTGCAGACTGAGGACACAGCTGTGTATTACTGTGCAAGAGAACACAGTGATAGAAAGTCATGCATTTCTCTTACAAAAACCCAGAGACTTAAAACTCAACAGATTATGTCAGTCTGGCTGATTGTGATTGTTTGTCTTGGAATGGAACAATTGAACATAAAATAATGTCAATGTATTATTTAATGTAAATGTAATGGAAAACAAAATTCAAATCACATATATGCAGTTTTTTAAGCCAATTTACCACCCTGTTATTTTTCCTCAGAGCTAAACACACCAATTTAGTTTTAATGGAGGGTTCACAGGCTTCCCTACATGGATAGCCACAGTGACACTTTCTCTGATTGACCCTTACACCTTATACATCCATCCAAGATTTAGCTTTTAGTCATTTTAGCCTCAGTTCTACGCCTCAGTTGTGTAAGTAGTCGCTGCATTTGGATTTGAAATGTTTCTGCTGATGGGCAAAATGTGTCAAGATCTAAAAGTTTTGGGGGTTTGGAATTGGTTTGGTTTACACGTATTTTGATCAACTGGATTTTTATTTTAATAATAACAGGGAATTGTAATACACTGAGATCCTGGAGCTGACGTCTCGCTGCTAGAGCGTGATCACTCAGGTTTGTGAGCGGTGGAGCAGATGGACGCTAGCGTTTCACACATGGATAAATGTTGTTACCCCTCAGTTAATGAAATAAAAACCCACAATGGTCACAGAAATAACTTGAATCTGAAAATTATAATAATAATTTATTTATTTTATTTTATAAATAAAAACCCAATGAAAATTAACCAATGAAAGTCAGACATTGCTTTTCAACCATGATTTAACAGAATTATTTAAAAAAGTAAACTCATGAAACAGGCCTGGACAGAAATGATGGTACCCTTAACTTAATATTTTGTTGCACAACTTTTTGAGGCAATCACTGCAATCAAACGATTCCTGTAACTGTCAGTGAGACCTCTGCACCTCTCAGCAGGTATTTTGGCCCACTCCTCATGAGCAAACTGCTCCAGTTGTCTCAGGTTTGAAGGGTTCCTTTTCACACGGCATGTTTCAGCCTCTTTTCAAAGATGCTCAATAGGATTTAGGTAAGGGCCATAGAAGGCCACTTCAGAATAGTCCAGTGTTTTCCTCTTAGCCATTCTTGGGTGTTTTAGCTGTGTTTTTTGGGTCATTATCCTGTTGATATTTCTTGATATGCTTCATTTTTCCGTCTGTGAACATAGAGCTGATCTGCCTTGGCAAAAAAGTCCATTTTTGTCTCATCTTGTCAACATGTAGTTTGGCAAATTTCAGTCTGTCTTTTTAATGATTTGTTTTCAACAATGGTGTCCTCCTTGGTCGTCTCCCATGAAGTCCACTTTGGCTCAGACAAGGACGGATGGTGTGACCTGACACTGATATTCCCTGAGCTTGAAATTCACCTTTAATTTCTTTAGAAGTTTTTCTGGGCTCTTTTGTTACCATTCGTATTATCTGTCCCTTTGATTTGTCATAAATGTTTCTCCTGTGGCCACGTCCAGGGAGGTTGACTACAGTCCAATGGATCTTACATTTCTGAATAATATGTGCAACTGTAGTCACAGGAACATCAAGCTGCTTGGAGATGGTCTTATAATCTGTATCTTTAATAATCATTACTCATTAATCATTACTGACGATCACTGCCATGACTGTATTAAGTTATACTACACCATCATTATTATATTATGATTATGTTCAGAGCAGTTCAACAGTATAGATGGTCAATAATTTACAAATAGTTCTGACCAGAGGAGGATGGGTCCCCCTTGTTAGTCCTGGTACCTCCCAAGGTTTCTTCCTCCAGCTCTGAGGGACTGTCACCACTGGCTTGCTCACTGGGGGTCTTGGATCCTTCATGTCTTCTTATGTTATTTCTTTTTTTCTGTCTTTTACTAAATGCTAATTATGTAAAGCTTCTTTGTGACAACAACAGTTGTAAAGAGGGCAGTACAAATAAATTTGACTTAACTTGACTTTAGGTCTGTAGGTGTTCAGCCTTTGGCCTCACTGACTATGGCAAAGCTTAGACCAAACCACCTCCATGGAAGCAAATTGTGTATCATGCATGTTTGATTATGGAATGTTTAGTGTCTGAAAGAAAAAAAGGAACTGATAGTTTCCTTAATGTTCCAGTAGGGGGCACCATTCACTGAAAAAGTCAACCAGCCTCATTCAGTCTTGAAGCCAATGACTTTTTATGCAAAACTGTCACTGAACCTCTTCTCAATATATACTGAATAAAACAGAGACAGTCTGGTCTTCTGGTAAATCACACACACACACCATGTTCCTCACACCTTTACTGCTGCTGTTGACTACAGCATGTGAGTGTATTATCTCTCTCAATGAGACGCCATATTAATGCTCTAGATGGACAAACCAGATGTTTTCTCTTTGTGTGTTTAGGTGTACATTCTCAGATTGTTCACACGCAGATTGTATCTTACTCCCTGAACGAGGCGATGCTAATTGCTATCTTAACAACGGCTGTGTTCCATTGAAATAGCAATCCACCAAAGTCAGACCTGAGGTGTTCTTGGAAAGACTTTTGACCACCGTCTTTCAGTTGCAATCATGAAACATTTGATTACAATCAAAAGTACAGTGTGGAAAGAGTCTGTCTCAACCCCTTATACAAAGAAAAGCCTCATGTTTTATATTCTAGCACACGTCACATGATGTAACAGTTCCCATATGTGAGACATCAGTCATCTAGCCTAAGTCTAATCATAAGGGGTGAAAATCAGCTCCCAACTTTGCTTAACATACATAGTACACACAAAGACACATCTGGATCAACTTAACATCTCTGTAAAGGTACATTAGAAAGTAAGGGAAAGCCTGAACAATCTCCTATAGTTTCATGGGACACATACAAAGCACATTAGACACACAATCTTACAGAGCTACACCCGGGAACGGAACTTGCTCTTCTTGTCCCAAGACAAGAACCACACTATCCTGGGTCTATGAACTTCATGTCTATGAACAACAGCTTATGTGATCAATTTACCTCAGACCGCTCCTGGCTCTTAAAGGGAATGGCAAGTGACATGCTGTTTGGTTTATTGCACATCACACCCAAAACACACCGATGATTAATTAAAAGACTTAGTAGACGCCTTTTGTGCATTTCGAGCCGTGCGAGGCGTCCTTTTCCCGTCGTTGCGATAGAAAAGACACACTGACACAAGCCCTGAATCAAGCTGTGCGGTGTGCGGTTTATAGCTTGTCTGAAGATCGCTAAAATAGGTCCCAAGTTGTTACAAACATAAGTATGGTCACCCAGAAACTCAAAAAGTCTGGAAGAAGACTCAAACTGTCTAGCTCAGCTGGAAGGAAATTTGGATGGTCTGGAACAACCGAAGAACCACCAAGGCACCGGCCTGTCTTGCACTGAAAGATGCTGGAACACCTGTGATGCAGTCTACAGTCAAGCAAGTTTAGCATTGCCATGGACAGAGGGGATGCTGTCCAAGAAAGAAGACCCTGTTCTAAAGATGTCACCTTCAAGCTAGATTAAAGAACATGGACAAAGAACAATTCTTCTTGGGGAAGGTTTTATGGTCAAATGAGACAAAGATGTTTGGAGTAGTAGGGGAGGCATTTAAGCTAAATTTGACCAGACTGTCTGACTTTTTAGGTCAGTGAATGTATAATAATGTATCTATTGAAAACATGCAGAAATGATTAAAGCACACTCCCTGTCCTCTTCTCCATGTCTTACACATTACACATTTGCATGCCATAGGTTACTACACAAGCAAATACAGTTGCTCTCTATTTATGAAATGAGAAACTCTCTATTACACACTGAAGAACTGAGTAGACCCCGCAGACCCAACTTCAACACCAACTATGTTCTCTACATCTTTACTGCTCCTGCTATTAGCTGTGTCCTGTGAGTAACTTATTAAACCACAACTTTCACCTTATAGATTGTACTGTAATATTGTTGATGTTTCTAATCCCCATGAGTTATTGTTTTACAGGTGTTCACAGTTATGAACTGACCCAGCCTGGTTCCATGATGGTCCGTCCAGGTCAGAGTCTGACCATCAACTGCAAAGTTTCATACTCAGTTACAAGTGAGCACACAGGTTGGATCCGACTGCCTGCAGGAAAAGCTCTGGAGTGGATTGGAAATATCTACGGCGGTGGGAGCACAGACTACAGTGATAAAACTGAAAAGCAGGTTCAGCATCTCCAGAGACACTGGAACTAACACAATAACATTACAAGGACAGAATCTGCAGACTGAGGACACAGCTGTGTATTATTGTGCAAGACGCACACAGTGATACAAAGTCCTGTATTCATCTTACAAAAACCCAGAGACTTTAAACTCAATGCAATTATAATTAATTATGTCAGGTTATTCATAATTTCATATATTTATGTTGAAATTAAACATACTGTGTCCGTTTAATTCCTTAAGTCATAGAGTTTACTGTTAAAGCATCCGTTTAGATTTAAATATCCTTAAATAGGAAAGAGCAAGAAATTTGTGCCAAAGCAGTTTAGCACATGTTTTCCTGTGGTGCTGTCAGAACAAATCTTTTGAATTAATTATATATAAATAAACATTCTGAAATGTCTAATTGAATGTGAAGATCTGTAGCAGTCTCCAGTAAAAGACATGGACACAATCAATTGAATAACCAGTTTTGGTAATAAACGAAACACACTGGTTAGAGCACTGGTATAATGATCACACGGTTGTGGGTTGAATACATAGTCTGCAACGCTGCCACTATTGGGCCTTAAAACACGCTTAAACAAGCTTATGCCATAGTATAACTGATCCTGTGCTTTGACCATAACTTTCCAAGCTTTGTTATACTGTACAAATGTGTACTGTATTGTACCGGCCCCCTTGTGCCGTCAAGACAGCTCTGACTTGTAGAGACATGGACTCCACAAGACCTGTGTGGTGTCCTGTGGAATTTCGCAGCAAGACTTTAGCAGCAGATCATTTAAGTCCTGTAAGTTGTGAAGTGTGGTCTTTATGGGACAAACTAATAAGCTTTGGGTGCCTGTGATCCTGTTGTTGGTTCACCAAGAACCTCCCCACAAGAGCTGCAATTGTTCTGTAAATGATCTGTAACACTTACTAACCAAGTCATCTAGCCATCACAATGCCATCACACCACAGGTCAAAGTCACTCAGAATCTTCCTGCTTTGAACACATCAGCTTTAAGAGCTCACTGTTCACTTATTGCCTTGTGCTGTGTATCAACTCCTTGACAGGTGTCATTGGAACCAGTCAATGTTATTCTCTTTGAGTGGCTTTAATATTGTGGCTGAACTGTGGCACTGACTGATTTCAGCGTTTAAGGCATCTTCAACAGGAAGGCTAAATATCAGTTAGCGAAATGCAGCGAAAATGTCCTTAATGTTTCATCTGTGTTTAGGTGTCCAGTCTCAGGTTGTTCTCACACAGTCAGTGGCAGTGCATCCCACAAACTGACCTGTATGTGCAGTGGATGTCACTAAGCATACCTTGTCAGACATATTTACTATGTGTGCTGTGTATTAGCTGTTATGCACTCACCAAGCACATGTACATCCCTTTATGGCCTCCGCTCAGACCATCTAATGGCTACTTCCAGCATGCAAAAGCCCTGTGTCCTCTAAAATTTGTTTCGTGAATTTTATAATGAGGATAGTGTTTTTCTGTGGAATTTCTAGTCCCAGTACCTGAATCCAATAGAGTAGCTTTGGGATGCGGTAGAACGGGAGATTGTCAGCATGAAAGTGAAGCAATCAAGTGAGCATTGACCAGAAATTCCAGAAATGTATCCAATATCTTGTGAAATACATGCTACAAACAATTAAAGCCTGTCCTACCCAGTATTAGTAAATTGTTCCTAATAATGTGCTTGGTGAGGGTGCAACAGCTAATACACAGCACTCATAGTAAATATGTCGGATATGATAAGCATGGTGACAAATGTAACATGTGCACAAAAGCGATACAGTTTAGGCAATGTTAAATGTATGACAGAATACTACAGCACAGTCAGTTTATACACTGGAATCGTCCCTAACTGATGTACAGAAGCTATGGCTAGAAGGCCATCTTTGGATTTATAGAGCTGTGTACTGGAAGCAATAAGTGTGACACTACTGCTCTGGAAGCTTAAACAGAGTCTCTATTTAAGATCTAGAATCCAAACAGCTTACTTGATGTTATATAAGTTTATTGCTTCTGAGATGTTGCTCCTAAGTGTCCTGCACAGAAGTCTGCATATGCAATGTACTAATTAAAAAGACTAACTAAAGTGATTCTACAGTTTTAATGTCCACTGAGCTTTGCATATTTTAAGCAAATATTTCAGCATTAATGTCTTTTTGAACAGTTTGTAAAAATCATAACTGTATTATGATCAGTTCATGATTCATTTGTTCTGGTTTATTGAGAGATAGTTTGAGTAAATGCTAAGTTTTTATAATATCATGCATACTGTAAGGCCCTTTTTGTCGTGCCATCCCCCGGGGCGATCCCGGGTCACCACCCACAGGCCCATAAAAGGACTTCTGCCTTGTTTGTGTTCGTTTTGTGTTCATGTGTTGCACCTGGGACTGGGAGCATTTAAGGAGCCTCGGTCCAGCCTGTAGTTCCTGTGAATTGAACCTCTAGACATGGGCCTGTAAGCTGGCATCTTGTTTTTGTCCAGCTGTCTTCAAATCTGGTTCTCGAGGCAGTTCCGTTACGCCGCATCCAGTTCATGCTCCCCAGCAGCTCTAGCTGACAAGGCAGTTGCTCAGTTCTAGTTTCCCCTTGGTATGGCCAAGCTTGGCCGTTTTCAGTTCTCCCCTTTCCTATTCCCAAGCTAGGCTTGAGGTTTTTGTTTCTCTCACACTCTCTACACTCTCTGCCCCCCGGGGCACCGCAGCGATGGCTGCCTACCACTCCAGGCACCTGTGCTCACTGTCACTGTGTGTGTTTGCTCACTAGTGTGCATGTGTGGGTTAAAGGCAAAGGCCACATTCAGATGGAATTGTGCCCAAAACAAATGATGAAGATGGTTGTCTTGTCTTATATTTGAATAAAGTAAACAAAATAAATCATATACTATAATTCATCAACACTCCCTGATCTGAATTAAAGGAATACATAAGAATGCAGTGGAAAAGAATACAGAGAGGGGCGGGGCTATTTAGATGAGAACTCAGAATTACAGTTTATGCAAATTCACTGTCCTTCACAAGCTTCTTATTCTCAGTTATCCCCTTACTGTTTCTGATCTTCTGCATAATAAGCATCACTCTACTGTCTAGAGAATGGAAGTGACGACGTTCTGCAGTTTCATATTAGTGTCTCTCGTTACAAGTAAGATCCTGCTGAGCTTATTTTCCACTAAATGTTCTCATTCTGAATTCACTTTTCTGATTTTTTCTTCATTCCTTATTTTCCTCTCATTTTTAGGATGCTGGAGTCAGACTGATGCAGACTGATGCAGTCTGAAACAGTATTCATTTCACCAGGAGGAACCCATACTCTGACCTGTACATGGTCTGATATAGACTTTGATGGCTACTGGATGGCTTGGATTAGACAGGCTCCTGGAAAAGGGCTTGATTGGGTGTCATCTATTTCGGGTTCAAGTGGCAGCACTAAAGAGTACTCTCAGTCTGTCAAGGGAAGATTCACCATCTCCAGAGACAACAGCAAGGATCAGGTGTATTTGCACATGAGCAGTGTGAGGACTGAAGACACAGCTGTGTATTACTGTGCTCGAGTGTCACAGTGACAGAAGAGTCCACAGTTCTGTACAAAAACACCTCCAGTGTGTGAGGATGAAGAACACTATTAATACATTAGATAGCATTGTTGATTTCAAATTCCATGTATGTTAGGATTTGAGAACCTAATAAAAGTAATGAAAATGATTTTATATTTAATGTTCTGTTTCTGACTTATAAGAAGCTTTACGTTATGGGGAGGTTCTTCACACTTAAGTCTCATTCAGAGCAATGGTTCTTTAAAGAACATTCATTTATAGGTTATTTAGTGAACTAATAAGGGGTTCCATGCCATTGGTCTGAAGAACCCTTGTCATGACCATTCACTTTTTTGAGTGAGCCAACAGTATAATATTGGGGTAACTCAGTTGAATCAGATCCCCATTACCAATAAACAACGAAGCTCCATTCAGTGACATACTTCCAGACATGGTTTCAGTCTAGTCTTGCACTACATTGTACATGTGAATGGTGAATCATTATCGAAAATTATGTTCAGCTTAACTCTAGGTTTAATCTGGGTCTGGGAAATTAGTCTTTAGAGTGTTTAAATAAAATTAAGTAAGTAATACTGGCTAATCAAATTTATGAGTAAACAGCCTTATCTGTAATTCCTTATAATTTAAGTTCAAAAGTTCAATCCCATCAGTTCTTCTAAAGTTTTCATCCCGACTGATTATAACTGACGCCACTGAACTTTCAGTTACAAATATTACTCATATAAGATATAAAATATGCAAAAGATGAGCCACAGTGTTTATTTAAAGTGTTTATTTGAACCTCTAGAGGGCAGACTCTGCATATCTACAAGTGGCATTTGCACTGTTTCCCAAAGCCTGAGCACATGGCAGTGAGGTGTGATTATTATCTAGATGCAACAGAAAAAGGCAGGTGTCAAAATGTCAAAATAGGATCTGTGAAAGAATAAGACTTGTTATTATAATAAGTATAATAAAACAGTTTACTAGTCTACTGCTGAAGTGAGAGATGAGAATAAGAATTTCATACCTTCCATTTCAGTAAGACCACAGTTTTTTTTAGTGTGGATACTTGATAGAATTTAATGTTGATATTAGTCAGTTATGTAATGTATTAGTAATATTAATAACCAGTCAACATTGTTAATGGCATAATTGCATTTTCTAAGAAGTTTAATTTAAACTATGTTTTTTCTATATAATGATGGACCATGAAGGAATTTGCTTACATCAGCAAATGTAAAACAATCATTATTAATATTTCAATCTTGTTTTCCATAAAATACAATGCCTTGAAACCTGTCATTCATATGCAAATCCTCATTTCCTCTCATAATACCTGCAGCATCTCCCTCTCCATCAGCTCTCCTCTCTCTAAACGCTCCACAATCATGTTGACTTCAGCTTCTCTGCTGCTGCTGGCTGCTGCTTCATGTGAGTGTTTGAACTGAAGCTGGATTTGAGTTCATCTGGTTTATTAGTGAAAATATAAAAATCTGTTCTTCTCTCTTTTCCCAGATGTGTTCTGTGCTACTGAGCTCATCCAGCCAGACTCAGTGGTCATCAAACCAGCAGAGCCTTTGACCATCACCTGTAGAGTGTCTGGAGCTTCTATCACTGACAGCAGCAGTCATTTTGGAACAGCTTGGATTCGACAACCTGCAGGAAAAACTCTGGAATGGATCAACCTCATTTATTATGATGGAGACATACGTGCTAAAGATTCACTGAAAAACAAATTCACTGTCTCTCGAGACACCTCCAGCAACACAATCACCCTACAAGGACAGAATCTGCAAACTGAAGACACAGCTGTGTATTACTGTGCACGACGCCCATCACAGTGCTGGAAGAAGTTGGCTGAAACGTACAAAAACTGAAACCAAAACTGAAGAACATTATCTGTATTACAAAACAATTAAAACTCCACACACATATACACACTTTTCATTTCTTTAATTTTTCTTTACTCTAAAAAGCACTGGCTCACCATTCCCATTGCAATGCAAGGACAAGCACAATAACAGGCAGTTATTAATAAACACCATAAAGACACAATACAGTGTGAAGACTACACTGTTACAACACCTTAGCTGAGATAGTGTAACTCAACTAAATTTGCTTGTTGCATCACCCAACTGATGTCCTTCCAATCTCTTGAACAATGTTAAATTCATTGTTTCCTCAAAGATCGCATGGAGGTCGGGTCTTTTGCAACAGTTCTGAATTCTTTCTAATTGTAGACATATCAGTGGATTAATTTACACCCAGGTCTTTAACCACTGTTTCTTGAAAATAGATAATTAAGAGAACCAGAGTTTTGCGAGTTTATTTAAGTAAATTAAAGCCAACATTCTCATTTCGTTAATTAAAACACATTTTGATAATTAGCTCTTGAAGAAATCATTAACACAGAGGTTCACTTACATTTTCTAGCCTGCATTGTGGGTGTTTGCTTGATGTGTTCAATAAAATACATAAAAAACTTTGTGTGTTATTAGTTAGATTGTGTTTGTCTGCCATTGTGACTTAGATGATGATCAGACCACATTTTATCAGTATTCAATGCAGAAATCCAAGTAATCCCAAAGGGTTCCTTTACATACCTTACTTACTATATATAATTTACTTAGTCACTGTTCTCCACCAGCTTTGGAGAATGGAAGTGACGACGTTGTGCAGTTTTATATTAATGTTTCTTGTTAGTAAGTAAGTAAGTAAGTAGTAAGTAAGATCCTGCTGAGCTGATTTTCTTCTGAATGTTCTCATTCTGAATTCACTATTCTGATCTTTTCTTCATTCCTTATTTTCCTCTCATGTTTAGGATGCAGGATTTAAACTCTGATACAGTCTGATGCAGTGGTCATTACACCTGGAGGATCTCATACACTGACCTGTACAGCATCTGGTCTAGACTTTGATAGTTACCAGATGGCCTAGATTAGACAGGCTTCTGGAAAAGGGCTTGAATGAATTTCATTCCTTTCAGCTACAAGTGGCAGCAATAGTCTGTTAAAGGAAGATTCACCTTCTCCAGAGACAACAGCAAGAAGTAGGTGTATCTGCAGATGAGCAGCCTGAAGACTGAAGCTGTTTATTACTGTTCACAAAAATCACACCGATAAAAGGCTGTGTAGAGTTGTACAGAACTATTGTATTAATACATTACTATAAAATAAAGGGCTGAAACTAGCAAAATGTATTTTAACTTGCCAAGGCTATGACTTCTCAACGTCCTGTTAGTGTTCATGATTGAACACAACTGGTAGCTTTGTTGCTAATTATTTAAAAAAATGTCAAACATTTTCTCAAAATGTTTGTTGCTTTTTTAACAAAAGATAGGTGTTGTCACTCATTCGTCCCCCGAAAAAAGAACAGTTCAATGAAATCACTCAAAGCCCAAAATTATCACTGAATGGATTGTTTATAACAGTGATGTTTAATTAAATCTCCAAGCCTGCATGTCATTGTTACTGATCTACATATTGAAGTGTGCATCCAATTCTATATAAAACCCCTAAGATAAAGTAAATAGCAAAGAATTCAGTTCAGACTTCTTATTAACAATGTGCTTGTAGAGTTGTCTTTTTTTTTTTAGACACCTTTCAAAATGTTTATGTAAACCTGACTCATTGTTTCATTATAAAACTACAACAAATGAATTTTAATGCCTGGCTTTTGTGTTTCTATAATGAATTAAATGTAAAAGTGCATCTGATGTTTTCAATATACTGATACTAGAATATTCCTGAAGATGTTGTCACTTTCAAACCATCCTGAGGGTGGGACATGCAAACTAGGCTTTTCCGTTATAAACACAGACTCTAGCTGCATTGTTCTCACTTTGGTTTGACTTTACAGCAGCAGCCATGAACCCAAGACTCCTCTGCTGTTTATTTTTCACATTAATGGCTGTAATCTGTGAGTATAGTTTACTGGACAGCTAAATTTTATGTTCTTCTAGCCTTAATGTGAGATTGTTTTAACTGAAAACACTGACTGTGTTTATTTCACAGGTTGTAGATGTCAGACCCTGACTGAGTCAGAGCCAGTGCTCATTAAACCTGGAGAATCTCACACACTCTCCTGTACCTACTCTGGGATTTCTGATAGTGATGCAGATATATCCTGGATTAGACAGGCTTCTGGAAAAGGGCTTGAATGGATCTCACACATTTCAGCTCCAAGTGGTGGCACTAAACTATACTCTCAGTCTGTTGAGGGAAGATTCACCATCTCCAGAGACAACAGTAAGAAGCAGGTGTATCTGCAGATGAGCAGCCTGAAGACTGAAGACACTGCTGTTTATTACTGTGCTCGGAAGCCACACTGATACAAGACCCAGCAGTGCTGTGCAAAAACCTACTACACACTACAGTGTTCAGTCTCCATCTTATTTACACAACACAAAGGTACTGTATAACGATACATATGGAGAGTATTATACAAACCAATAAAGTGTACCCAGTAAGGGAGAGTGCTGAATAATCACAAACCTTTGACACATTTGTGTTTGAGTGATCCACCCACTAGATACAAGCAGCCACACTTTCTTTTATGCTAGAAGACCGTAGCCAAAGATCTAATGTCTGTTTCATAGGTCTTCCAGAAGTAGTCAAACTGGGGCAAAGTGTATTTTGGTCTTGCAAGAACATCTCCCTCAGTGGTTACCCACCTTATTAAACAAGCACATTAAAATTGAAAGAGTTCACTGGACTGGTAAGTCGAGAGAATCTTTCTCAAGGCAATTGATTTTCAAACTCTACATGGCATTGACCAGCTCTGGCCATCCCTAGTTTTCTGCTCTTTCCATCAATGCTGATCAGCAGTGCAGAGTTCTATACCTCCCCGGAGTCATTTACTTTATCTAAAAGCACTCTTTAATAATGTGATCTGCCTTTTTAGGACCTAGACACTTTAATCTAGAGTTTATTAAAAACAAATTTTAATAGCTAGTTTTTTTTGTTTTTTTTTTGCTTTCTCCAGTCTGTCTGGGAGAGAGATGGTTAAAAAAAACTTGATTATCAAATTTGAACCTGCATGGCCTTAACGATCCTACTTGTGTAGGATCCTACATGTAAGATATCTTGATCGGCTCCACTGTCACCATATCAATATGTCTATGATCCAAGAGACTCATTTTAAAACATCACCCACAAAACAACCACTATAAAACTATCCACTTGCTCTAAATGTGCTTCCTCTAAATCTAGAGGGTTTTCATGATGGTTAGGAGAATATTGGAAAAACAACTTACCAAAACTAGAAGATACAGTGAGTTGTTTTACCTTTATATTTAACTTGTGTACTTTATTGTGTACTGTATTCAATCATTTATTCTGTCTGGCATGTATTTATGTCCCTGATGTATTCAAACCTAATTTTAGGACGAATATAACCATACATCCTGCTATGAGTAAAGAGCATCTGTTTTAAATTGGAGTTGACTTTAATGCTGTTCTTGATGTTAACTTACAGGTCACACAGGTCATCTTCACAAAATATCCTCCCCCCAACTTGACATAAGGTCTATTGCTTGCTATCTCTTGCTTATTAGCAACAAATGATATTACATGATTATGAATCATATTCTTTCAAATAAAACACAATGAAAGCAGTGAGAATCCAATGTTGCCATGACATTTATGTCCATGATGTGGGTTTGTTAGCTTCTAGAACGTTAGGCTCTGTAGAGCTGTGGCTTTTAAATTAGCCCAGTATAAAACCCTTGGAGGCCTAGATAGACATGAGCATGTGGGTGTTTGTTTAAGCCACTAGGAGTCAGTCTGTGCTGCAGATGATGCGCAAGAATATGAAAGGAGGTCTGAAAGATCACTATAGTCTAACCAGGCTGAAGATGAGAGTTTGTGTTCTATAAACAGGGATGTAGGAACCTGTGCTGATGTAGGGAATGCTTTCTCTCCTAAAGTGAAGGCACCCGAAGGTCACATAAATGATCTGTTAACCTTTTTTTTTAAGCACAGTCCACATTCATGTTTTCATATCCACCTTTCATTCATATGCAAATCCTCATTTCCTGTGAGTGTTCTTTCTTAACACTGAAGTTCCAGATGTTGTGACTATCCATTCCCATTTTGGTAGTTTTACTTCTTATTTACCAAACACTGAGTTGAAAGTGAGCGCAGATCCAAAGCAGCATGTTTCAGATTACAGTGTTTGATTAATTCAGGCTTTTGAACTGAAGCTGGATTTGAGTTCATCTGGTTTATTAGTGAAAATATAGAAAGCTGTTCTTCTCTCTTTTCACAGATGTGTTATGTGCTACTGAGCTCATCCAGCCAGACTCAGTGGTCATCAAACCAGCAGAGCCTTTGACCATCACCTGTAAAGTGTCTGGAGCTTCTATTACTGACAGCAGCAGTCATTATGGAACAGGTTGGATTCGACAACCTGCAGGAAAAGCTCTGGAATGGATCAACCTCATTTATTATAGTGGAGGCATAGATGCTAAAGATTCACTGAAAAACAAGTTCACTGTCTCTCGAGACACCTCCAGCAACACAATCACCCTACAAGGACAGAATCTGCAAACTGAAGACACAGCTGTGTATTACTGTGCTCGAAGACCACACTGATAAATGATATTGCAGTACTATACAAAACTCACACTCACTACACAGTTTAGCGCTACTAAAAGTCTCCAATATATACATTTAGTCTTTCATTCAGGTGATAGTTCTGGGTTGTACACTTTGAGAATGTTTGTCAAAATTGACTAGCTTGCATGAACGTTTGATGACAATAGTAAATCTAAGTAGTTCTTGTTAGTCTTAGGGTTAATTTGGGTCTTAGGTCTTATCTCTATGAGACTGTATTTGTCAGATTAGTTAATAACTGTAGAAACTTAGATATCACTCATTGGAGCTTTATAATTCACCTCCAGTTCCCCGAACCAGAATGGTATCTCTTCAGACTTCTAGAGGGCAGCGTAAGCAAGATTTGAAATGATCTTCAAGTCAAAGTCAACAGAATCAACATAATTTATTATGATGGAGTCATACACGCTAAATATTCACTGAAAAAACAAGTTCACTGTCTCTCGAGACACCTCCAGCAACACAATCACCCTACAAGGACAGCAACTGCAAACTGAAGACACAGCTGTGTATTACTGTGCACAACATGCGTCACAGTATTATTAAATATTGGCATATTCAAAAATTCACAGCTTTCATAGTGGGAAAAAAATATTAAATTAATTCTTACATTACATATTACATATAACATTACATATTAAAAATCACATGTAAATTATCAAGTAAAACATTACTTTGACTTTTAATTTACAAGACGATCAGTAATAAGGGTGTCCTAATCTAATTACTGAATTTGCTGATGATGAAGATGTGGGCAGTTTTATTGATAACTGCTGTGTATAACTATTCATAGTAACCCTAATAAATCCCTCAATGTAGACAAAATTAATTCTATACACTACTCATCATTAAACTATATTGATGTTATTGAAGTTACAAATGTTTCTGACTACAACTGGGAAAAAATGCAGAGAGGGGACAGATCTATTTAGAGAAATATAATTGCTAGAGGGCAGACTCTGAATATCTAGAATATCAGCTTGTAGAGTTTCTAACCCTGTTCCTGCAGGATCCCCTACTCAAATCTTTAACAAGCCCCTCCAAAGGTGAAGGTACTATGTTAGAGCAGGATTCCCCTGAAGTATGCAGGGCAGGAGGTCCTCTAGAACTGGGGTTAGGAACTACTGCATTCACAAATGTTTTCCAGCCATTCTGATGAAGAGAAATGTTCAGTTTATCATGATAAACAATAAATTAAGGTTCACATCATCTATAAAGGCTGTCTGCTTGCTGTAACCAGTGTTCTGCCAGAAGCGATCAAAAGTGGTGGGTCAAGGTGCAACTTTGCATGGGACATTAAACCAAATATTAGGTGTGCTGTATGTATATGTCTGACCCAGTATGTATAATTTGTACACTGTATTTATTTCACACCACCAAAAACACATTAGCATATGATGATTGCTATATTCATGAGTCACATCCATGTTCTTGATGAGTGTATGAAAACATTTGGCCACAACTAATATATATCATTTATAACTGTGATATGTATCCAATTCTAATAACAGATAGCTTCATGATACTCATGCCAGAATATTTCTGAAGATCAGAAATTCTCCTATTAATCCTCTAGAGGGTGGGGTATGCAAACCTTCCTTTATAAACACAGACTCTAGCTGCATTGTTCTCACTTTGGTTTGACTTTGCAGCAGCAGCCATGAACCCAAGACTCCTCTGCTGTTTAATTTTCACATCAATTACTATTATCAGTGAATCTGTCATTTATATCATTTATGCATTAATATGATATTGGTATGTATCAGTGTCTTAACTGAAATCACTGACAGCCTGCAGTCAAAGTGGGATTGGGAGGATAACCCTAAAAGAATCCCTGAAAAGCAAGTTCAGTATTTCTAAAGAGGCGTCCAGCAGCACTGTGACTCTACAAGGACAGAACATGCAGCCTGAGGACACAGCTGTGTATTACTGTACACATAAAGGCACAGATATACAAAACATATGAGTGCACAAAAACAGTCGGACTGCAGTCTTAAACACATGACAGTGTGTCGTTGGTGAGCTGTGTGGGAGGGCATTTGTGAATCCTGGGTGCAGTTTGTATGGAAACATGGTTATATTGTGGTGCTCATTGAGACAGTGTTTAGGTCAGGCTACTGGCGAAAATCGCTGAAGGATGACTGTGTCCAAATGTTCTATTGAAACTCTTCTCTGGTGGTAGAGTGTACAAAATACAAAGAATGTACAGCAAAAGTACAAAAATATTTTTTATAACAATATTTACAGCATAAAGCCCCTGACCTTAGTATGGGCAGCATCCAACTAACAACACTCACGACTAACACCACTAACGCATGTTATTCAGTAACTACAGGACTTCTGTACAAACTGGTGGGGGGGCTATACTTTGGTAATAGAAGTTTATAATGGCACTTTCGGCCCACTATATCCTATTATATATTTTGCAGTTGTCACAGCACTGCTTGTTGTACCATATATTATTATCTATGTGAGAAATAAACTTTGATTTAAACTGATTTGACTTTGCAGCCTAATCAGTCCTCCTTCAGCATAAAAGATCAAACTATCTGAAACTGCAGGTATCATTACCGTCAATATGAGGTATCCCATTACCTGGACAATACTAGTGAATATATCAATTAATTCTGGGACAATCTTAAAATCAGAGAGCTATGACTGAAGCAGTTATTAATATATTGTCAGTCTTAAGGACTGCTGCTAAGCAGGTTAGGTTACATCACAAACATAGTTGGATCCTACCAAAATTCATACTTCTATAATTCTATACTTCTATGTGGGGACCTTAGTGGGCCATAACATAACTATCAAAAGTAATTTGCTGAATTGAAAGCATAGAAAGTCCAGCTAACGATGATTGAGTGGTATTGGACAATTATTCTTATTTGTATTTTATTTATTTATTCTTGTAGTATATATATATATATATATATATATATATATATATATATATATATAAAGTATGTGAGTATGTGAGTTGATTCCATGTGTTGAAAACTGGCAGAGATGAAGTTTCTTCAATAAACTCATGTCTTAAATACATTCACCTCCTACAGGTCACTTCATAAGCAAATAAAAGATACTCCCCTCCCCACTCACTCACTCTATATGAAGCTCTGCAGAACTGAAATGCTCCCACAGGTTCAAGCCCAACCCAAAAAGATGTCTTCTGCAGCTCTACTGCTCCTGCTGGCAGCTGCGTCCTGTGAGTCACTTATTACATAAGAGATTAAACTTTTTCTAATATGTTCATAAAATCTCAAACTGTAATATTTTACTGTATCTAACTGCTACATATTTATACCCCCAGATGTTCACTGTATAGAACTGATGCAGCCTGATTCCATGATGCTCCGTCCAGGTCAGAGTCTGACCATCAACTGCAAAGTTTCATATTCGGTTACAAGCTATGCTACAGGTTGGATCCGACAGCCTGCAGGAAAAGCTCTGGAGTGGATTAGTCTCATCAGTAGTGGTGGAAGCACATATTACAGTGATAAACTGAAAAGCAAGTTCAGCATCTCCAGAGACACTGGAACTAACACAATAACATTACAAGGACAGAATCTGCAGACTGAGGACACAGCTGTGTATTACTGTGCAAGAGAACACAGTGATATAAAGTCATGCATTTGTCTTACAAAAACCCAGAGACTTAAACCTCAAGGCAACTAACAGATTATGTCTGGCTGATTGTGATTGTTTGTCTTGGAATAGAACAATGAAACATAAAATAATGTCAATGTATTATTTAATGTAAATGTAATGTAAAACAAAATTCAAATCACATATATGCAGTCTTCAAGCCAATTTACCACCCTGAAATTTTTCCTCAGAGCGAAACACACCAATTTGGCTTTAATGGAGGGTTCACAGGCTTCCCTACATAGATGGCCGCAGTGACACTTTCTCCGATTGACCCTTACACCTTATACATCCATCCAAGATTTAGCTTTTAGTCATTTTAGCCTCATTTCTATGCTTCAGTTCTGTAAGTAGTCGCTGCACTTGGATTTGAAATGTTTTTGCTGATGGGCAAAATGCATAAAGATCTAAAAGTTTTGGGGTTTTGGAATTGGTTTGATTTACACAGTTTTTATTCTACTGGATTTTTATTTTAATAATACCACAGGGAATTGTAGTATACTGAGATGCTGGAGATGTCGTCTCGCTGCTTGCACGCTATTACTCAGGTTGCGTTCCACAGGCTCCTGGGGTCTTTTAAGTTGATGTTGGGTTGATTTCTATGTTCAGGTACTTTCTGTTTCACTACCTGTTGGTTCTACTACCAAGGACATTTATGTTGACAGCGGTCAAAGTAAGACTAGGGTTTTCTGGTTATCTCTGATTTGTTTCACCTGAGTGCTGGGGTACAAAGGGAGCAAACGCAGATGCCTCGGCGCCGGGAATTACTCTTGCGATGCCAAGCTGTGAGGTTGGCTTCATGTTCAGGAGACTTCTAGGGAGGTCTACGAGTTCAAGTAGTATATGCTCTATCGGAGCGGTTTCACGTTCAGGAGTTCACTGTCTGGTTCACCGGTTGGTCGCCAGGGTGATTTGGCGTCCTGTTCCCTTGCACCCTAGTCGAGTAAGTTCATCAGCGCCTGACGAGCGCGGTTTTGGGGTGAGGTTTTTGTTTGCTAGTTTCATTGTTTCCTTTGCGATCTAGCCTTCCTCCCCCCCCGTTTGATTTGTCCCCTCTCGCTTTGCTCCTGGACTACTTTCCAGCCTCAGGTGGTTTTCCAGGTTAAGTCCCATTTCAGTTGTCACCTGTTTGTTTTCTGTTTGTGTTTATTGGACCCTGTACTTTGCTGCCTCGTTTTTGTTGTGTTTCTTTGTTTTTGTTTGGTCATTAAAGACTATTTCCTTGCATTGCTCTGTCCCTGTGAGTGTTCCCTTCTCTCGCCTAGCCAGCATGACAGTACCCCTCAGTTAATGAAAGAAAAACCCACAATGGTCACAGAAATAACTTGAATCTGACAAAAGTAATAATAAATAAAATTGCTATGAAAATTAACACATGAAGTCAGACATTGATTTTCAACCATGCATCAACAGAATTATAAAAAGAAACTCATGAAACAGGCCTGGATAAAAATGATGGTACCCTTAATTTAATATTTTGTTGCACAACCTTTTGAGGCAATAACTGCAATCAAATGATTCCTGTAACTGTCAGTGAGACTTCTGCACCTCTCAGCAGGTATTTTGGCCCACTCCTCGTGAGCAAACTGATCCAGTTGTCTCAGTTTTGAGGATGCTTTTTCACATGGCATGATTCAGCTCCTTCCAAAGATGCTCAATAGGATTTAGGTCAGGGCTCATAGAAGGCCACTTCAGAATAGTCCAGTGTTTTCCTCTTAGCCATTCTTGGGTGTTTTTAGCTATGTGTTTTGGCTCATTATCCTGTTGATATTTCTTGATATGCTTCATTTTTCTGCCTGTGAACATAGAGCTGATCTGCCTTGGCAAAAAGTTCCATTTTTGTCTCATCTGTTTATAGGACATTCTCCAAGAAGCATTGGGGCTTGTCAACATGTAAGTTTGGCAAATTCCAGTCTAGCTTTATGATTTGTTTTCAACAATGGTGTCCTCCTTGGTCGTCTCCCATGAAGTCCACTTTGGCTCAAACAAGGACGGATGGTGCGACCTAACACTGATGTTCCTTTTTAGAAGTTTTTCTGGGCTCTTTTGTTACCATTCGTATAATCTGTAATTTTTCTCCTGTGGCCACGTCCAGGGAGGTTGACTACAGTCCAATGGATCCTACTTTTCTGAATAATATGTGCAACTGTAGTCACAGGAACATCAAGCTGCTTGGAGATGGTCTTATAATATATATATTTAATCATCTTTACTCTAACGATCACTGTCATGAATATATTAAGTTATACTACACCCTCATTATTATATTATCATTGTGATCAGAGCAGTTCAACAGTAAAGATGGTCTGGTAACTTTTATCAATAATTTACAAATAGTTCTGACCAGAGGAGGATGGGTCCCTCTTGTGAGTCCTAGTACCTCCCAAGGTTTCTTCCTCCAGCTCTAAGGGACTGTCGCCACTGGCTTGCTCACTGGGGGTTTTGGATCCTTCGTGTCTTCTTATGTTATTTCTTTTTTCTGTCTTCTACTAATTATGTAAAGCTTCTTTGTGACAACAACAGTTGTAAAAAGTGCTGTACAAATAAGTTTGACTTAACTTGACTTTAGGTCTGTAGGTGTTCAGCCTTTGGCCTCACTGACTATGGCAAAGCTTAGACCAGACCACCTCCATTGAAGCAAATTGTGTATTATGCATGTTTGATTATGGAATATTTAGTGTCTGAAAGAAAAAGACACTGATATTTTCCTTAATATTCCAGTAGGGGGCACCATTCACTGAAAAAGTCAACCAGCCTCATTCAGTCTTGAAGCCAATGACTTTTTATGCAAAACTGTCACTGAACCTCTTCTCAATATATACTGAATAAAACAGAGACAGTCTGGTCTTCTGGTAAATCACACACACACCATGTTCCTCACACCTTTACTGCTGCTGTTGACTACAGCATGTGAGTGTATTATCTCTCTCAATGAGACGCCATATTAATGCTCTAGATGGACAAACCAGATGTTTTCTCTTTGTGTGTTCAGGTGTCCACTCTCAGATGTTCGCACGCAGATTGTATCTTACTCCCTGAACGAGGCGATGCTAATTGCTATCTTACACGCCGCCTGTGTTCCATTGAAATAGCAATCCACCAAAGTCAGACCTGAGGTGTTCTTGGAAGGACTTCTCTTGAAAGGAGACTTGTGACCACCGTCTTTAAGTTGCAATCATGAAATATTTGATTACAATCAAAAGTACAGTGTGGAAAGAGTCTGTCTCAACCCCTTAGACAAAGAAAAGCCTCACGTTTTATACTCTTGCACACGTCACATGATGTAACAGTTCCCATATGTGAGACATCAATCATCTAGCCTAAGTCTAATCATAAGGGGTGAAAATCAGCTCCCAACTTTGCTTAACATACATAGTACACACAAAGACACATCTGGATCAGCTTAACATCTCTGTGAAGGTACATTAGAAAGTAAGGGAAAGCCTGAACAATCTCCTATAGTTTCATGGGCAAAGCACATTGGACACACAATCTTAAAGAGCTACACCCGGGAACAGAACTTGCTCTTCTTGTCTCAAGACAAGAACCGCACTATCCTGGGTCTATGAATTTCATGCCTATGAACAACAATATATGTGATCAATTTACCTTAAAGGGAATGGCAAGTGACATGCTGTTTGGTTTATTGCACATCACACACAAAACATACTGATGATTAATTAAGAGACTTAGTAGATGCCTTTTGTGCATTTCGAGCCGTGCGAGGCATCCTTTTCCCGTCGTTGCGATAGCAAAGACACACTGACACGCCCTGAATCAAGCTGTGCGGTGTGCGGTTTATAGCTTGTCTGAAGATCGCTAAAATAGGTCCCAAGTTGTTACAAACATAAGTATGGTCACCCAGAAACTTGCATGTGTAGCCACTTTGCCAAAATCTGGAAGAAGACTCAAACTGTCTAGCACAGCTAGGAGGAAATTTTGGATGGTCTGGAACAACCCAAGAACCACCAAGGCACTGAAAGATTCTGGAACACCTGTGATGCAGTCTACAGTCAAGCAAGTTTAACATTGCCATGGACAGAGGGGATGCTGTCCAAGAAAAAAGACCCTGTTCTAAAGACACCTTCAAGCTAGATTAAAGAACATGGACAAAGAACAATTCTTCTTGGGGAAGGTTTTATGGTCAAATGAGACAAAGATGTTTGGAGTAGTAGGGGAGGCATTTAAGCTCAATTTGACCAGATTGTCTGACTTTTTAGGTCAGTGAATGTATAATAATGTATCTATTGAAAACAAGCAGAAATGATTAAAGCACACTCCCTATCCTCTTCTCCATGTCTTACACATTTGCATGCCATAGGTCACTACACAAGCAAATACAGTTGCTCTCTATTTATGAAATGAGAAACTCTCTATTACACACTGAAGAACTGAGTAGACCCCGCAGACCCAACTTTAACTTAACCATGTTCTCTACATCTTTACTATTCCTGCTGGTAGCTGTGTCCTGTGAGTAACTTATTAAACCACAACTTTCACTTCATAGATTGTACTGTAATATTGTTGATGTTTCTAATCCCCATGAATTATTGTTTTACAGGTGTTCACAGTTATGAACTGACCCAGCCTGGTTCCATGATGGTCCGTCCAGGTCAGAGTCTGACCATCAACTGCAAAGTTTCATACTCAGTTACAAGTGAGCGCACAGGTTGGATCCGACTGCCTGCAGGAAAAGCTCTGGAGTGGATTGGAAATATCTACGGCGGTGGGAGCACAGACTACAGTGATAAACTGAAAAGCAGGTTCAGCATCTCCAGAGACACTGGAGCTAACACAATAACATTACAAGGACAGAACCTGCAGACTGAAGACACAGCTGTGTATTACTGTGCAAAATACACACAGCGATACAAAGTCATGCATTCATCTAACAAAAACCCAGAGACTTCAAACTCAATGCAATTATAATAAATTATGTCAGGTTATTCATAATTTCATATATTTATGTTAAAATGAAACATACTGTGTCCGTTTAATTCCTTAAGTCTTAGAGTTTACTGTTAAAGCATCCGTTTAGATTTAAATATCCTTAAATAGGAAAGAGCAAGAAATTTGTACCAAAGCAGTTTAGCACATGTTTTCCTGTGGTGCTGTCAGAACAAATTAACAGAACTTTTGAATTAATTATATATAAAAAAACATTCTGAAATGTCTAATTGAATGTGAAGATATGTAGCAGTTTCCAGTAAAAGACATGGACACAATCAGAATAACCAGTTTTGGTAATAAACGAAACAGACTGGTTAGAGCACTGGTATAATGATCACACAGTTGTGGGTTAGATACACAGTCTGCAGCGCTGCCACTATTGGGCCTTAAAACACGCTTAAACAAGCTTATGCCATAGTATAACTGATCCTGTGCTTTGACCATAACTTTTCAAGCTTTGTTATACTGTACAAATGTGTACAGTATTGTACAGGCCCCCTTGTGCCATCAATACAGCTCTGACTTGTGGAGGCATGGACTCCACAAGACTTGTGTTGTGTCCTGTGGAATCTCACAGCAAGACTTTAGCAGCAGATCATTTAAGTCCTGTAAGTTGTGAAGTGGGGCCTTCATGGGACACAGTAATAAACTTTTGATCCTGTTGTTGGTTCACCAATAACCTCCCCACAAGAGCTGCAATTGTTCTGTAAATGATCTGTAACAAGTCATCTAGCCATCACAATGCCATCACACCACAGCTCAAAGTCACTCAGAATCTTCCTGCTTTGAACACATCAGCTTTAAGAGCTCACTGTTCACTTATTGCCTTGTGCTGTTTATCAACCCCTTGACAGGTGTCATTGGAACCAGTCAATATTATTCACTTTGAGTGGCTTTAATATTGTGGCTGAACTGTGGCACTGACTGATTTCAGTGTTTAAGGCATCTTCAACAGGAAGGCTAAATATCAGCCAGCGAAATGCAGAGCAAATGTCCTTAATGTTTCATCTGTGTTTAGGTGTCCAGTCTCAGGTTGTTCTCACAAAATCAGTGGCAGGGCATCCCGCAAACTGACCTGTATGTGCAGTGTATGTCACTAAGCATATCTTGTCAGACATATTTACTATGTGTGCTGTGTATTAGCTGTTATGCACTCACCAAGCACATGTACATCCCTTTATGGCCGCCGCTCAGACCATCTAATGGCTACTTTCAGCATGCTAAAGCCCTGTGTCATCTAAAATTTGTTTCATGAATTTCATAATGAGGGTAGTGTTTTTCTGTGGAATTTCTAGTCCCAATACCTGAATCCAATAGAGTAGCTTTGGGATGTGTTAGAATGGGAGATTGTCAGCATGAAAGTGAAGCAATCATGTCAGCATTGACCAGAAATTCCAGAAATGTATCCAATATCTTGTGAAATCCATGCTACAAACCATTAAAGCCTGTCCTACCCAGTATTAGTAAATTGTTCCTTATAATGTGCTTGGTGAGGGTACAACAGCTAATGAACAGCACTCATAGTAAATATGTCGGACATGATAAGCATGGTGACAAATGTAACATGTGCACAAAAACGATACAGTTTAGGCAATGTTAAATGTATGACAGAATACTACAGCACAGTCAGTTTATACACTGGAATCGACTTCAGTCCCAAACTGACATACAGAAGCTATGGCTAGAAGGCCTGTAGATCTTTGGATTTATAGAGCTGTGTACTGGAAGCAAACCAGTATGACACTACTGCTCTGGAAGCTTAAACAGAGTCTCTATTTAAGAGCTGGAATCCAAACAGTTTGCATGATGTTATACATTTTGCACAGCAGCAGTTATGGACAAGTTTAGATTTACACAGTAGAATTCTGAAGAAACACCTGAAGAATTCACTATAAGGCAAGTTATTGCTTCTGAGATGTTGCTCCTCAGTGTCCTGCACTGAAGTCTGCATATGCAACGATGTACTAATTAAAACAAACTAAAGTTATTCTACAGTTTTAATGTCTATTGAGCTTTGCATATTTTAAGCAATTATTTAAGCATTAATGTCTTTTTGATCAGTTTGTAAAAATCATAACTGTATTATGATCAGTTCATGATCCATTTGTTTGTTTATTGAGAGATATTTTGAGTAAATGCTAAAAGTTTTTATAATATCATGCATACTGTAAGGCCCTCTTTGTCGTGCCATCCCCCGGGGCGATCCCGGGTCGCCACCCACAGGCCCATATAAGGACTTCTGCCTTCACACAGTCTGTTCTCCCTCCTGCCATCAGGAAGAAGGTACCGCAGCATCCGGTCCAACACGACCAGACTCTGCAATAGCTTCTTCCCCCAAGCCATCAGACTCCTCAACACAACTCAACTCCTGAACTGATATCTTACACTCTCCCTCTCTCTCTCTCTCTCTCTCTCTCTCTCTCCCTCTCTCTCTCTTTCCAACCATTTATCCCAGATAACATGGGAAGCATTTTTTGCACAAGCATTTGCACTGATAACTTTACTACCTCACTGGACTCTATTTATCGCACATTGCACAACTTGCACACTACAGTCATTATTTATTATCCTCTGTCTGTACTGTGTTGTCTGTCCGCACTTGTTTGTTTGTGTTGCACTTGTGTCTTGTATGCACTGTCTATGTTGCACCATGGTCCGGGAGGAACGTTGTTTCGTTTCACTGTGTACTCTGTATGTAGTTGAAATGACAATAAACCCACTTGACTTGACTTGACTTGACTTGACTTGTTTGTGTTCATTTTGTGTTCATGTGTTGCACCTGGGACTGGGAGCATTTAAGGAGCCTCGCTCCAGCTTTTAGTTCCCATGAATTGAACTTCTAGACATGGGCCTGTAAGCTGGCATCTTGTTTTTGTCCAGCTGTCGTCAAATCTGGTTCTCGAGGCAGCTCCGGTACGTCGCATCCAGTTCATGCTCCCCAGCAGCTCTAGCTGACGAGGCAGTTCCACAGCGCACTCAGGTTAGGATTGTCCATTCCTGGATTCATGTAGAGCGTTGCTTTAGTATGCAGGTCTAGTTTCCCCTTCGTATGGCCAAGCTTGGCTGTTTTGAGTTCTTCCCTTTCCTATTCCCAAGCTAGGCTTGAGGTTTTTGTTTCTCTCACACTCCCTACACTCTCTGCCCCCCGGGGCACCGCAGCAATGGCTGCCTACCACTCCAGGCACCTGTGCTCACTGTCACTGTGTGTGTTTGCTCACTAGTGTGCATGTGTGGCTTAAAGGCAAAGGCCAAATTCAGATTCAGGAATTGTGCCCAACACACATGGTGAAGATGGTTGTCTTGTCTTATATTTGAATTAAGTAAACAAAATAAATCATATACTATTATTCATCAACACTCCCTGATCTGAATTAAAGGAATGCATTAGAATACAGTGGAAAAGAATACAGAGAGGGGCGGGGCTATTTAGATAAAGAACTCAGAATTACAGTTTATGCAAATTCACTGTCCTTCACAAGCTTCTTATTCTCAGTGATAAAGCTTCTTATTCTCTGTGAATAAGCATCACTCTGCTGTTTGAAGAATGGAAGTGACGACGTTCTGCAGTTTTATATTACTGTCTCTCGTTACAAGTAAGATCCTGCTGAACTGATATTCCACTGAATGTTTAAATTCTGAATTCACTATTCTGATCTTTTCTTCATTCCTTACTTTCCTCTCATGTTTAGGATGCTGGAGTCAGACTCTAATACAGTCTGAAGCAGTAGTCATTTCACCAGGAGGATCTCATACTCTGACCTGTACATGGTCTGGTATAGACTTTGATGGCTACTGGATGGCTTGGATTAGACAGGCTCCTGGAAAAGGGCTTGATTGGGTGTCATCTATTTTGGGTTCAAGTGGCAGCACTAAAGAGTACTCTCAGTCTGTCAAGGGAAGATTCACCATCTCCAGAGACAACAGCAAGGATCAGGTGTATCTGCACACGAACAGTGTGAGGACTGAATACACAGCTGTGTATTACTGTGCATGAGAGTCACAATGACAGAAGAGTCCACAGTTCTGTACAAAAACACCTCCAGTGTGTGAGGACAAATTCCATGTATGTTAGGATTTGAGAAGCTAATAAAAGTAATGAAAATGATTTTATATCTAATGCTCTGTTTCTGACTCATAAGAAGCTTTACGTTATGTAATGTATGAGTAAACAGCCTCATCTGTAATTCCTTATAATCAAAGTTCAAAAGTTCAATTCCATCAGTTCTTCTAAAGTTTTCATCCCGACTGATTATAACTGACGCCACTGAACTTTCAGTTACAAATATTACTCATATAAGATATAAAATATGCAAAAGATGAGCCACAGTGTTTATTTAAAGTGTTTATTTGAACCTCTAGAGGGCAGACTCTGCGTATCTACAAGTGGCATTTGCACTGTTTCCCAAAGCCTGAGCACATGGCAGTGAGGTGTGATTGTTATTTAGAAGCAGCAGAAAAAGGCAGGATGTGTCAAAATAGGATATGTGAAAGAATAAGACTTCTTATTATAATAAAATAGTTTACTAGTTTACTGCTGAAGTGAGAGATGAGAATAAGAATTTCATAGCTTCCATTTCAGTAAGATCACAGTTTTTTTTAGTGTGGATACTTGACAGAATTTAATGTTGATATTAGTCACAGTTATGTAATGTATTAGTAATGTTAATAACCAGTCAACATTGTTAACTGCATAATTGCTTTAATTTAAACTAATGTTTTCTATATAATGATGGACCATGAAGGAATTTGCTTACAGCAGCAAATGTAAAACAATCATTATAAATATTTCAATCTTGTTTTCCATAAAATACAACGCCTTGAAACCTGTCATTCATATGCAAATCCTCATTTCCTCTCATAATATCAGCAGCATCTCACTCTCCATCAGCTCTCCTCTCTCTAAACGCTCCACAATCATGTTGACTTCAGCTTCTCTGCTGCTGCTGGCTGCTGCCTCGTGTGAGTGTTTGAACTGAAGCTGGATTTGAGTTCATCTGGTTTATTAGTGAAAATATAGAAAGCTGTTCTTCTCTCTTTTCACAGATGTGTTCTGTGCTACTGAGCTCATCCAGCCAGACTCAGTGGTCATCAAACCAGCAGAGCCTTTGACCATCACCTGTAGAGTGTCTGGAGCTTCTATCACTGACAGCAGCAGTCATTATGCAAGTTCACTGTCTCTCGAGACACCTCCAGCAACACAATCACCCTACAAGGACAGAATCTGCAAACTAAAGACACAGCTGTGTATTACTGTGCTCGAAGACCACACTGATATATGATATTGCAGTACTGTACAAAAACTTACACTCACTACACAGTTTAGCTCTACTAAAAGTCTCCATCTCCTATGACACAAAGTCACTTTAAAGCAATATATACATATACACTTTCATTCAGGTGATAGTTCTGGGTTGTACACTTTGAGAATGTTTGTCAAAATTGACTAGTTTGCATGAAAATTTGATGACAATAGCAAATCTAAGAAGTTCTTCTTAGTTTCAGGCTTAATTTGGGTCTTAGGTATTATCTCTATGAGGCTGTATTTGTCAGATTAGTGAATAACTGTAGAAACTTAGACATCACTCATTGGAGCTTTATAATTAACCTCTCTTAATTATGATGGAGTCATACAAGCTAAGGATTCACTGAAAAACAAGTTCACTGTCTCTCCAGACACCTCCAGCAACACAATCACCCTACAAGGACAGCAACTGCAAATTGAAGACACAGCTGCGTATTACTGTGCACCACATGCATCACAGTATTATTAAAATATTGGCATGTTCAAAAATTCACAGCTTTCATAGTGGAAGAAAACTAATGAATGGTCTCCCTTTAATGACAAAAAAGCGGTCTTCCCTGCACCCTTCACTTTTCCTCTTCTTTTTTCATTCTTAAAAGCACTTTGCAATTTCCATTGCAATGCACAGACAAGCACAACGCAGACATACACAGTTATTAATAAACATTATAAAGACATGATGCAGTGTTTGAAGACTATACTTTCACAATATATTGCAGAGATGTATAACTCTAAATCTTTACTTGATTTACTTGTGTGCTTTGGGTCATTGTCTTGTTGCATCAGCCGTTTCTTCAGATTGAGCTCATGAACCGATGCCATTCATTCTTTCCTCAACAATCACAAAGAGCTCAGGCTCTAAGGCAACAAGGCAACAAAGCAGCCTGAAACAATGATGCTCCCTCCACCATGGGATGAGGTTTTGCTGTTGGTATGCAGTGTTCTTTATCCTCCACAATAGCATTATGCATTTGTTCTAGGAACTTTTTCATCTGTCTATAGGAGTTTCTTCAATAAATGACTGATCCAGATAGCTTTTAGATGGGCCACAATGTTTTTGTTGTTTTAGGACAGAAGTGGCTTCCTTTGTGGTGTCCTTCCATGAACATTTTGTTGTTTGACACTTTTTCAATTGTGCACACATTAGTTCTTTGTCATTTATAGGATCTGCTACAGGTAAGATATTAGTTAGAGATTAGTTAGATTGTGTTTGTCTGCAGTTCTGACTTAGATGATCAGACCACATTTTATTAGTAATCAATGCAGAAATCCAAGTAATTCCAAAGCTTTCACTTACTCTTCATTTAACTGTAAATTTTATGTATTAATGAGCTTTTTGAAGATAGGGACCTAAAGGATGAATTGATAATCATAGCACAACTCTTATGAAGTTTTACTTAAAGCAGAATTTGGAATTTGGGAATTTCTTCTGTTACACCCAGCAACACCTGCAGGCTGAGACACAGAGATGTGATAACCTATAAGTCTATATAAATGTAGATAAAAATAAACTGATCAATTTATTGTACAATTATAATCACGGTGATGCATTCATGTTAGCTTACACTATATCTGAATAAGTTTTAATTAATTAACACTCCCCCATCTGGGATAAAGGAATGTGTAAGAATACAGTGGAAGACGATGCAAAGAAGGGGGCGGAGCTATTTAGAAGTATGATTAAGAAGAAAAGCTTATGTAAAGTTACTATCCTATACTAGCTTCTTATTCTCAGTCATCACTCAGTGTTTCTGATCTTCTGCTGAATAAACCTCACTCTGCTGTCTGGGGAATCGAAGTGACGACATTCTGCAGTTTCATATTAATGTCTCTCGCTACAAGTAAGATCCTGATTGGCTGGTTTTCTACTGAATGTTTTCATTCTGAATTCACTATTCTGATCTTTTCTTCATTGATCTCTCATGTTTAGGATGTTGGAGTCAAACTCTTATACAGTCTGAAGCAGTGGTCATTAAACCTGGAGGATTTCATACACTGACCTGTACAGCATCTGGTCTAGACTTTGATAGCTACATGATGGGCTGGATTAGACAGGCTTCTAGGAAAGGGCTTGAATGGGTTTCATCTCTTTCCCAGCAAGTGGCAGCAGTAAATATTACTCTCAGTCTGTTGAGGGAAGATTGACCATCTCCAGAGACAACAGTAAGAAGCAGGTGTATCTGCAGATGAGCAGCCTGAAGACTGAAGACACTGCTGTTTATTACTGTGCTCGAGAGCCACACTAATGCAAGACCCAGCAGTGCTGTACAAAAACTCACATCCACTACAGTGTTCAGTCCTTCATGGAGGAGAGCACGGCTGAAATTTCTCCATCTCACTTTCAGCATTTGGAAAATACATTAAAGCAATGAGTACTGAGAAAGCATTAGTGGACTAAATATGCTTTTTAACATGGTGATGAGACACAGGGTCACAAGACTCGTTCCACCAAAATGCACCACATAGCGCCACAGGAGGTCATTCCTACCTGTGGCCTTACAACTGCATAACTCCTTCCTCAATGTGTGACACTATTTTTATACATATGAACAGTATAATTTGAGTATTGCAAAGATGAACATCTTTGCAATACTCAAATTATACTGTTCATATGTATAAAAATAATAGTACTGTAATTCAATTTAATATATTTGCAATCATTTTTCATATTTCTTATCACAATTATTATCACTATGCCACTATATATCACTATATTCATATAATTTATACATATGTACATATTTCTCAATTTTCTCTCTCTTTGTTTTCAATTTATTTTATTTTAAAGAGTGTTTATTAATAGAGTGTTTATTCCACATGATGGGTTGCAACTGTAACAACTGCAATTTGTCCCTACAGGATCAATAAAGTATTTCTGATTCTTATTTTGATTCTGATTTTGTGAACATGACCAACCTTCAGAACCTCAAGAGGGCAGTCAAAGCAAGAACTACTAAAACATGTAGATGTAAAGTTAGCTGTTGATTTTTTTTTTCAAGATTTCACTACAAAATGTGTGTGTGTGTGTGTGTGTGTGATTTTTTTTTTTTTTTTTGTAGACACATCTGTTTTTATATGATATGATAAGGTTTAGTTACATGGCTATGTAAAATAATAATAGAGATACTAGAATATACCAGGTTTATTAGTGTTAACAAACACTTACTCTTTAAATATATACTACATTTAAAGAAAAAGATTAATGATAACAATGATAATAAAGAGCTTTTATTCACCTGCAAAATTATACATTTATTATATGTTAATTATACATTATAAGATTTATCTGGGACAGTAAATTGTATTTGTGCACAAAAGCACAAGAATAAACTAGAATTGAAAAAGAACTGTGTTTATCTAACTGCATCTAGTGCTCCTTGTGGCAGCCAAGTATTATATATAATTACCATCTAACACCTTCTTCAGCTAAACAGTACATTTACATTCAGTTCAGGTGATCAGGTGAAGAAATTTGTGACCATACACTGGCTGAGGGCAACTATCAAACATGTAGAACTAAAAATTGATCTTCAAACCAGTTCACAGACTTTTTTAAATGTTCTTGTTACTTTTCTTGTATTAATGTTTGAATCAATTTATTGATTAGCAATGATTTTATTTGTCTCCTGCCTAAAAAATGTTTTTTTATCTAATCTTTATTCATTATTTTAATTTTTTCCACATCCACCCCTTTTCATTTATATGCAAATCCTCTTTTCCTCTCATAATATCATCAGCATCTCGCTCTCCATCAGCTCTCCTCTCTCTAAACGCTCCACAATCATGTTGACTTCAGCTTCTCTGCTGCTGCTGGCTGCTGCCTCATGTGAGTGTTTGAACTGAAGCTGGATTTGAGTTCATCTGGTTTATTAGTGAAAATATAGAAAGCTGTTCTTCTCTCTTTTCACAGATGTGTTCTGTGCTACTGAGCTCATCCAGTCAGACTCAGTGCTCATCAAACCAGCAGAGCCTTTGACCATCACCTGTAGAGTGTCTGGAGCTTCTATCACTGACAGCAGTCATTATGCAACAGCTTGGATTCGACAACCTGCAAGAAAAGCTCTGGAATGGATCAACCTCATTTATTATGATGGGAGCATAGCTGCTAAAGATTCACTGAAAAACAAGTTCACTGTCTCTCGAGACACCTCCAGCAACACCATCACCCTACAAGGACAGAATCTGCAAACTGAAGACACAGCTGTATATTACTGTGCTCGAAGACCACACCGATATATGATATTGCAGTACTGTACAAAAACTCACACTCACTACACAGTTTAGCGCTACTAAAAGTCTCCATCTCCTATGACACGAAGGCACTTTAAAGATATATATATATTAATGTAGATCACAGGCCTACTTTTGTATTATATGTAATATGTTGTATTTGGGTGAGCAACTTACTACATACATACTTACACTTAGTCTTTCATTCAGGTGATAGTTCTGGGTTGTACACTTTGAAAATGTTTGTCAAAATTGACTAGCTTGCATGAAAATTTGATGACAATAGCAAATCTAAGACTAAGAATCTTAGTCTCAGGCTTAATTTGGGTCTTAGATTTTATCACTATGAGGCTGTATTTGTCAGATTAGTGAATAACTGTAGAAACTTAGACATCACTCATTGGAGCTTTATAATTAACCTCCAGTTCCCCGAACCAGAATGGTATCTCTTCAGACTTCTAGAGGGCAGCGTAAGCAAGATTTGAAATGATCTTCAAGTCAAAGTCAACAGAATCAACAGAATTTATTATGATGTCATACAAGCTAAAGATTCACTGAAAAACAAGTTCACTGTCTCTCGAGACACCTCCAGCAACACAATCACCCTACAAGGACAGCAACTGCAAACTGAAGACACAGCTGTGTATTACTGTGCTCGATATGCAGCACAGTATTATTAAGATATTGGCATGTTCTAAAATTCACAGCTTTCGTAGCGAAAAAAAAATACTAAATGAATGCTCTCCCTTTAATGACAAAAAGTGGTTTTCCTCCCACCCTTCACTTTTCCTCTTCTTTCTCCGTTCTTACATTACATATTACATATTACATTACATATTAAATATCACATGTAAATTATCAAGTAAAACATTACTATGACTTTTAATTTACAAGACGATCAGTACTAAGGGTCCTAATCTAATTACTGAATTTGCTGATGATGAAGATGTGGGCAGTTTTATTGATAACTGCTGTGTATAACTATACATAGTAACCCTAATAAATCCCTCAATGTAGACAAAATGAATTCTATACACTACTCATCATTAAACTATATTAATGTTATTGAAGTTTCAAATGTTTCTGACTACAACTGGGAAAGAAATGCAGAGAGGGGACAGATCTATTTAGAGAAATATAATTGCTAGAGGGCAGACTCTGAATATCTAGAATATCAGCTTGTAGAGTTTCCAACCCTGTTCCTGCAGGATCCCCTACTCAAATATTTTGACTGGGGCAGTGGTGGCTATCGATAACAGGGTTGCGGGTTCGATTCCTGGGCTCGGCAAGCTGCCACTGATGGGCCCTTTACCCTCTCTGCTCCCCGGGCGCTGGAGTTGGCTGCCCACCGCTCTGGGTGTGTGTGTGTACTCACTGCCCCTAACACATGTGTGTGTGTGTGAGTGTGTGTTCACTACCAGATGGGTTAAATGCGGAGGACCCATTTCGCTGTACAGTGACAAATACGTGCACCTTTACCTCCAATGGTGAAGGTAGTATGTTAGAGCAGGATTCCCCTAAAGTATGCAGGGCAGGAGGTCCTCCAGAACTGGGGTTAGTAACCACTGCATTCACAAATATTTTCCAGCCATTCTGATGAAGAGAAATGTTCAGTTTATCATGATGAACAATAAATTAAGGTTCACATCATCTATAAAGTCTGTTTGCTTGCTGTAACCAGTATTCTGCCAGAAGCTATCAAAAGTGGTGGGTCAAGGTGTAACTTTGCATGGGACATTAAACCAAATATTAGGTGTGCTGTGTGTATATGTCTGACCCAGTATGTATAATTTTTACACTGTATTTATTTCACACCACCAAAAACACATTAGCATATGATGATTGCTATATTCATGAGTCACATCCATGTTCTTGATGAGTGGATGAAAACATTTGGCCACAACTAATATATATCATTTATAACTGTGACATTTATCTAATTCTCATAACACATGGCTTCATGATACTCATGCCAGAGTATTTCTGAAGATCAGATATTCTCCTATTAATCCTCTAGAGGGTGGGGTATGCAAACCTTCCTTTATAAACACAGACTCTAGCTGCATTGTTCTCACTTTGGTTTGACTTTGCAGCAGCAGCCATGAACCCAAGACTCCTCTGCTGTTTAATTTTCACATCAATTACTATTATCAGTGAATCTGTCATTTATATCATTTATGCATTAATATGATATTGGTATGTATCAGTGTTTTAACTGAAATCACTGACAGACTGCAGTCAAAGTGGGATTAGGAGCATAACCCTAAAAGAATCCCTGAAAAGCAAGTTCAGTATTTCTAAAGAGGCGTCCAGCAGCACTGTGACTCTACAAGGACAGAACATGCAGCCTGAGGACACAGCTGTGTATTACTGTACACATAAAGGCACAGATATACAAAACATATGAGTGCACAAAAACAGTCAGACTGCAATATTAAACACATGACAGCGTGTCGTTGGTGAGCTGTGTGGGAGGGCATTTGTGAATCCTGGGTGCAGTTTGTATGGAAATCTGGTTATATTCTGGTGCTCAGTGAGACAGTGTTTAGGTCAGGCTACTGGGGAAAATCACTGAAGGATGACTGTGTCCAAATGTTCTATTGAAACTCTTCTCTGGTGGTAGAGTGTACAAAATACAAAGAATGTACAGCAAAAGTACAACAATATTTTTTATAACAATATTTACAGCATAAAGCCCCTGACCTTAGTATGGGCAGCATCCAACTAACAACACTCACGACTAACACCACTAACGCATGTTATTCAGTAACTACAGGACTTCTGTACAAACTGGTGGGGGGGCTTTACTTTGGTAATAGAAGTTTGTAATGACACTTTCGGCCCACTATATCCTATTATATATTTTGCAGTTGTCACAGCACTGCTAGTTGTACCATATATTATTATCTATGTGAGAAATAAACTTTGATTTAAACTGATTTGACTTTGCAGCCTAATCAGTCCTCCTTCAGCATAAAAGATCAAACTATCTGAAACTGCAGGTATCATTACCGTCAATATGAGGTATCCCATTACCTGGACAATACTAGTGAATATATCAATTAATTCTGGGACAATCTTAAAATCAGAGAGCTATGACTGAAGCAGTTATTAATATATTGTCAGTCTTAAGGACTGCTGCTAAGCAGGTTAGGTTACATCACAAACATAGTTGGATCCTACCAAAATTCATACTTCTATACTTCTATACTTCTATGTGGGGACCTTAGTGGGCCATAACATAACCATCAAAAGTAATTTGCTGAATTGAAAGCATAGAAAGTCCAGCTAACGATGACTGAGTGGTATTGGACAATTATTCTTATTTGTATTTTATTTATTTATTCTTGTAGTGTATATATATATATCTGTGAGTATGTGAGTTGATTCCATGTGTTGAAAACTGGCAGAGATGAAGTTTCTTCAATAAACTCATGTCTTAAATACATTCACCTCCTACAGGTCACTTCATAGGCAAATAAAAGATACTCCCCTCCCCTCTCACACACTCTATATGAAGCTCTGGAGAACTGAAATGCTCCCACAGGTTCAAGCCCAACCCAAAAAGATGAACTCTACAGCTCTACTGCTCCTGCTGGCAGCTGCGTCCTGTGAGTCACTTATTACATTCAACTTTTTCTAATATGTTCATAAAATCTCAAACTGTAATATTTTACTGTATCTAACTGCTACATATTTATACCCCCAGATGTTCACTGTATAGAACTGACGCAGCCTGATTCCATGATGGTCCGTCCAGGTCAGAGTCTGACCATCAACTGCAAAGTTTCATATTCGGTTACAAGCTATGCTACAGGTTGGATCCGACAGCCTGCAGGAAAAGCTCTGGAGTGGATTAGTCTCATCAGTAGTGGTGGAAGCACATATTACAGTGATAAACTGAAAAGCAAGTTCAGCATCTCCAGAGACACTGGAACTAACACAATAACATTACAAGGACAGAATCTGCAGACTGAGGACACAGCTGTGTATTACTGTGCAAGAGAACACAGTGATATAAAGTCATGCATTTGTCTTACAAAAACCCAGAGACTTAAAACTCAAGGCAACTAACAGATTATGTCTGGCTGATTGTGATTGTTTGTCTTGGAATAGAACAATGAAACATAAAATAATGTCAATGTATTATTTAATGTAAATGTAATGTTAAACAAAATTCAAATCACATATATGCAGTTTTCAAGCCAATTTACCACCCTGTTATTTTTTCTCAGAGCGAAACACACCAATTTGGCTTTAATGGAGGGTTCACAGGCTTCCCTACATGGATAGCCACAGTGACACTTTCTCCGATTGGCCCTTACACCTCATACATCCATCCAAGATTTAGCTTTTAGTCATTTTTGCCTCATTTCTATGCTTCAGTTCTGTAAGTAGTCGCTGCATTTGGATTTGAAATGTTTTTGCTGATGGGCAAAATGCGTAAAGATCTAAATGTTTTGGGGTTTTGAAATTGGTTTGGTTTACACAGTTTTTATTCTACTGGATTTTTATTTTAATAATACCACAGGGAATTGTAGTATACTGAGATGCTGGAGCTGTCGTCTCGCTGCTTGCACGCTATCACTCAGGTTTGTGGATGGTGGAGCAGATGGACGCTAGCGTTTCAGGGCGCTCCCGTGTCTGTGTTACCGTAATTGGGCTGTTAGTCAGACCTGCCAGAGTCACCAGACAAACTCTGATACTGCTCAACATTCTCAGATCTCTATACACACATGAACAAAATTTGGCAAATTCCATTCTGTCTTTTTTATGATTTGTTTTCAACAATGGTGTCCTCCTTGGTTGTCTCCCATGAAGTCCACTTTGGCTCAAACAAGGACGGATGGTGCGACCTAACACGGATGTTCCTTAAGCTTGAAGTTCCCGTTTAATCTCTTTAGAGGTTTTTCTGGGCTCTTTTGTTACCATTCGTATAATCTGTCCCTTTGATTTGTCATCAATTTTTCTCCTGTGGCCACGTCCAGGGAGGTTGACTACAATCCAATGGATCTTACATTTCTGAATAATATGTGCAACTGTAGTCACAGGAACATCAAGCTGCCTGGAGATGGTCTTATAATCTTTATCTTTAATCATCTTCACTCTGACGATCACTGCCATGAATATATTAAGTTCTACTACACCATGATTATTACATTATGATTATGATCAGAGCAGTATAGATATTCAACAGTATAGATGGTTTGGTAATGTTTATCAATAATTTACAAATAGTTCTGACCAGAGGAGGATGGCCCCCCCTTGTGAGTCTTGGTACCTCCCAATGGTTCTTCATCCAGCTCTAAGGGACAGTCGCCGCTGGATCAGCTTAACATCGCTGTAAGGTGCATTGGAAAGTATGGGAAAGCCAGAACAATCTCCCATAGTTTCATGGGCAAAGCACATTAGACACACAATCTTACAGAGCTACACCCGGGAACGGAACTTGCTCTTCTTGTCCCAAGACAAGAACCACACTATCCTGGGTCCATGAACTTCATGTCTATGAACAACAGCATATGTGATGAATTTACCTCAGACCGCACCTGGCTCTTAAAGAAAATGGCAAGTGACATGCTGATTGGTTTATTGGACATCACACCCAAAACACACTGAGAGACTTAATAGATGCCTTTTTTGCATTTCGAGCTGTGCGAGGCGTCCTTTTCCCGCCATTGCGATAGCAAAGACACACTGACATGCCCTGAATCAAGCTGTGCGACTGCAAAGTTTCATACTCAGTTACAAGCTATCTTAGAGGTTGGATCCGACCGCCTGCAGGAAAAGCTCTGGAGTGGCTTGGAAATATCTATACACGTGGGAGCACAGACTACAGTGATAAACTGAAAAGCAGGTTCAGCATCTCCAGAGACACTGGAACTAACACAATAACAGTAAAACAGTTTCCAGTAAAAGACATGGACACAATCAAATGAATAACCAGTTTTGGTAATAAATGAAACACACTGGTTAGAGCACTGGTCATGGTAATGATCACATGGTTGTGGGTTGAATACACAGTCTGCAACGCTGCCACTATTGGGCCTTAAAACATGCTTAAACAAGCTTATGCCATAGTATAACTGATCCTGTGCTTTGACCATAACATTTCCAAGCTTTTTTATACTGTACACATTTGTACAGAATTGTACAGCCCCCCTTGTGCTGTCAAGACAGCTCTGACTTGTAGAGGCATGGACTCCACAAGACCTGTGTGGTGTCCTGTGGAATTTCGCAGCAAGACTTTAGCAGCAGATCATTTCCTGTAAAGTCCTGTGAGTTGTGAAGTGGGGCCTTCATGGAACACACTAATAAGCTTTGGGTGCCCGTGATCCTGTTGTTGGTTCACCAAGAACCTCCCCACAAGAGCTGCAATTGTTCTGTAAATGATCTGTAACACTTACTAACCAAGTCATCTAGTCATCACAATGCCATCACACCACAGCTCAAAGTCACTCAGAATCTTCCTGCTTCCAACACATCAGCTTTAAGAGCTCACTGTTCACTTATTGCCTTGTGCTGTTGATCAACCCCTTGACAGGTGTCATTGGAACCAGTCAATATTATTCATTTTGAGTGGCTTTAATATTGTGGCTGATCTGTCTAAATTCAGTAACTGATTTCAGCGTTTAAGGCATCTTCAACAGCAGGGCTAAATATCAGCCAGCGAAATGCAGGGAAAATGTTCTTAATGTTTCATGTGTGTTTAGGTGTCCAGTCTCAGGTTGTTCTCATACAGTCAGTGGCAGTGCATCCCACAAACTGTCCTATTTGTGCAGTGGATGTCACTAAGCGTACCTTGTCAGACATATTTACTATATGTGCTGTGTATTAGCTGTTATGCACTCACCAAGCACATGTACATCCCTTTATGGCCGCCGATCAGACCATCTAATGGCTACTTCCAGCATGCTAAAGCTCCATGTCATCTAAAATTTGTTTCATGAATTTCATAATGAGGATAGTGTTTTTCTGTGGAATTTCTAGTCCCAATACCTGAATCCAATAGATTACCTTTTTATTATGTGGTAGAATGGGAGATTGTAGCATGGATTTCACAAGATATTGGACACATTTCTGGAAGTTCTGGTCAATGCTGACAAGATTGCTTCACTTTCATGCTGACAAACAATTAAAGCCTGTCCTACCCAGTATTAGTAAATTGTTCCTTATAATGTGCTTGGTGAGGGTACAACAGCTAATGAACAGCACTCATAGTAAATATGTCGGACATGATAAGCATGGTGACAAATGTAACATGTGCACAAAAATGATACAGTTTAGGCGATGTTAAATGTATGACAGAATACTACAGCACAGTCAGGTTATACACTGGAATCGACTTCAGTCCCAAACTGACGTACAGAAGCTATGGCTAGAAGGCCTGTAGATCTTTGGATTTATAGAGCTGTGTACTGGAGGCAAATCAGTATGACACTACTGCTCTGGAAGCTTAAACAGAGTCTCTATTTAAGAGCTGGAATCCAAACATTTTACTTGATGTAATACATTTTGCACAGCAGCAGTTATGGACAAGCTTAGATTTTCACAGTAGAATTCTGAAGAAACACCTGAAGAATTCACTATAAGGCAAGTTTATTGCTTCTGAGATGTTGCTCCTCAGTGTCCTGCACAGAAGTCTGCATATGCAACGATGTACTAATTAAAAAGACTAACTAAAGTGATTCTACAGTTTTAATGTCTATTGAGCTTTGCATATTTTAAGCAATTATTTAAGCATTAATGTCTTTTTGAACAGTTTGTAAAAATCATAACTGTATTATGATCAGTTCATGATCTATTTGTTTGTTTATTGAGAGATATTTTGAGTAAATGCTAAAAGTTATTATAATATCATGCATACTGTAAGGCCCTCATTGTCGCGCCATCCCCCAGTGCGATCCCAGGTCGCCACCCACAGGCCCATATAGGACTTCTGCCTTGTTTGTGTTCATTTTATGTTCATGTGTTGCATCTGGGACTGGGAGCATTTAAGGAGCCTCGCTCCAGCCTGTAGTTCCTGTGAATTGAACCTCTAGGCATAGGCCTGTAAGCTGGCATCTTGTTTTTGTCCAGCTGTCTTCAAATCTGGTTCTCGAGGCAGTTCCGTTACGCCACATCCAGTTCATGCTTCCCAGCAGCTCTAGCTGACGAGGCAGTTCCACAGCGCACTCAGGTTAGAATTGTCCATTCCTGGATTCATGTAGAGCGTTGCTCTAGTACGCAGGTCTGGTTTCCCCTTCGTATGGCCAAGCTTGGCTATTTTGAGTTCTTCCCTTTTCTATTTCCAAGCTAGGCTTGAGGTTTTTGTTTCTCTCACACTCTCTACACTCTCTGCCCCCCGGGGCGCCGCAGCAGAGGCTGCCTACCACTCCAGGCACCTGTGCTCACTGTCACTGTGTGTTTGCTCACTAGTGTGCATGTGTGGGTTAAAGGCAAAGGCCAAATTCAGATGACAAACTCAGGAATTGTGCCCAACACACATGGTGAAGATGGTTGTCTTGTCTAATATTTGAATAAAGTAAACAAAATAAATCATATACTATAATTCATTAACAATCCCTGATCTGAATTAAAGGAATGCATAAGAATGCAGTGGAAAAGAATACAGAGAGGGGCGGGGCTATTTAGATGAAGAACTCAAAATTATAGTTTATGCAAATTCACTGTCCTTCACAAGCTTCTTATTCTCAGTTATACCACCACTATTTCTGATCTTCTGCTGAATAAGCATCACTCTGCTGTTTGAAGAATGGAAGTGACGGAGTGGAAGTTTTATATTAGTGTCTCTCGTTACAAGTAAGATCCTGCTGAGCTGATTTTCCCCTGAATGTTCTCATTCTGAATTCACTATTCTGATCTTTTCTTCATTCCTTATTTTCCTCTCATGTTTAAGATGCTGGAGTCAGACTCTGATGCAGTCTGAAACAGTAGTCATTTCACCAGGAGGAACCCATACTCTGACCTGTACATGGTCTGATATAGACTTTGATGGCTACTGGATGGCTTGGATTAGACAGGCTCCTGGAAAAGGGCTTGAGTGGGTTTCATCTATTTTGGGTTCAAGTGTCAGCACTAAAGAGTACTCTCAGTCTGTCAAGGGAAGATTCACCATCTCCAGAGACAACAGCAAGGATCAGCTGTATCTGCACATGAACAGTTTGAGGACTGAAGACACAGCTGTGTATTACTGTGCTCGAGTCACAGTGACAGAAGAGTCTACAGTTCTGTACATTCATTTATAGGTTATTTAGTGAATTAATAAGGGGTTCCATGGCATTGGTCTGAAGAACCCTTGTCATGACCATTCACTTTTTTGAGTGAGCCAACAGTATAATATTGGGGTAACTCAGTTGAATCAAATCTCCATTACTAATAAACAACGAAGCTCCATTCAGTGACGTACTTCCAGACATGGTTTCAGTCTAGTCTTGCACTACATTGTACATGTGAATGGTGAATCACTATCGAAAATTATGTTCAGCTTAAGTTTAGGTTTAATCTGGGTCTGGGAAAATAGTCTTTTGAGTGTTAAAATAAAATTAAGTAAGTAATACTGGCTAATCAAATGTATGAGTAAACAGCCTCATCTGTAATTCCTTATAATCAAAGTTCAAAAGTTCAATCCCATCAGTTCTTCTAAAGTTTTCATCCTGACTGATTATAACTGACGCCACTGAACTTTCAGTTACAAATATTACTCATATAAGAGTATATTATGCAAAAGATGAGCCACAGTGTTTATTTAAAGTGTTTATTTGAACCTCTAGAAGGCAGACTCTGCATATCTACAAGTGGCATTTGCACTGTTTCCCAAAGCCTGAGCACATGGCAGTGAGGTGTGATTCTTATCTAGATGCAGCAGAAAAAGGCAGGGTGTGTCAAAATAGAATATGTGAAAGAATAAGACTTGTTATTATAATAAGAATAATAAAATAGTTTACTAGTCTACTGCTGAAGTGAGAGATGAGAATGAGAATTTCATAGCTTCCATCTCAGTAGAAACAGAAAAAAAGTGTGGATATATGACAGAATTTAAGTTGATATTTGTCACAGTTATGTAATGTATTAGTAATGTTAATAACCAGTCAACATTGTTAATGGCATAATTACATTTTCTAAGAAGTTTAATTTAAACTATTTTTTTTCTATATAATGATGGATCAAGAAGAAATTTGCTTATATCAGCAAATGTAAAACAATCATAATTAATATTTCAATCTTGTTTTCCATAAAATACAACGCCTGAAACCTGTCATTCATATGCAAATCCTCATTTCCTCTCATAATAACAGCAGCATCTCGCTCTCCATCAGCTCTCCTCTCTCTAAACGCTCCACAATCATGTTGACTTCAGCTTCTCTGCTGCTGCTGGCTGCTGCCTCATGTGAGTGTTTGAACTGAAGCTGGATTTGAGTTCATCTGGTTTATTAGTGAAAATATAGAAAGCTGTTCTTCTCTCTTTTCACAGATGTGTTCTGTGCTACTGAACTCATCCAGCCAGACTCAGTGCTCATCAAACCAGCAGAGCCTTTGACCGTCACCTGTAGAGTGTCTGGAGCTTCTATCACTGACAACAGTCATGTTGGAACAGCTTGGATTCGACAACCTGCAGGAAAAACTCTGGAATGGATCAACCTCATTTATTATAGTGGGAGCATACGTGCTAAAGATTCATTAAAAAACAAGTTCACTGTCTCTCGAGACACCTCCAGCAACACAATCACCCTACAAGGACAGAATCTGCAAACTGAAGACACAGCTGTGTATTACTGTGCTCGATATGAGCACAGTGCTGGAAGGAGTTGGCTGAAACGTACAAAAACTGAAACAAGAACTGAAGAACATTATCTGTATTAAAAAACAGATTAACTCCACACACATATACACACTTTATCATTTCTTTACTCTTTCTTTACTCTAAAGAGCACTGGCTCACCATTCCCATTGCAATGCAAAGACAAGCACTATAACAAGCAGTTATTAATAAACACTGTAAAGACACGATACAGTGTGAAGTCTACACTGTTACAACACCTTAGCTGAGATAGTGTAACTCCACTAAATTTGCTTTGGGTTAGTGTCTTGTTGCATCATCCAACTGATTTCCTTCCAACTTCTTGAACAATGTTAAATTTATTGTTCCCTTAAAGATCACATGGAGGTCAGGTCCTAAGGCAGCAGAGGAGCTCCTTCCACCATGCTTCACAGTTGGGATGAGTTTTGGCTGTGCAATGTTTTTACCTGCCCATTTTGTTTGTTATGTACCTTGTTTTGTATTTCCTTTGTGGTTTTAATAAATCTTGCTTAGATCCATATCTGCAAGTGTTCACCCTATCTCTGTCTTGCTGTACATGCCATGACAAATACCATAATATCTATCATAGCTATCACATTAATAGCTGTAATCAGTGAGTGGACATCTGCAAATCTGACTTGTATAAATGTTATGAGGTTATGAGTTATTGTTTAAACTGACAGTGCACTGTCTAACATCTAATTAAACCTGGAGAATCACCTGTACCTACTCTAGGTTCGTTCAGGGGAGATTTAGTGTTTAACATAGATTTAATGATGGTCAAAATTAAGTTTATATAGAATTTAAATATTTTATGTTTTTTTGCCAATTGGCCTAAAGCATAAATCCAGGTCATGCCAAAGGATTTTTTCCTAAGGAAAATAGGTTTTAGGAAGTTTAGGATCATTATTTTCAATTCAAAACAGTTAAAAGAGACTGATGGTGAAACTGAAATGTGTCATTTTATGATACTACTTTTATAAGTGGTAAGTAAATCAACTCCATGAATCTAGGGGGAATACAGGATTAAATTATTCACTTTTCTGGACTTACCTATTGGCGTAGATATGTTTCAAGTTCTGTGTTTGGGGCAAAGTAGCTGGGTTTTGGGGGATTGTGCAATTTATAAATATGTAATACCTATGACAATATGTATTTCTAACATGAATGTATAACCTGGGACATTCAATTCTTCAATTTATATTTCCTCAAACTGTCTCTACAAGACCTCAGAAAGTGTGCTGTTGTCTCTGGCACCAATACATTAGCAGAAGATTTATAAAACCTTTTAGGTTTCATAAATTGTGAGATGGAGCCTCACATTCATATGCATTCACTTTTCATTTAAATGCAAATGCAAAAAAAATTGTAGTTTCCTTTTGCAGTACTAATCAATACTTTCTCTGTATTTTCAAAGCAGAACAAACACATAAAAAATAGACTCCATTTTATTAATAAAAACAACAATTAATTATTCGTGTCATGTATTAACATTAGCACCGTGCACCGTGCTGCCACTGCTGGATCCTTGAGCAAGGCCCTTCACCCTCTCTGAACCCTCTGAAGATGGTTGTCTTGTCTTATATTTGAATTAAGTAAATAAAATAAATCATATACTATAATTAATCAACACTTCCTGATCTGAATTAAAGGAATACATAAGAATGCAGTGGAAAAGAATACAGAGAGGGGCGGGGCTATTTAGATGAAGAACTCAGAATTATGGTTTATGCAAATTCACTGTCCTTCACAAGCTTCTTATTCTCAGTTATCTCTCACTGTTTCTGATCTTCTGCTGAATAAGCATTACTCTGCTGTCTGGAGAATGGAAGTGACGACGTTCTGCAGTTTTATATTAGTGTCTCTCGGTACAAGTAAGATCCTGATTGGCTGATTTTCCACTGAATGTTCTCATTCTGAATTCACTATTCTGATCTTTTCTTCATTCCTTATTTTCCTCTCATGTTTAGGATGCAGGATTTAAACTCTGATACAGTCTGAAGCAGTAGTCATTACACCAGGAGGATCTCATACACTGACCTGAACAGCATCTGGTCTAGACTTTGATAGTTACCAGATGGCCTAGATTAGACAGGCTTCTGGAAAAGGGCTTGAATGAATTTCATTCCTTTCAGCTACAAGTGGCAACAATAAACTATGCTCTTAGTCTGTTAAAGGAAGATTCACCATCTCCAGAGACAACAGCAAGAAGTAGGTGTATCTGCAGATGAGCAGCCTGAAGACTGAAGCTGTTTATTACTGTTCACAAAAACCACACCAATACAAGGCTGTGTAGAGTTGTACAGAACTATTGTATTAATAGATTACTATACAATAAAGGGCTGAAACTTGCAAAATGTATTTTAAATTGCCAAGGCCACGACTTCTCAACGTCCTGTTAGTGTTCATGATTGAACACAACTGGTAGCTTTGTTGTTAATTATTTAAAAAAATAACATTTGTTCACAAAATTTTTGTTGCTTTTTTAACAAAAGATAGGTGTTGTCACTCATTCTGCCCCAGAAAAAGAACACTTCAATGAAATCACTGAAAGCCCAAAATTATCACTGAATGGATTGTTTATAACAGTGATGTTTAATTAAATCTCCAAGCCTGCATGTCATTGTTACTGATCTAAGATAAAGTAAATGGCAAAAAATGTATTTACATTTACGGCATTTAGCAGACGCTCTTATCCAGAGCGACTTACAAAGTGCTTTGCTATTTACCCAAGAAAAGCCTTAGCTAGTTAGAATAGGCTAATAATTCAAAAGATATCCCTAAGCTTAGACATTGAGAAGAGGTGGGTCTTCAGTCTGCGTTTGAAGACAGCGAGCGACTCGGCCGTTCGGACACCCAGGGGAAGCTCGTTCCACCACTTTGGTGCCAGGACAGAAAAGAGCCTGGACGCTTTTCTTCCGCAGATTTTGAGGGATGGCGGGTCGAGCCGAGCCGTACTTGAAGCTCGAAGGGCTCTTGGTGCGGGTCGGCTTTTGACCATTGCCATCAGATACGGAGGGGCTGGTCCGTTCTTGGCTTTGTAGGCCAGCGTCAGGGTTTTAAATCTGATGCGGGCAGCTACAGGAAGCCAGTGGAGAGAACGCAGCAGTGGAGTGACATGGCTAAATTTTGGGACATTGAAGACGACCCGTGCCGCTGCATTCTGGATGAGTTGCAGGGGCCTGATTGTGCGCAGAGGGAGACCAGCCAGAAGAGAGTTGCAGTAGTCAAGTCTGGAAGTGACGAGAGACTGAACAAGCACCTGGGCGGCCTCTCTAGAGAGGAAGGGTCGAATTCTCCGGATGTTGTACAGAAGAAATCTGCAGGACCGAGTTACGTTTGCAACTTGCGTTGCAACATGCAACATTAATTAATTCAATATTAAAAATGTGCTTGTAAAGTTGTCTTTTGTTGACAGTGTAAACTAAGACACCTTTCAAAATGTTTATGTTGTGGTATATTCGTTGGCTAATGCAACTGTTCATAGGCCTGAAGGAATGGTATGGAGTTGAGGAATAATATGGTGAGGCCCATAGGATAGACTTGGAAAGGAGAGTGAGATCCGTTCCCAGACCTAATGTGAGAAACTGTACATGAACTGAATGACCATAAGATGTTGTGTAGTTTGGACATACTTTTGGGTGTACGTAACTGAGATGTTAAGAGATCCAGCTGTGTCTTCAGCACATAGGCCACGTAAGTAATGGTGGGTGCAAATGAATATTCCTTATGGATGAAATGCAGACATCCTGCATATGAGAACAGGCCAACAACATATGATGTATAGTAGGGTATAAAGCATAAGGTATTGAGAGAAAGAGGGAGAGAGAGAAGAGAGGCACCCAGAATTGGTGGACTCTCTCCACACTGTACTTTTGATTGGAATAAAATGTTTCATTGTTACACCTGAAGGACAGTGGTCTCGAGTCTCCTTTTTAAACAAAGTCCTCCTCCGGAGAAAGCCTATCCACAGCAATGTAAACCTGACTCATTGTTTCATTAAAAAACTACAATGAATGAATTTTAATGTCTGGCCTTTGTGTTTCTATAATGAATTAAATGTAAAAGTGCATCTGATGTTTTCAATATACTGATACTAGAATATTCCTGAAGATATTTGAAACCATCCTGAGGGTGGGACATGCAAACTAGGCTTTTCCGTTATAAACACAGATTGTATAAACCATGATCCCAAGACTCTTCTGCTGTTTATTTGTCACATTAATGTCTGTAATCTGTGAGTAGAGTTTTCTGTACAGCTGAATTTTATGTTCTTTTAGTCTTAATGTGAGATTGTTTTAACTGAAAACACTGACTGTGTTTATTTCACAGGTTGTAGATGTCAGACCCTGACTGAGTCAGAGCCAGTGCTCATTAAACCTGGAGAATCTCACACACTCTCCTGTACCTACTCTGGGATTTCTGATAGTGATGCAGATATATCCTGGATTAGACAGGCTTCTGGAAAAGGGCTTGAATGGATCTCTCACATTTCAGCTCCAAGTGGCAGTAATAAATATTACTCTCAGTCTGTTAAGGGAAGATTGACCATCTCCAGAGACAACAGTAAGAAGCAGGTGTATCTGCAGATGCAAAGATCTCAATCTTTCTCAAGGCAATTGATTTTCAAACTCAACATGGCGTTGACAAGCTCTGATCATCCTAAGCTCTTTCCATCAATGCTGATCAGCAGTGCAGAGTTCTATACCTCCCTGGAGTCATTTACTTTATCTAAAAGCACTCTTTAATAATGTGATCTGCCTTTTTAGGACCTAGACACTTTAATCTAGAGTTTATTAAAAACAAATTTTAATAGCTAGCTTTTTTTTTAGTTTTTTTTTTTTTTTTTTTTTTTTTTGATTTTTTGTTTTCTCCAGTCTGTCTGGGAGAGAGATGGTTCAAATAAACTTGATCATCAAATTTGAACCTGCATGGCCTTAACGATCCTACTTGTGTAGGATCCTGCTCCACTGTCACCATATCAATATGTCTATGATCCAAGAGACTCATTTTAAAACATCACCCACAAAACAAACACTATAAAACTATCCACTTGCTCTAAACATGCTTCCTCTAAATCTAGAGGGTTTTCATGATGGTTAGGAGAATATTGGAAAAACAACTTACCAAAACTAGAAGATACAGTGAGTTGTTTTACCTTTATATTTAACTTGTGTACTTTATTGTGTACTGTATTCAATCATTTATTGAACTGGCATGTATTTATGTCCCTGATGCATTCAAACCTAATTTTAGGACGAATATAACCATCCATCCTGCTATGAGTAAAGAGCATCTGTTTTAAATTGGAGTTGACTTTAATGCTGTTCTTGATGTTAACTTACAGGTCACACAGGTCATCTTCACAAAATATCCTCCCCCCAACTTGACATAAGGTCTATTCTCATATTGAGTATTTACTGATTTCCTCTTCTGTTGTTCTAAAAGCGTCTAATTGTAGTTTCAGGTTATGGCCTTATGACACACTCACTGAAAGGTGGGGATTTAAACACCTACAGGATGAAGTTTTTACTATGCGATGTTGTCTCAGTGTAAAAAGAGTTTTTACATTTTACTTCATATTTTTAAGATCTGAGAACCATAAATACAATCTCGTAAACTATACAATACTCGTTTTATATCTAACTATATACTTCAGAAACAATGGGCACTCACCTGAGCTCCTGCTTACAATCAGGGACTTGGTGAGTTCCCTACTATTAGACTCCATTAATTAATAATAAATAGCACAGCTTTTTAGCAACAAATGATATTACATGATTATGAATCATATTCTTTCAAATAAAACACAATGAAAGCAGTAAGAATCCAATGTTGCCATGACATTTATATCCATGATGTGGGTTTGTTAGCTTCTAGAACGTTAGGCTCTGTAGAGCTGTGGCTTTTAAATTAGCCCAGTATAAAACCCTTGGAGGCCTAGATAGACATGAGCATGTGGGTGTTTGTTTAAGCCACTAGGAGTCAGTCTGTGCTGCAGATGATGCGCAAGAATATGAAAGGAGGTCTGAAAGATCACTATAGTCTAACCAGGCTGAAGATGAGAGTTTGTGTTCTATAAACAGGGAAGTAGGAACCTGTGCTGATGTAGGGAACCCTTCCTCTCCTAAAGTGAAGGCACCTGAAAGTGTCTTGTGATATCTTGTACCATAATATGGACAGATCCTTTAAGTTCTCTCAGTTGCCAGGTGGAGGGCCTCCATGGATCACGTCAATGAGCTGTTATCCTTTTTTACCAGCTCAGTCCACATTCTTGTTTTCATATCCACCCCCATTCATATGCAAATCCTCATTTCCTCTCATAATAACAGCAGCATCTCGCTCTCCATCAGCTCTCCTCTCTCTAAACGCTCCACAATCATGTTGACTTCAGCTTCACTGCTGCTGCTGGCTGCTGCCTCGTGTGAGTGTTTGAACTGAAGCTGGATTTGAGTTCATCTGGTTTATTAGTGAAAATATAGAAAGCTGTTCTTCTCTCTTTTCACAGATGTGTTATGTGCTACTGAGCTCATCCAGCCAGACTCAGTGCTCATCAAACCAGCAGAGCCTTTGACCATCACCTGTAGAGTGTCTGGAGCTTCTATTACTGACAGCAGCAGTCATTATGGAACAGGTTGGATTCGACAACCTGCAGGAAAAGCTCTGGAATGGATCAACCTCATTTATTATAGTGGAGGCATAGATGCTAAAGATTCACTGAAAAACAAGTTCACTGTCTCTCGAGACACCTCCAGCAACACAATCACCTTACAAGGACAGAATCTGCAAACTGAAGACACAGCTGTGTATTACTGTGCTCGAAGACCACACTGATATATGATATTGCAGTACTGTACAAAAACTCACACTCACTACACAGTTTAGCGCTACTAAAAGTCTCCATCTCCTATGACCCGAAGGCACTTTAAAGCAATATATACATTTAGTCTTTCATTCAGGTGATAGTTCTGGGTTGTACACTTTGAGAATGTTTATCAAAATTGACTAGCTTGCATGAACATTTGATGACAATAGTAAATCTAAGTAGTTCTTGTTAGTCTTAGGCTTAATTTGGGTCTTAGGTCTTATCTCTATGAGACTGTATTTGTCAGATTAGTGAATAACTGTAGAAACTTAGACATCACTCATTGGAGCTTTATAATTAACCTCTAGTTCCCCGAACCAGAATGGTATCTCTTCAGACTTCTAGAGGGCAGCGTAAGCAAGATTTGAAATGACCTTCAAGTCAAAGTCAACAGAATCAACGGAATTTATTATGATGGAGTCATACACGCTAAATATTCACTGAAAAACAAGCTCACTGTCTCTGGAGACACCTCCAGCAATCACCCTACAAGGACATCAACTGCAAACTGAAGACACAGCTGTGTATTACTGTGCTCGATATTCAGCACAGTATTATTAAGATATTGGCATGTTCAAAAATTCACAGCTTTCACAGTGGAAAAAAATAATAAATAAATGCTCTCCCTTTAATGACAAAAAAATGCCCCCCCCTTCACTTTTCACTCTTCTTTCTTCATTCTTAAAAGCACTGTGTCACCATTTGCAATTTCCATTGCAATGCACAGACAAGCACAACACAAAATTACACAGTTATTAATAAACACTATAAAGACATGATGCAGTGTTTGAAGACTATACTTTCACAACACACTGCAGTGATATTTAACTCAAATAAATCTTTACTTGATTTACTCGCATGCTTTGGGTCATTGTCTTGTTGCATCAGTCGTTTCTTCAGCTTGAGCTCATGAACCGATGCCCTTCCTCTCTCCTGAATTTATTATTTTTTTTAATACACATTTTAATTCATTCTTCCCTCAACAATCACAAAAAGCTCAGGCTCTAAGGCAACAAGGCAACAAAGCAGCCTGAAACAATGATGCTCCCTCCACCATGGTTCATAGTTGGGATGAGGTTTTGCTGTTGGTATGCAGTGTTCTTTATCCTCCACAATAGCATTATGCATTTGTTCTAGGAACTTTTTCATCTGTCTATAGGAGTTTCTTCAATAAATGACTGATCCAGATAGCTTTTAGATGGGCAGCAATGTTTGTGTTGTTTTAGGACAGTAGTGGCTTCCTTTGTGGTGTCCTTCCATGAACATTTTGTTGTTTGACACTTTTTCAATAGTGCACACATTAGTTCTTTGTCATTTATAGGATCTGCTACAGGTAAGATATTAGTTAGAGATTAGTTAGATTGTGTTTGTCTGCAGTTCTGACTTAGATGATGATCAGACCACATTTTGTTAGTAATCAATGCAGAAATCCAAGTAATTCCAAAGCTTTCACTTACTTTTCATTTAACTGTAAATGATATGTATTAATGAGCTTTTTGAAGATAGGGACCTAATGTATGAATTGATAATCATAGTACAACTCTTATGAAGGTTTCCTTAAAGCAGAATTTGGAATTTGGGAATTTCTTCTGTTACACCCAGCAACACCTGCAGGCTGAGACACAGAGATGTGATCACCTTTAAGTCTATATAAATGTATATAAATATAAACTGATCAATTTATTGTACAATTATAATCACGGTGATGCATTCATGTTAGCTTACACTATATCTGAATAAGTTTTAATTAATTAACACTCCCCCATCTGTGATAAAGGAAGTGACAACGTTCTGATTTTCTACTGAATGTTTTCATTCTGAATTCACTATTCTGATCTTTTCTTCATTGATCTCTCACGTTTAGGATGTCGGAGTCAAACTCTTATACAGTCTGAATCAGTGGTCATTACACCTGGAGGATCTCATACACTGACGTGTACAGCGTCTGGTCTAGACTTTGATGGCTACTGGATGGGCTGGATTAGACAGGCTTCTAGGAAAGGGCTTGAATGGGTTTCATCTCTTTCCCAAGTGTCAGGAATAAATATTGCTCTCAGTCTGTTGAGGGAAGATTGACCATTTCCAGAGACAACAGTAAGAAGCAGGAGTATCTGCAGATGAGCAGCCTGAAGACTGAAGACACTGCTATTTATTACTGTGCACGAGAGCCACACTGATACAAGACCCAGCAGTGCTGCACAAAAACTCACATCCACTACAGTGTTCAGTCCTTCATGGAGGAGTGCACGGCTGAAATTTCTCCATCTCACTTTCAGCATCTGGAAAATACATAAAAGCAATGAGTACTGGGAAAGCATTAGTGGGCTAAATATGCTTTTTAACATGGTGATGAGACACAGGATCACATTCAGTACAAGTCTCATTCCACCAAAATGCACCACATAGCGCCACAGGTCATCATTTCTACCTGTGGCCTTACAACTGCATAACTCCTTCATTAATGTGTGACACTATGGTTCATCTGTGCAATACTCAAATTATACTGTTCATATGTACAAAAATAATAGTACTGTAATTCAATTTAATATATGTGCAATCATTTTTCATATTTATTATCACAGTTATTACCACTATGCCAATATACATCACTATATTCATATAATTTATACATATGTACATATTTCAAGTTTTATATTTTTTCTCCCTTTTTTAAATAAATTTATTTTATAGAGTGTTTATTTATAGAGTGTTTATTCTACATGACCGGTTGCAACTGTACCAACTGCAATGTCCCTCCAGGATCAATAAGATATTTCTGATTCTTATTCTGATTCTGATTTTGTGAACATGACAAACCTTTAGAACCTCCAGAGGGCAGTCAAAGCAAGAATACAACTAATCTGATTACTAATAAAACACATAGATGTAGAGTTAGCTATTGATTTTTTTATGATCATCCTGAAGAAGATTTTACTACAAAATGTGTGTGTGATTTTTTTAGATACAACAAATTTTTATATGATTCAGAAATTAAATCCACCATTTCAATGCTAAGAGTGCCTGGGGTGTAATTAAAAATGTAAATGAACAGTCTGAGATAGGTGTAAAATGTATGTAAACTGTTTTTAATCAGAACATCAATTTAATGACAATTAAAGATTTAGTTACATGGCCATGTAAAATTATGGAAGTTATATTACATAAATGAAAGAGTTTCTAAAATGTACCAGGTTTATTGTTGTTAACAAAAGCTTACTATATAAATGTATACTTTTTCTGGGACATTAGATTTTATTTGTTCACAAAGGCACTAGAATAAACTAGAATTGAAAAATAACTGTGTTCATCTTAGTATATATCTAGTGCTCCTTGTGGCAACTGAGTATTATATATATTTACCATCTAACACGTTTACATTCAGTTAAATCAGGTGAAGGAATTTGACACATCCAGCAAAATTGGCTGAGGGCAACAATCAGACATCTAGAACCAAAAATTGATCTTCAAACCAGTTCACAGACTTTTTCAAATGTTCTTGTTACTTTTCTTGTATTAATGTTTACATCAATTTCTTGATTAGCAATGATTTTATTTGTCTTCTGCTTAACAAATCATTTTTTATCTAATCTTTATTCATTATTTTCATGTTTTCCACATCCACCCCTTTTCATTCATATGCAAATCCTCATTTCCTCTCATAATATCAGCAGCATCTCGCTCTCCATCAGCTCTCCTCTCTCTAAACGCTCCACAATCATGTTGACTTCAGCTTCTCTGCTGCTGCTGGCTGCTGCCTCGTGTGAGTGTTTGAACTGAAGCTGGATTTGAGTTCATCTGGTTTATTAGTGAAAATATAGAAAGCTGTTCTTCTCTCTTTTCACAGATGTGTTCTGTGCTACTGAGCTCATCCAGCCAGACTCAGTGCTCATCAAACCAGCAGAGCCTTTGACCATCACCTGTAGAGTGTCTGGAGCTTCTATCACTGCCAGCAGCAGTCATTATGGAACAGGTTGGATTCGACAACCTGCAGGAAAAGCTCTGGAATGGATCAACACCATTTATTATGATGGAGATATATATGCTAAAGATTCACTGAAAAACAAGTTCACTGTCTCTCGAGACACCTCCAGCAACACAATCACCCTACAAGGACAGAATCTGCAAACTGAAGACACAGCTGTGTATTACTGTGCTCGAAGACCACACTGACATATGATTTTGCAGTACTGTACAAAAACTCACATTCACTACACAGTTTAGCGCTACTAAAAGTCTCCATCTCCTATGACCCGAAGGCACTTTAAAGCAATATATATATTAATGTAGATCACAGGCCTACTTTCATACATTGTATTTGGGTGAGCAACTTACTACATACATACTTAAATTTAGTCTTTCATTTAGGTGATAGTTCTGGGTTGTACACTCTGAGAATGTATGTCAAAATGGATAAGCTTGCTTGAAAGTTTGATGACAATATTAAATCTAAGAAGTTCTTCTCAGTGTTAGGCTTAATTTGGGTCTTAGGTCTTATCACTATGAGACTATATTTGTCAGATTAGTGAATAACTGTAGAAGCTTAGACATCACTCATTTGAGCTTTCCAATTAACCTCCAGTTCCCTGAACCAGAATGGTATCTCTTCAGACTTCTAGAGGGCAGCGTAAGCAAGATTTGAAATGATCTTCAAGTCAAAGTCAACAGAATCAACAGAATTTATTATGATGGAGTCATACATACTAAATATTCACTGAAAAACAAGTTCATTGTCTCTCGAAACACCTCCAGCAACACAATCACCCTACAAGGACAGCAACTGCAAACTGAAGACACAGCTGTGTATTACTGTGCTCAACATGCATCACAGTGTTATTAAATATTAGCATGTTCAAAAATTCACAGCTTTCATAGTGAAAAAAAAAAACTAAATGAATGCTCTCCCTTTAATGACAAAAAAGTGGTCTTCCCCCCACCCTTCACTTTTCCTCTTCTTTCTTCATTCTTAAAAGTACTGTGTCACCATTTCCAATTTCCACAACGCAAAAATACACAGTTATTAATAAACACTATAAAGACATGATACAGTGTTTGAAGACTATACTTTCACAACACACTGCAGTGATATTTAACTCAAATAAATCTTTACTTGATTTACTCGTGTGCTTTGGGTCATTGTCTTGTTGCATCACCCAACATTTTTTCACCTTGAGCTCATGAGCTAATGTCCTTCTTCACACACAGCTATTTAGAGCAGAGCTATCTATTCTTCAATCACAATAAAAATATATATTAATAGTTTTGTGGGGTAAGGTACCATATCCAAAGAAGAAGTGGACCTGCATCCATGGTTAAGAGCTTAAATCAGATAATCAGATAAAATCCTCCTAAATCAGATGTAACCCTCCTCCCATTGCATATTAAAATCACATTACATATTAAATATCACATGTAAATTATCAAGTAATATATTACTATGATGACTATCAATTTGCAAGACGATTAGTAATAAGGGTATCCTAATCTAATTACTGAATTTGCTGATGATGAAGATGTGAGCAGTTTTATTGATAACTGCTGTGTATAACTATCCATAGTAACCCTAATAAATCCCCCAATGTAGACTAAATGAATTCTATACACTACTATTGTGGCTATATTGATGTTATTGAAGTTACAAATGTTTCTGACTACAACTGGGAAAAAATGCAGAGAGTGGACAGATCTATTTAGAGAAATATAATTGCTAGAGAGCAGATTCTGAATATCATAGAAAATATTAGCGTCTAGAGTTTCTAACCCTGTTCCTGCAGGATCCCCTACTCCAATCTTTAACAAGCCCCTCCAAAGGTGAGGGTACTATGTTAGAGCAGGATTCCCCTAAAATGTGCAGGGCAGGAGGTCCTCCAGAACTGGGGTTAGGAACCACTGCATTCACAAATGTGTTTCAGCCATTCTGATGAAGAGAAATGTTCAGTTTATCGTGATAAACAATACCTTAAGGTTCACATCATCTATAAAGTCTGTCTGCTTGCTGTAACCAGTATTCTGCCAGAAGCTATCAAAAGTGGTGGGTCAAGGTGCAACTTTGCATGGTACATTAAACCAAATATTAGGTGTGCTGTATGTATATGTCTGACCCAGTATGTATAATTTGTGCACTGTATTGATTTCACACACCCCAACAAAACATTAGCATATGATGATTGCTATATTCATGAGTCACATCCATGTTCTTGATGAGTGGATGAAAACATTTGGTCACAACTAATATATATCATTTATAACTGTGATATTTATCTAATTCTCATAACAAATGGCTTCATGATACTCATGCCAGAGTATTTCTGAAGATCAGATATTCTCTTATTAATCCTCTAGAGGGTGGGGTATGCAAACTTTCCTTTATAAACACAGACTCTAGCTGCATTGTTCTCACTTTGGTTTGACTTTGCAGCAGCAGCCATGAACCCAAGACTCCTCTGCTGTTTAATTTTTACATCAATGACTATAATCTGTGAGTAGAATTATCTGTGAATCTGTCATTTATATCATTTATGCATTAAGAGGATATTGGTATGTATCATGTTTTAAACTAAATTAGTGACTGAGTGTTTATTTCACAGGTTGTAGATGTCAGACCCTGATTGAGTCAGAGCCAGCGTTCAATAAACCTGGAGAATCTGACACACTTACCTGTACCTACTCTGGAATTTCTGATAGTGATGCAGATATAGCCTGGATTAGACAGGCTTCTGGAAAAGGGCTTGACTGGATCTCACGTATCTCAGCTCCAGGTGGCACCTATAAATATTACTCTCAGTCAGTTGAGGGAAGATTCACCATCTCCAGAGACAAAAGTAAGAAACAGGTTCATCTGCAGATGAGCAGCCTGAAGACTGAAGACACTGCTGTTTATTACTGTGCTCGAGAGCCACACTGATAAAAGTTCTTGCAGTGCTGTTCAAAAACTCAATACAACACTCAATACAATTTTCAGATCTACTACAAAGTCTCTGTCACAAAAAAATATTACACTAAAGTACTTTAAAGAAAAGCATGTAAAGATAATTAAACAAATCTATAAAGGAGGGTCTCAGGAGGGTCTCTGACCATTAGCTGTAAAGTATCTCGTTTTTCAGTTACTGATAACAAGTGTACAAAAATAAGTATTTGTACAAAATACAAAAAAATAATACAACAAAAGTACAAAAATATTTTTATTTATAACAATATTTACAGCATAAAGCCTCTGACCTTAGAATGGGCAGCATCCAACTAAGACCACTCACGACTAACACCACTAACGCATGTTATTCAGTAACTACAGGACATCTGTACAAACTGGTGGGGCTATTCTTTGGAAATAGAAGTTTGTAATGGTATTTGTAATTTAGAAATATGTAGAGATGAGTTGTAAACCCCTTAAACAGCCTTCCAGACCACCAGTGGGCCGGAAGTGCCATTACAAACTTCTATTACCAAAGAATAGTCCCACCAGTTTGTACAGAAGTCCTGTGTATGTATATGTGTATGTTCACTACCACAGATGGGTTAAATGCTGAGGACACATTCCGCTGTGCAGTGTACCCTGTACAGTTACAAATATGTGCACCTTTACCTTTAAGTGTTAAAAACGATTTGGACTGATCCACACAATATTGAACAGCATAGCTTTACATTATTGACATGACAACATGGAGCAGATAATATGATTGGGGATTTTAATCACTTATGAGCTTATTTGAGTTTAATGATTCCAATGGACTATTAAAATAATAATAATAATTGGACAATTATTCTTATTTGTATTTTATTTGTGTTCTTGTAGGGTGTACCTATGCAAGGGTTGACGATGGTCACATTAGAGGCTTGGCAAAGCATCATCAGAGAATATACTGAGCACCTCTGTGATTAATATATCCCTATAAATCGCAGGCTTCAACTGTCATTGCAAGCAGGGGCTATGCCTCAAAGTTCTAAACATGTATGCTTTAAAATACATGATTGCTAAGTCCCAAACATTATGGTGCCCTGAAATGAGGAGGACTGTGTAACAGAGTTGTCATTTTAACTTAAAATAACGTAAAACCTAAATATATGCGAATTCCTTAGATTAAGTCTGGAATGTGTACTTTAATCATGTCTGATTGGTTTGATAAGGAGTTTTAAACTGTGAAGCAGGGGAGAATATCAAAGAAAAATGTGTCTTTGTCCCAATTATTATGGAGGGCACTGGAACTGTACACTTGATGGTGTTTTAAAATACTGTTAAAAAAGAAAAGTGTTGCAGCATATATATATATATATATATATGTTCACTGTATAGAACTGACCCAGCCTGATTCCATGATGGTCCGTCCAGGTCAGAGTCTGACCATCAACTGCAAAGTTTCATATTCAGTTACAAGCTACTGGACAGGTTGGATCCGACAGCCTGCAGGAAAAGCTCTGGAATGGATTAGTCTCATCAGCACGGGTGGAAGCACATATTACAGTGATAAACTGAAAAGCAAGTTCAGCATCTCCAGAGATACTGGAACTAACACAGCTGTGTATTACTGTGCAAGAGACTCACAGTGATATAAAGTCATGCATTCGTCTTACAAAAACCCAGAGACCAGAGTGATTGTCTTTTAAATTTTAGAATGAAACATTAAGTAGCTTGTGTCATTTTTACCCTTTTTCATGTACATGTAAAGCATGGCTTCAGAGAATGGCTTTTATGGCAACCCTGCTACAATCTCTTCAGCTTACTAACAGCACATCGTGCTAAGAGAGGACAGCAGCGCTATTCAGTCTCAAGAATGATTACAGTGTTTTTCTTACAACAGGTTCAGTAAATCATCTTGAGTCGGGAAGTTAAAGCTGTTCGTAAAAGGTAAAATCAGCCAATCAGTTCATTTTGAAGACAACAACCAAATGCACATATTTAGTGCCTCAAATAACAAATGATAATACTCAATAAATGCTTCTTTCGGCATCTGTAAGAAAGAAGAAAATAAACAATTCCCGGATGATATTTTTATAATATCCCTGATGATTGATAATTGCCCTGATGATTGTTCTGTAGGTGTTCAGCCTTTGGCCTCACTGACTATGCTTAGGCCAGACTGCCTCCACGGAAGCAAACTGTATATCATGTATGTTTGATTACGCAATACTAAGTGTCGGATAAAAAGACACAGATATTTTACATAATATTCCAGTAGGGGGCACCATTCACTGGAAAAGTCAACCAGCCTCTTTCACTCTTAAAGCCAATGCAGCATTATTACGTCCCTGAATTTTTATGCAAAACTGTCACTGAACCTCTTCTCTATATATATTGAATAAAACAGAGACAGTCTGGTCTTCTGGTAACTCATACACACACACACAAATACACACACCATGTTCCTCACCTCTTTGTTGCTGCTGCTGACTGCAGAATGTGAGTGTGTTATTTCTCTCAATGAGGAACCGTGTTAATGCACTAGATGGACAGAACAGCTTTAACCTGCTGTATTAATATTTTATATGTGTTTTCAGGTGTCCACTCTCAGGTTGTTCTCACACAGTCTGAACAGTCAGTATCAGTGGCTCCAGGTGGATCCTACAAACTGACCTGTGCCTGCAGTGGATTCCATGTGGGGGATTACGGGATGCACTGGGTCCGACAGGCTCCTGGGAAAGAACTGGAATGGATTATTTACTATTATTCTGATTCTGCTAAAAGCTCAGCCCAATCAGTGCAGGGCAGGTTCACAGCATCCAAGGACTCACATTTCTACCTGTACATGACTCAAGTGAAGCCTGAAGACACTTCCATATATTACTGTGCTAGACACTCACTGTGGTGGAACTCTTACAGACAGCTGTACAAAAACTAAAAGGCAAGGAAGGAAGAAAGGGAAGAATGTTCGTTTCCCCGTGTCTGTGCAGTGTGTGCCTGTGTGTGTGTGCACGTGTTTGCACACATACACTTGTTTAGCAGCGGAAGGCAGGAGTGTCTGCCTTCCCTGTAACTTCCCAGTTTTCTTGTTTCTTTTGGGAGATCCTTTTTGCCCTTAGTCCCATTTCCCTCAAGTTTAAAGAGGTAGCCAGCTCTTCCCTGGTGCCCTTTGTTTGTTTCCTGCCTTTAGTTTGCGCTAGACGTGACGTCGTCTTTGTTTATTAAATCCACCCCTTTTATGTTTCATTTGTTCATTTCATTTCATTTGGCGACGTTCCTAACTGCTGCTTTGGGGAAGCAACAGAGTGTCAGTCTTGCAACATGGCGGCCTGGGCTCGAGTCCTGGGTGGGTTTATTTCTCGTTTCTGTTTTGCCTGCTCTAAGATTAAGGACTCTGCACTTGGAGCTGTTGGTCACGTGACCATGGTGGCTCACTCAGTAGTGTACCACCAACAAGGTGGCCTGGGTTCAAACCCCACTGTAAGTGAGCACCACGTTACAAACTATATTCTCTATATCTCTACTGCTCTTGTTGGTAGCTGTGTTCTGTTAGTTATTTATTAATCAATAGATTTCACTTGATGCATAAAGTTCATTTTTAATCTCTATTGTAATCTACTATTAATATACTGTATATATGTTGTATATGTATCCAATCCCCATGCATTATGGTTCCATAGGTGTTCACTGTAATGAACTGACCCAGCCTGGTTCCATGATGGTCCTCCAGGTCAGAGTCTGACCATCAACTGCAACGTTTCATATTCAGTTACTAGTGAATGGCCAGTGTCCCCAAAAGGGATGAGTAAACTCATCATGTGACAAAATAAAAGCCAGGTGAACCAAGTAGGATCTGAATTTTGCTAAAAGCAATCACTACCCAACGCTAGCTTTTAGAATCCCTTCTCTTTATTGTCCTCTACCTCGAAAACAAACTGGACTACTCAGCTGAACCAAAGTTGTGCTAAACACACATCACAAGTGAAAGCACCAGCTTATTGTTTTACCAGTAAGACTTGAAAAAAGTGTGAGATATGGCAAAAAAAAACAAAAAAAACAATTGGCTACAATCTGTTCAGTTTGCTCACAGTCAATAAATCAATATAGATATAAATATAAAATCAATAAAATGGAAATTGTAGTAATGGTAATTGCAAATCAGTCAAAACTGAAGGTTAGTTATATAAGCTGTATATTTGTAATGCTTCGCAATGCATGACTACAGCAATGGCAGTTTGTTTGTCTGGATAGTTTTTGTTTGAGGGCAGATTGAAGTATTATGCTTTCCCATTTATAATGGGACATGAACCAGATACTCATGAATGTGAAAAGAATTAAGAAGGTGGTGCAAATGTATAAACAGGATAACAAGTGTCCTAGACATGAGCATCAGTGAAATCAAAAACCAGACAAGAGCTGAAAGGTGGAAAGAGTGGTCCAGTGGTCCAGCGAGTGGTCCAGTGGACTAAGGCAATGTTACTATAATCAGAGGATTGCTTTTTAGAATGCTGCCAGCCATTGACATCAGCCCCAAAAGAGCCTTGCTCTCTTCATGGTGGATAGATCATCACTGTGCTGTGATGCTGGCTGTCACTGGCTTCTGCAGGCTGGTGCGTTGGAGCCGGGTGTGCAGCACTTCCCTCCAGGCGAGTTGGATGCCCAGAGAAAAGCTTACATCCAGACTCCAGAGAAAAGCTTAGAGTGGGTTGGGGTGTTCTGGGCTAGTGGTTCTTAAGACTATGGGGCTTCCTTTAAGAGTTATTACACAATATCTATCCAGAGACACGAGCAGTGACATGCTGTTCTAAGACATTAGCTGGCTGGAGTCTGGGGACACGACTGTGTATTACTGTGCAAAGACTGCCACAGTAGTACAGCTCAGTGTGAGCACCACACAAAACATCTGTGTTAGAGTCAGTGTTCATTTGTATTGGAGGCTCAACCACCCACTTTACACTATTAACCCACTAACACAACAAGGCTTATTACACACTTCATTTACTATTATTCAGTAACTGCAGGGACTTCTGCACAAACTGGTTGGGCTATTCTTTGGTAATAGAAGTTTGTACTAGTAACACTTTTAAAAGTGGATGACTGATTCTTGTTTTGGTTGGGGAATTAATGTTAAATGTGTCAACCAAAATCAAAAATTTGCTTTGGATTGATTTGATTGACTTATTTTCAATGTATTTTGTCCTAAGGCTTAAAGTTAGATCACAGCTAGTTCACACTCATAACTACACTTCAGGATGGCCAGGAACAACTCAAGAATGACCAAAGGCACAGGCCTGCCATACACTGAAAGATGATAGTGTTCTTTTATCACATCTGTCCTCTATGCAAAGGGACTCTATTCTCCTGACTGTATGAAAGGCAGACCCTTCGTGTCATCTCAGCATGTTCAGCATCTCAACAGAGTCCACCCACAATAGCTCTAGAGTGGAAAAACAACATCTGGGGTGGTGGGAGCATAACCCAAAAAGATTCTCTGAAAAGAAAGTTCAGTATTTCTAAAGAGACCTCCAGCAGCACCGTAACTCTACAAGCACAGAACGTGCAGTCTGAGGACTAGATATACAAGACATATGACTGCATGTACATTCAAATTTGGACAGCAGTCTTAAACACATGATGTTCTGTGATTGCCGAGCTGTATGGAGGGTATATGTATATGTGGACATTCCTGTGAAGCCAAATGTTCCAAACATCACATTAGACTGAAATGAGAGGGGCTTTGTAAAATGATGTCGGGTATAACACACTTAAATAAAAGTCTGTAATGTGTATTGTGATCATGTCCAGGTCAGAGTCTGACCATCAACTGCAAAGTTTCATATTCAGTTACAAGCTACTGGACAGGTTGGATCCGACAGCCTGCAGGAAAAGCTCTGGAGTGGATTGGAACTATCTATACAGATGGCAGCACAGCTTACAGTGATAAACTGAAAAGCAGGTTTAGCATCTCCAGATACACTGGAACTAACACAATAACATTACAAGGACAGAATCTGCAGACTGAGGACACAGCTGTGTATTACTGTGCAAGATACACACAGTGATACAAGTCATGCATTTCTCTTACAAAAACCCAGAGACTTAAAACTCAAGGCAACTAACAGATTATGTCAGTCTGGCTGATTGTGATTGTTTGTCTTGGAATGGAACAATTGAACATAAAATAATGTCAATGTATTATTTAATGTAAATGTAATGAAAAACAAAATTCAAATCACATATATGCAGTTTTTTAAGCCAATTTACCACCCTGTTATTTTTCCTCAGAGCTAAACACACCAATTTGGCTTTAATGGAGGGTTCACAGGCTTCCCTACATGGATAGCCACAGTGACACTTTCTCCGATTGACCCTTACACCTTATACATCCATCCAAGATTTAGCTTTTAGTCATTTTAGCCTCAGTTCTATGCCTCAGTTCTGTAAGTAGTCGCTGCATTTGGATTTGAAATGTTTCTGCTGTTGGGCAAAATGTGTCAAGATCTAAAAGTTTTGGGGTTTTGGAATTGGTTTGGTTTACACGTATTTTGATCAACTGGATTTTTATTTTAATAATAACAGGGAATTGTAATACACTGAGATCCTGGAGCTGACGTCTCGCTGCTAGCGCGTGATCACTCAGGTTTGTGAGCGGTGGAGCAGATGGACGCTAGCGTTTCACACATGGATAAATGTTGTTACCCCTCAGTTAATGAAATAAAAACCCACAATGGTCACAGAAATAACTTGAATCTGAAAATTATAATAATAATTTATTTATTTTATTTTATAAATAAAAATCCAATGAAAATTAACCAATGAAAGTCAGACATTGCTTTTCAACCATGATTCAACAGAATTATTTAAAAAAGTAAACTCATGAAACAGGCCTGGACAGAAATGATGGTACCCTTAACTTAATATTTTGTTGCACAACTTTTTGAGGCAATCACTGCAATCAAACGATTCCTGTAACTGTCAGTGAGACTTCTGCACCTCTTAGCAGGTATTTTGGGCCACTCCTTGATATGCTTCATTTTTCCGTCTGTGAACATAGAGCTGATCTGCCTTGGCACAAAGTTCCAATTTTGTCAACATGTAGTTTTGCAAATTTCAGTCTGTCTTTTTAATTATTTGTTTTCAACAATGGTGTCCTCCTAGGTCGTCTCCCATGAAGTCCACTTTGGCTCAGACAAGGATGGACGACCTGACACTGATATTCCTTGAGCTTGAAATTCACTTTTAATTTCTTAAAATTAATTTCTAAAAGTTTTTCTGGGCTCTTTTGTTACCATTCGTATTATCTGTCCCTTTGATTTGTCATCAGTTTTTCTCCTGTGGCCACGTCCAGGGAGGTTGACTACAGTCCAATGGATCTTACATTTCTGAATAATATGTGCAACTGTAGTCACAGGAACATCAAGCTGCTTGGAGATGGTCTTATAATCTTTATCTTTAATCATCTCAACTCTGACGATCACTGCCATGACTATATTAATTTATACTACACCATCATTATTACATTATGATTATGATCAGAGCAGTTCAACAGTATAGATGGTCTGGTAACTTGTATCAATAATTTACAAATAGTTCTGACCAGAGGAGGATGGGTCCCCCTTGTTAGTCCTGGTACCTCCCAAGGTTTCTTCCTCCAGCTCTGAGGGACTGTCACCACTGGCTTGCTCACTGGGGGTCTTGGATCCTTCATGTCTTCTTATGTTATTTCTTTTTTTCTGTCTTTTACTAAATGCTAATTATGTAAAGCTTCTTTGTGACAACAACAGTTGTAAAGAGGGCAGTACAAATAAATTTGACTTTAGGGCTGTAGGTGTTCAGCCTTTGGCCTCACTGACTATGGCAAAGCTTAGACCAAACCACCTCCATGGAAGCAAATTGTGTATCATGCATGTTTGATTATGGAATGTTTAGTGTCTGAAAGAAAAAAAGGAACTGATATTTTCCTTAATGTTCCAGTAGGGGGCACCATTCACTGAAAAAGTCAACCAGCCTCATTCAGTCTTGAAGCCAATGACTTTTTATGCAAAACTGTCACTGAACCTCTTCTCAATATATACTGAATAAAACAGAGACAGTCTGGTCTTCTGGTAAATCACACACACACCATGTTCCTCACACCTTTACTGCTGCTGTTGACTACAGCATGTGAGTGTATTATCTCTCTCAATGAGACGCCATATTAATGCTCTAGATGGACAAACCAGATGTTTTCTCTTTGTGTGTTCAGGTGTCCACTCTCAGATTGTTTGCACGCAGATTGTATCTTACTCCCTGAATGAGGCGATGCTAATTGCTGTCTTACACGCTGGCTATGTTCCATTGAAATAGCAATCCACCAAAGTCAGACCTGAGGTGTTCTTGGAAAGACTTCTCTTGAAAGGAGACTTGTGACCACCGTCTTTCAGTTACAGTGTGGAAAGAGTCTGTCTCAACACCTTATACAAAGAAAAGCCTCACGTTTTATATTCTAGCACACGTCACATGATGTAACAGTTCCCATATGTGAGACATCAGTCATCTAGCCTAAGTCTAATCATAAGGGGTGAAAATCAGCTCCCAACTTTGCTTAATATACATAGTACACACAAAGACACACCTGGATCAACTTAACATCTCTGTAAAGGTACATTAGAAAGTAAGGGAAAGCCTGAACAATCTCCTATAGTTTCATGGGCAAAGCACAATGGACACACAATCTTACAGAGCTACACCCGGGAACGGAACTTGCTCTTCTTGTCCCAAGACAAGAACCACACTATCCTGGGTCTATGAATTTCATGTCTATGAACAACAATATATGTGATCAATTTACCTCAGACTGCTCCTGGCTCTTAAAGGGAATGGCAAGTGACATGCTGTTTGGGTTATTCACACACAAAACATACTGATGATTAATTAAGAGACTTAGTAGACGCCTTTTGTGCATTTCGAGCCGTGCGAGGCGTCCTTTTCCCGTCGTTGCGATAGCAAAGACACACTGACGCCCTGAATCAAGCTGTGCGGTGTGCGGTTTATAGCTTGTCTGAAGATCGCTAAAATAGGTCCCAAGTTGTTACAAACATAAGTATGGTCACCCAGAAACTTGCATGTGTAGCCACTTTGCCAAAGTCTGGAAGAAGACTCAAACTGTCTAGCTCAGCTGGGAGGAAATTTTGGATGGTCTAGAACAACCCAAGAACCACCAAGGCACAGGCCTGTCTTGCACTGAAAGATTCTGGAACACCTGTGATGCAGTCTACAGTCAAGCAAGTTTAACATTGCCATGGACAGAGGGGATGCTGTCCAAGAAAAAAGACCCTGTTCTAAAGACGTCACCTTCAAGCTAGATTAAAGAACATGGACAAAGAACAATTCTTCTTGGGGAAGGTTTTATGGTCAAATGAGACAAAGATGTTTGGAGTATTAGGGGAGGCATTTAAGCTAAATTTGACCAGATTGTCTGACTTTTTAGGTCAGTGAATGTATAATAATGTATCTATTGAAAACAAGCAGAAATGATTAAAGCACACTCCCTGTCCTCTTCTCCATGTCTTACACATTTGCATGCCATAGGTCACTACACAAGCAAATACAGTTGCTCTCTATTTATGAAATGAGAAACTCTCTATTACACACTGAAGAACTGAGTAGACCCCGCAGACCCAACTTTAACACCAACCATGTTCTCTACATCTTTACTCCTCCTGCTGGTAGCTGTGTCCTGTGAGTAACTTATTAAACCACAACTTTCACTTCATAGATTGTACTGTAATATTGTTGATGTTTCTAATCCCCATGAATTATTGTTTTACAGGTGTTCACAGTTATGAACTGACCCAGCCTGGTTCCATGATGGTCCGTCCAGGTCAGAGTCTGACCATCAACTGCAAAGTTTCATACTCAGTTACAAGTGAGCGCACAGGTTGGATCCGACTGCCTGCAGGAAAAGCTCTGGAGTGGATTGGAAATATCTACGGCGGTGGGAGCACAGACTACAGTGATAAACTGAAAAGCAGGTTCAGCATCTCCAGAGACACTGGAACTAACACAATAACATTACAAGGACAGAATCTTCAGACTGAGGACACAGCTGTGTATTATTGTGCAAGACGCACACAGTGATACAAAGTCCTGTATTCATCTAACAAAAACCCAGAGACTTTAAACTCAATGTAATTATAATTAATTATTTCAGGTTATTCATAATTTCATATATTTATGTTGAAATTAAACATACTGTGTCCGTTTAATTCTTTAAGTCATAGAGTTTACTGTTAAAGCATCCGTTTAGATTTAAATATCCTTAAATAGGAAAGAGCAAGAAATTTGTACCAAAGCAGATTAGCATATGTTTTCCTGTGGCGTTGTCAGAACAAATCTTTTGAATTAATTATATATAAATAAACATTCTGAAATGTCTAATTGAATGTGAAGATCTGTAGCAGTTTCCAGTAAAAGACATGGACACAATCAATTGAATAACCAGTTTTGGTAATAAACGAAACACACTGGTTAGAGCACTGGTATAATGATCACACGGTTGTGGGTTGAATACATAGTCTGCAACGCTGCCACTATTGGGCCTTAAAACACGCTTAAACAAGCTTATGCCATAGTATAACTGATCCTGTGCTTTGACCATAACTTTCCAAGCTTTGTTATACTGTACAAATGTGTACTGTATTGTACCGGCCCCCTTGTGCCGTCAAGACAGCTCTGACTTGTAGAGGCATGGACTCCACAAGACCTGTGTGGTGTCCTGTGGAATTTCGCAGCAAGACTTTAGCAGCAGATCATTTAAGTCCTGTAAGTTGTGAAGTGTGGTCTTTATGGGACAAACTAATAAGCTTTGGGTGCCCATGATCCTGTAGTTGGTTCACCAAGAACCTCCCCACAAGAGCTGCAATTGTTCTGTAAATGATCTGTAACACTTACTAACCAAGTCATCTAGCCATCACAATGCCATCACACCACAGCTCAAAGTCACTCAGAATCTTCCTGCTTTGAACACATCAGCTTTAAGAGCTCACTGTTCACTTATTGCCTTGTGCTGTGTATCAACTCCGTGACAGGTGTTATTGGAACATGTCAATGTTATTCTCTTTGAGTGGATTTAATATTGTGGCTGAACTGTGGCACTGACTGATTTCAGCATTTAAGGCATCTTCAACAGGAGGGCTAAATATCAGTCAGCGAAATGCAGGGAAAATGTCCTTAATATTTCATCTGTGTTTAGGTGTCCAGTCTCAGGTTGTTCTCACACAGTCAGTGGCAGTGAATCCCACAAACTGACCTGTATGTGCAGTGGATGTCACTAAGCTTACTTTGTCAGACATATTTACTATGTGTGCTGTGTATAAGTCTGTCTCACCAAGCACATGTACATCCCTTTATGGCCTCCGCTCAGACCATCTAATGGCTACTTCCAGCATGCAAAAGCAGTGTCCTCTAAAATTTGTTTCGTGAATTTCATAATGAGGATAGTATAGCGTTTTTCTATGGAATTTTTAGTCCCAATACCTGAATACCTGTAGCTTTGGGATGCGGTAGAACGGGAGATTGTCAGCATGAAAGTGAAGCAATCATGTCAGCACTGACCATAAATTCCACAAATGTATCCAATATCTTGTGAAATACATGCTACAAACAATTAAAGCCTGTCCTACCCAGTATTAGTAAATTGTTCCTAATAATGTGTGTGGTGAGGGTGCAACAGCTAATACACAGCACTCATAGTAAATATGTCTGATATGATAAGCATGGTGACAAATGTAACATGTGCACAAAAGCGATACAGTTTAGGCAATGTTAAATGTATGACAGAATACTACAGTACAGTCAGTTTATACACTGGAATCGACATCAGTCCCTAACTGACGTACAGAAGCTATGGCCAGAAGGCCATCTTTGGATTTATAGAGCTGTGTACTGGAAGCAAACAGTATGACACTACTGCTCTGGAAGCTTAAACAGAGTCTCTATTTAAGATCTAGAATCCAAACAGCTTACTTGATGTTATATAAGTTTATTGCTTCTGAGATGTTGCTCCTCAGTGTCCTGCACAGAAGTCTGCATATGCAATGTACTAATTAAAAAGACTAACTAAAGTTATTCTACAGTTTTAATGTCTATTGAGCTTTGCATATTTTAAGCAAATATTTCAGCATTAATGTCTTTTTGAACGTTTGTAAAAATCATAACTGTATCATGATCAGTTCATGATTCATTTGTTCTGGTTTATTGAAAGATATTTTGAGTAAATGCTAAGTTTTTATAATATCATGCATACTGTAAGGCCTTTTTTGTCGTGCCATCCCCCGGGGCGATCCCGGGTCACCACCCACAGGCCCATATAAGGACTTCTGCCTTGTTTGTTTTCGTTTTGTGTTCATGTGTTGCACCTGGGACTGGGAGCATTTAAGGAGCCTCGCACCAGCTTTTAGTTTCCATGAATTGAACTTCTAGACATGGGCCTGTAAGCTGGCATCTCGTTTTTGTCCAGCTGTCTTCAAATCTGGTTCTTGAGGCAGTTCCGTTACGCCGCATCCAGTTCATGCTCCCCAGCAGCTCTAGCTGACGAGGCAGTTCCACAGCTTGGTATGGCCAAGCTTGGCTGTTTTGAATTCTTCCCTTTCCTATTCCCAAGCTAGGCTTGAGGTTTTTGTTTTTCTCACACTCTCTACACTCTCTGCCCCCCGGGGCGCCGCAGTGATGGCTGTCTACCACTCCAGGCACCTGTGCTCACTGTCACTGTGTGTGTTTGCTCACTAGTGTGCATGTGTGGGTTAAAGGCAAAGGCCACATTCAGATGGAATTGTGCCCAAAACAAATGGTGAAGATGGTTGTCGTGTCTTATATTTGAATAAAGTAAACAAAATAAATCATATACTATAATTCATCAACACTCCCTGATCTGAATTAAAGGAATACATAAGAATGCAGTGGAAAAGAATACAGAGAGGGGCGGGGCTATTTAGATGAAGAACTCAGAATTACAGTTTATGCAAATTCACTGTCCTTCACAAGCTTCTTATTCTCAGTTATCCCTCACTGTTTCTGATCTTCTGCAGAATAAACCTCACTCTACTGTCTGGAGAATGGAAGTGACGACGTTCTGCAGTTTCATATTAATGTCTCGTTTCAAGTAAGATCCTGCTGAACTGATATTCCACTGAATGTTCTCATTCTGAATTCACTATTCTGATCTTTTCTTCATTCCTTATTTTCCTCTCATGTTTAGGATGCTGGAGTCAGATGCTGACACAGTCTGAAACAGTAATCATTTCACCAGGAGTATCTCATACTTTGACCAGTACATGGTCTGGTATAGACTTTGATGGCTACTGGATGGCTTGAATTAGACAGGTTCCTGGAAAAGGGCTTGATTGGGTTTCATCTATTTCGGGTTCAAGAGGCAGCACTAAAGACTACTCTCAGTTTGTCAAGGGAAGATTCACCATCTCCAGAGACAACAGCAAGGATCAGGTGTATCTGCACATGAGCAGTTTGAGGACTGAAGACACATCTGTGTATTACTGTGCTCGAGAGTCACAGTGACAGAAGAGTCCACAGTTCTGTACAAAAACACCTCCAGTGTGTGAGGATGAAGAACACTATTAATACATTAGATAGCATTGTTGATTTCAAATTCCATGTATGTTAGGATTTGAGAACCTAATAAAAGTAATGAAAATGATTTTATATCTAATGCTCTGTTTCTGACTTATAAAAAGCTTTACGTTATGAGGAGGTTTAAGTTTCCCTCAGGGTAATGGTTCTTTAAAGAACATTCATTTATGGGTTATTTATTGAACTAAAAGGGGTTCAATGCCATTGGTCTGAAGAACCCTTGTCATGACCATTCACTTTTTTGAGTGAGCCAACAGTATAATATTGGGGTAACTCAGTTGAATCAAATCTCCATTACTAATAAACAACAAAGCTCCATTCAGTGACATACTTCCAGACATGGTTTCAGTCTGATCTTGCACTACATTGTACATGTGAATGGTGAATCACTATCGAAAATTATGTTCAGCTTAAGTTTAGGTTTAATCTGGGTCTGGGAAATTAGTCTTTAGAGTGTTAAAATAAAATTAAGTAAGTAATACTGGCTAATCAAATTTATGAGTAAACAGCCTCATCTGTAATTCCTTATAATCAAAGTTCAAAAGTTCAATTCCATCAGTTCTTCTAAAGTTTTCATCCCGACTGATTATAACTGATGCCACTGAACTTTCAGTTACAAATATTACTCATATAAGATATAAAATATGCCAAAGATGAGCCACAGTGTTTATTTAAAGTGTTTATTTGAACCTCTAGAGGGCAGACTCTGCATATCTACAAGTGGCATTTGCACTGTTTCCCAAAGCCTGAGCACATGGCAGTGACCTGTGATTCTTATCTAGATGCAAGAGAAAAAGGCAGGATGTGTCAAAATAGGATATGTGAAAGAATAAGACTTGTTTTTATAATAAGTATAATAAAACAGTTTACTAGTCTACTGCTGAAGTGAGAGATGAGAATGAGAATTTCATAGCTTCCATCTCAGTAGAAACAGAAAAAAAGTGTGGATATATGACAGAATTTAAGTTATGTAATGTATTAGTAATGTTAATAACCAGTCAACATTGTTAACGGCATCATTACATTTTCTAAGAAGTTTAATTTAAACTATTTTTTTCTATATAATGATGGATCATGAAGGAATTTGCTTACATCAGCAAATGTAAAACAATCATAATTAATATTTCAATCTTGTTTTCCATAAAATACAATGCCTTGAAACCTGTCATTCATATGCAAATCATCATTTCCTCTCATAATATCTGCAGCATCTCCCTCTCCATCAGCCCTCCTCTCTCTAAACGCTCCACAATCATGTTGACTTCAGCTTCTCTGTTGCTGCTGGCTGCTGCCTCGTGTGAGTGTTTGAACTGAAGCTGGATTTGAGTTCATCTGGTTTATTAGTGAAAATATAAAAAGCTGTTCTTCTCTCTTTTCACAGATGTGTTCTGTGCTACTGAGCTCATCCAGCCAGACTCAGTGGTCATCAAACCAGCAGAGCCTTTGACCATCACCTGTAGAGTGTCTGGAGCTTCTATCACTGACAGCAGCAATCATTATGGAACAGCTTGGATTCGACAACCTGCAGGAAAAGCTCTGGAATGGATCAACCTCATTTATTATAGTGGGAGCATATATGCTAAAGATTCACTGAAAAACAAGTTCACTGTCTCTCGAGACACCTCCAGCAACACAATCACCCTACAAGGACAGAATCTGCAAACTGAAGACGCAGCTGTGTATTACTGTGCTCGATATGAGCACAGTGCTGGAAGGAGTTGGCTGAAACGTACAAAAACTGAAACAAGAACTGAAGAACATTATCTGTATTAAAAACAATTAAAACTCCACACACATATACACACTTTTCATTTCTTTAATCTTTCTTTACTCTAAAAAGCACTGGCTCACCATTCCCATTGCAATGCAAGGACAAGCACAATAACAAGCAGTTATTAATAAACACCATAAAGACACAATACAGTGTGAAGACTACACTGTTACAACACCTTAGCTGAGATAGTGTAACTCCACTAAATTTGCTTGTTGCATCACCCAACTGATGTCCTTCCAATCTCTTGAACAATGTTAAATTCATTGTTCCCTCAAAGATCGCATGGAGGTCGGGTCCTTAGGTAGCAGAGGAGCTCCTTCCACCATGCTTCACATGGTTTTGGCTGTGCAATGTTTTTTACCTGCCCATAGAATTTTCTCTGAACCATTGTGAAACCTTCAAATGGTCATAAGCAAACGTGAAACTGGCCACAATGTTCTTGTTGTCTTTTTACAGTAGTAACTTTCTTCATAGTGTCTTTCCATTAGCACTATTCTTTTATATTATTTTTCTAATAGTGGACACATGAACAAAGATTTTTTGACATTTATAAAGGTGTTTGTAGGCATTTCGCTGCTATTTCTAGGTTCTTTTATACACTCTTTCAGGATTGACCATTGTGCTCTTGAAATGATATTAACATTAAAGTAGCAACAGTCCTGAATTCTTTCTAATTGTAGACGTATCAGTGGATTAATTTACACCCAGGTCTTTGACCACTGTTTCTTGAAAAGAAGATAATTAAGAGAACCAGAGTTTTGCGAGTTTATTTAAGTAAATTAAAGCCAACATTCTCATTTCGTTAATTAAAACACATTTTAATAATTAGCTCTTGGAGAAGTCATTAACACAGAGGTTCACTTACATTTTCTAGCCTGCATTGTGTGTGTTTGCTTGATGTGTTCAATAAAATACATTAAAAACTTTGTGTTTTATTAGTTAGATTGTGTTTGTCTGCCATTGTGACTTAGATGATGATCAGACCACATTTTATCAGTATTCAATGCAGAAATCCAAGTAATCCCAAAGGGTTCCCTTACATACCTTACTTACTATATATAATTTACTTAGTCACTGTTCTCCACCAGCTTTGGAGAATGGAAGTGACGACGTTGTGCAGTTTTATTTTAATGTTTCTTGTTAGTAAGTAAGTAAGTAGTAAGTAAGATCCTGCTGAGCTGATTTTCTTCTGAATGTTCTCATTCTGAATTCACTATTCTGATCTTTTCTTCATTTCTTATTTTCCTCTCATGTTTAGGATGCAGGATTTAAACTCTGATACAGTCTGATGCAGTGGTCATTACACCTGGAGGATCTCATACACTGACCTGTACAGCATCTGGTCTAGACTTTGATAGTTACCAGATGGCCTAGATTAGACAGGCTTCTGGAAAAGGGCTTGAATGAATTTCATTCCTTTTAGCTACAAGTGGCAACAATAAACTATACTCTTAGTCTGTTAAAGGAAGATTCACCTTCTCCAGAGACAACAGTAAGAAGCAGGTGTATCTGCAGATGAGCAGCCTGAAGACTGAAGACACTGCTGTTTATTACTGTGCTCGAAGACCACACTGATACAAGACCCAGCAGTGCTGTACAAAAACTTACTACACACTACAGTGTTCAGTCTCCATCTTATTTACACAACACAAAGGTACTGTATAACGATACATATGGAGAGTATTATACAAACCAATAAAGCTGTACCCAGTAAGGGAGAGTGCTGAATAATCACAAACCTTTGATATGTTTGTGTTTGAGTGATCCACCCACTAGATACAAGCAGCCACACTTTCTTTAATGGCAGAAGACCGTAGCCAAAGATCTAATGTCTGTTTCATAGGTCTTCCAGAAGTAGTTAAACTGGGGCAAAGTGTATTTTGGTCTTGCAAGAACATCTCCCTCAGTGGTTACCCACCTTATTAAAAAAGCACATTAAAACTAAAAGGGTTCACTGGACTGGTAAGTTGAGAGAATCTTTCTCAAGGCAATTGATTTTCAAACTCAACATGGCGTTGACAAGCTCTGATCATCCCAAGTTTTCTGCTCTTTCCATCAATGCTGATCAGCAGTGCAGAGTTATATACCTCCCTGGAGTCATTTACAGACACCTCCAGCAACACAATCACCCTACAAGGACAGCAACTGCAAACTGAAGACACAGCTGTGTATTACTGTGCTCGATATGCAGCACAGTATTATTAAGATATTGGCATGTTAAAAAATTCACAGTGGAAAAAAAATAATAAATAAATGCTCTCCCTTTAATGACAAAAAAATGGTCCCCCCCACCCTTCACTTTTCACTCTTCTTTCTTCGTTCTTAAAAGCACTGTGTCACCATTTGCAATTTCCATTGCAATGCACAGACAAGCACAACACAAAAATACACAGTTATTAATAAACACTATAAAGACATGATGCAGTGTTTGAAGACTATACTTTCACAACACACTGCAGTGTTATTTAACTCAAATAAATCTTTACTTGATTTACTCGCATGCTTTGGGTCATTGTCTTGTTGCATCAGTCGTTTCTTCAGCTTGAGCTCATGAACTGATGCCCTTCCTCTCTCCTGAATTTATTATTTTTTTTAATACACATTTTAATTCATTCTTCCCTCAACAATCACAAAGAGCTCAGGCTCTAAGGCAACAAGGCAACAAAGCAGCCTGAAACAATGATGCTCCCTCCACCATGGGATGAGGTTTTGCTGTTGGTATGCAGTGTTCTTTATCCTCCACAATAGCATTATGCATTTGTTCTAGGAACTTTTTCATCCGTCTATAGGAGTTTCTTCAATAAATTATGGATCCAGATAGCTTTTAGATGGGCCACAATGTTTTTGTTGTTTTAGGACAGTAGTAGCTTCCTTTGTGGTGTCCTTCCATGAACATTTTGTTGTTTGACACTTTTTCAATAGTGCACACATTAGTTCGTTGTCATTTATAGGATCTGCTACAGGTAAGATATTAGTTAGAGATTAGTTAGATTGTGTTTGTCTGCAGTTCTGACTTAGATGATGATCAGACCACATTTTATTAGTAATCAATGCAGAAATCTAAGTAATTCCAAAGCTTTCACTTACTTTTCATTTAACTGTAAATTTTATGTATTAATGAGCTTTTTGAAGATAGGGACCTAAAGGATGAATTGATAATCATAGCACAACTCTTATGAAGTTTTACTTAAAGCAGAATTTGGAATTTGGGAACTTCTTCTGTTACACCCAGCAACACCTGCAGGCTGAGACACAGAGATGTGATCACCTATAAGTCTATATAAATTTATATAAATATAAACTGATTAATTTATTGTACAATTATAATCACGGTGATGAATTCATGTTAGCTTACACTATATCTGAATAAGTTTTAAGTAATTAACACTCCCCCATCTGGGATAAAGGAATGTGTAAGAATTACAGTGGAAGACGATGCAAAGAAGGGGGCGGAGCTACTTAGAAGTATGATTAAGAAGGAAAGCTTATGTAAAGTTACTGTCCTATACTAGCTTCTTATTCCCAGTCATCACTCAGTGTTTCTGATCTTCTGCTGAATAAACCTCACTCTGCTGTCTGGAGAATGGAAGTGACGACGTTCTGCAGTTTAATATTAATGTCTCTCGCTACAAGTAAGATCCTGCTGAGCTGATTTTCTACTGAATGTTTTCATTCTGAATTCACTATTCTGATCTTTTCTTCATTGATCTCTCATGTTTAGGATGTTGGAGTCAAACTCTTATACAGTCTGAAGCAGTGGTCATTACACCTGGAGGATCTCATACACTGACTTGTATAGCATCTGGTCTAGACTTTGATGGCTACTGGATGGGCTGGATTAGACAGGCTTCTAGGAAAGGGCTTGAATGGGTTTCATCTCTTTCCCAGCCAAGTGGCAGCAATAAATATTACTCTCAGTCTGTTAAGGGAAGCTTCACCATCTCCAGAGACAACAGTAAGAAGCAGGTGTATCTGCAGATGAGCAGCCTGAAGACTGAAGACTCATCTCACTTTCAGCATCTGGAAAATACATTAAAGCAATGAGTCCTGAGAAAACATTAGTGGACTAAATATGCTTTTTAACATGGTGATGAGACACAGGATCACATTTAGTGCAAGACTCTTTCCACCAAAATGCACCACATAGCGCCACAGGAGGTCATTCCTACCTGTGGCCTTACAACTGCATAACTCCTTCCTCAATGTGTGACACTATGGTTCATCTTTGCAATACTCAAATTATACTGTTCATATGTACAAAAATAATAGTACTGTAATTCAATTTAATATATGTGCAATCATTTTTCATATTTATTATCACAGTTATTACCACTATGCCAATATACATCACTATATTCATATAATTTATACATATGTACATATTTCAAGTTTTATATTTTTTCTCCCTTTTTTTATTAATTTTATTTTATAGAGTGTTTATTTATAGAGTGTTTATTCTACATGACCGGTTGCAACTGTACCAACTGCAATGTCCCTCCAGAATCAATAAAGTATTTCTGATTCTTATTCTGATTCTGATTTTGTGAACATGACAAACCTTTAGAACCTCCAGAGGGCAGTCAAAGCAAGAATACAACTAATCTGATTACTAATAAAACACATATATGTAGAGTTAGCTATTGATTTTTTTATGATCATCCTGAAGAAGATTTTACTACAAAAATGTGTGTGCATGATTCAGAAATTAAATCCACCATTTCAATGCTAAGAGTGCCTGGGGTGTAATTAAAAATGTAAATGAACAGTCTGAGATAGGTGTAAAATGTATGTAAACTGTTTTTAATCAGAACATCAATTTAATGACAATTAAAGATTTAGTTACATGGCCATGTAAAATTATGGAAGTTATATTACATAAATAAAAGAGATTCTAAAATGTACCAAGTTTCTTGTTGTTAACAAAAACTTACTATATAAATGTATACTTCAAAAAAAGATGAATGATAATAACAACAAAAAAAAAAAAAACTTTGGAAAAGTTGACTTTTTATTCACCTGCAAAATTGTATATTTATAAAGTGATTTATCTGGAACATTAGATTTTATTTGTTCACAAAGGCACTAGAATAAACTAGAATTGAAAAAGAACTGTGTTCATCTTAGTATATATCTAGTGCTCCTTGTGGCAACTGAGTATTATATATATTTACCATCTAACACCTTATTCAGCTAAACAGTACGTTTACATTCAGTTAAATCAGGTGAAGGAATTTGACACATCCAGCAAAATTGGCTGAGGGCAACTATCAGACATCTAGAACCAAAAATTGATCTTCAAACCAGTTCACAGACTTTTTCAAATGTTCTTGTTACTTTTCTTGTATTAATGTTTACGTCAATTTCTTGATTAGCAATGATTTTATTTGTCTTCTGCTTAACAAATCATTTTTTATCTAATCTTTATTCATTATTTCCATGTTTTCCACATCCACCCCTTTTCATTCATATGCAAATCCTCATTTCCTCTCATAATATCAGCAGCATCTCGCTCTCCATCAGCTCTCCTCTGTCTAAAAGCTCCACAATCATGTTGACTTCAGCTTCTCTGCTGCTGCTGGCTGCTGCCTCGTGTGAGTGTTTGAACTGAAGCTGGATTTGAGTTCATCTGGTTTATTAGTGAAAATATAGAAAGCTGTTCTTCTCTCTTTTCACAGATGTGTTCTGTGCTACTGAGCTCATCCAGCCAGACTCAGTGCTCATCAAACCAGCAGAGCCTTTGACCATCACCTGTAGAGTGTCTGGAGCTTCTATCACTGCCAGCAGCAGTCATTATGGAACAGGTTGGATTCGACAACCTGCAGGAAAAGCTCTGGAATGGATCAACCTCATTTATTATAGTGGGAGCATATATGCTAAAGATTCACTGAAAAACAAGTTCACTGTCTCTCGAGACACCTCCAGCAACACAATCACCCTACAAGGACAGAATCTGCAAACTGAAGACACAGCTGTGTATTACTGTGCTCAAAGACCACACTGATATATGATATTGCAGTACTGTACAAAAACTCACATTCACTACACAGTTTAGCGCTACTAAAAGTCTCCATCTCCTATGACATGAAGGCACTTTAAAGCAATATATATATTAATGTAGATCACAGGCCTACTTTCATACATTGTATTTGGGTGAGCAACTTACTACATACATACTTAAATTTAGTCTTTCATTTAGGTGATAGTTCTGGGTTGTACACTCTGAGAATGTATGTCAAAATGGATAAGCTTGCTAGAAAGTTTGATGACAATATTAAATCTAAGAAGTTCTTCTCAGTGTTAGGCTTAATTTGGGTCTTAGGTCTTATCACTATGAGACTATATTTGTCAGATTAGTGAATAACTGTAGAAGCTTAGACATCACTCATTTGAGCTTTCCAATTAACCTCCAGTTCCCTGAACCAGAATGGTATCTCTTCAGACTTCTAGAGGGCAGCGTAAGCAAGATTTGAAATGATCTTCAAGTCAAAGTCAACAGAATCAACAGAATTTATTATGATGGAGTCATACAAGCTAAATATTCACTGAAAAACAAGTTCATTGTCTCTCGAAACACCTCCAGCAACACAATCACCCTACAAGGACAGCAACTGCAAACTGAAGACACAGCTGTGTATTACTGTGCTCAACATGCATCACAGTGTTATTAAATATTGGCATGTTCAAAAATTCACAGCTTTCATAGTAAAAAAAAAATACCAAATGAATGCTCTCCCTTTAATGACAAAAAAGTGGTCTTCCCCCCACCCTTCACTTTTCCTCTTCTTTCTTCATTCTTAAAAGTACTGTGTCACCATTTGCAATTTCCATTGCAATGGACAAGCACAACACAAAAATACACAGTTATTAATAAACACTATAAAGACATGATACAGTGTTTGAAGACTATACTTTCACAACACACTGCAGTAATATTTAACTCAAATAAATCTTTATTTGATTTACTTGTGTGCTTTGGGTCATTGTCTTGTTGCATCACCCAACATTTCTTCAGCTTGAGCTCATGAACTAATGTCCTTCTTCACACATAGCTATTTAGAGCAGAGCTATCTAGTCTTCAATCACAATAAAAATATATATTAATAGTTTTGTGGGGTAAGGTAACATATCCAAAGAAGAAGTGGACCTGCATCCATGGTTAAGAGCTTAAATCAGATAATCAAATAAAATCCTTCTAAATCAGATGTAACCCCCCTCCCATTGCATATTAAAATCACATTACATATTAAATATCACATGTAAATTATCAAGTAATATATTACTATGATGACTATCAATTTGCAAGATGATTAGTAATAAGGGTATCCTAATCTAAAGAGCAGATTCTGAATATCATAGAAAATATTAGCGTCTAGAGTTTCTAACCCTGTTCCTGCAGGATCCCCTACTCCAATCTTTAACAAGCCCCTCCAAAGGTGAAGGTACTATGTTAGAGCAGGATTCCCCTGAAATGTGCAGGGCAGGAGGTCCTCTAGAACTGGTGTTAGGAACGACTGCATTCACAAATGTTTTCCAGCCATTTTGATATAGAGAAATGTTCAGTTTATCATGATGAACAATACGTTAAGGTTCACATCATCTATATAGTCTGTCTGCTTACTGTAACCAGTATTCTGCCAGACGCTATCAAAAGCGGTGGGTCAAGGTGCAACTTTGCATGGGACATTAAACTGAATATTAGGTGTGCTGTATGTATATGTCTGACTCAGTATGTATAATTTGTACACTGTATTTATTTCACATCGCCCAACAAAACATTAGCATATGATGATTGCTATATTCATGAGTCACATCCATGTTCTTGATTAGTGGATGGAAACTTTGGCCACAACTAATATATATCATTTATAACTGTGATATTTATCTAATTCTCATAACAAATGGCTTCGTGATACTCATGACAGAGTATTTCTGAAGATCAGATATTCTCCTATTAATCCTTTAGAGGGTGGGGTATGCAATCTTTCCTTTATAAACACAGACTCTAGCTGCATTGTTCTCACTTTGGTTTGACTTTGCAGCAGCAGCCATGAACCCAAGATTCCTCTGCTGTTTAATTTTCACATCAATGACTATAATCTGTGAGTAGATGTATTTATGAATGTTATTATATAATGTATGCATTAATATGAGATTATGTGTCACAGTTTAACTGAAATGACTGACTGAGTCTTTATTTCACAGGTTGTAGATGTCAAACACAGTCAGAGTCAGAGCCAGTACTCATTAAACCTGGAGAATCTCACACACTTACCTGTACCTACTCTGGGATTAATGTTGATTATGCACACATAGCCTGGATTAGGATTCTGGAAAAGGGCTTGAATGGGTTACTTATATTTCAGCTCCAGGTGGCACTATAAATATTGCTCTCAGTCTGTTGAGGGAAGATTCACTGAAGACACTGCTGTTTATTACTGTGCTCGACAGCCACACTGATACAAGTTCTTACAGTGCTGTGCTAAAACTCACACTCAATACAATTTTCAGATCTACTGCAAAGTCTCTGTTACAAAAACATTTTTTTAAAGTACTTCAAAAAAAAAATCATGCAAAGATAATTAAACTATCTATAAAGGAGGGTCTCAGGAGGGTCTCTGATGATCAGCTGTAAAATATCTGTTTTTTCAGTTACTGATAACAACTATGCGTGAGCTTGGAATCGACAGCCTGCAGTCAAAGTGGGATTGGGAGCATAACCCAAAAAGATTCCCTGAAAAGCAAGTTCAGTATTTCTAAAGAGGAGTCCCGCAGCACTGTGACTCTACAAGGACAGAACATGCAGTCTGAGGACACAGCTGTGTATTACTGTACACATAGAAGCACAGATATACAAAACAAATGAGTGCACAAAAACAGTCGGACTGCAGTCTAAAACACATGACAGCATGTCGTTGGTGAGCTGTGTGGGAGGGCATTTGTGAATCCTGGGTGCAGTTTGTATGGAAATATGGTTATATGCTGGTGCTCAGTGAGACAGTGTTTAGGTCAGGCTACTGGCGAAAATCACTGAAGGATGACTGTGTCCAGATGTTCTATTGAAACTCTTCTCTGGTGGTAGAGTGTACAAAATACAAAGAATGTACAGCAAAAGTACAAAAATATTTTTTATAACAATATTTACAGCATAAAGCCCCTGACCTTAGTATGGGCAGCATCCAACTAACAACACTCACGACTAACACCACTAACGCATGTTATTCAGTAACTACAGGACTTCTGTACAAACTGGTGGGGGGGCTTTACTTTGGTAATAGAAGTTTGTAATGACACTTTCGGCCCACTATATCCTATTATATATTTTGCAGTTGTCACAGCACTGCTAGTTGTACCATATATAATTATCTATGTGAGAAATAAACTTTGATTTAAACTGATTTGACTTTGCAGCCTAATCAGTCCTCCTTCAGCATAAAAGATCAAACTATCTGAAACTGCAGGTATCATTACAGTCAATATGAGGTATCCCATTACCTGGACAATACTAGTGAATATATCAATTAATTCTGGGACAATCTTAAAATCAGAGAGCTATAACTGAAGCAGTTATTAATATATTGTCAGTCTTATGGACTGCTGCTAAGCAGGTTAGGTTACATCACAAACATAGTTGGATCCTACCAAAATTCATACTTCTATACTTCTATACTTCTATGTGGGGACCTTAGTGGGCCATAACATAACCATCAAAAGTAATTTGCTGAATTGAAAGCATAGAAAGTCCAGCTAACGACGACTGAGTGGTATTGGACAATTATTCTTATTTGTATTTTATTTATTTATTCTTGTAGTAATAAATATATATATATATATATATAGTATGTGAGTATGTGAGTTGATTCCATGTGTTGAAAACTGGCAGAGATGAAGTTTCTTCAATAAACTCATGTCTTAAATACATTCACCTCCTACAGGTCACTTCATAAGCAAATAAAAGATACTCCCCTCCCCACTCACTCACTCTATATGAAGCTCTGGAGAACTGAAATGCTCCCACAGGTTCAAGCCCAACCCAAAAAGATGTCTTCTGCAGCTCTACTGCTCCTGCTGGCAGCTGCGTCCTGTGAGTCACTTATTACATAAGAGATTAAACTTTTTCTAATATGTTCATAAAATCTCAAACTGTAATATTTTACTGTATCTAACTGCTACATATTTATACCCCCAGATGTTCACTGTATAGAACTGATGCAGCCTGATTCCATGATGGTCCGTCCAGGTCAGAGTCTGACCATCAACTGCAAAGTTTCATATTCGGTTACAAGCTATCATACAGGTTGGATCCGACAGCCTGCAGGAAAAGCTCTGGAGTGGATTAGTCTCATCAGTAGTGGTGGAAGCACATATTACAGTGATAAACTGAAAAGCAAGTTCAGCATCTCCAGAGACACTGGAACTAACACAATAACATTACAAGGACAGAATCTGCAGACTGAGGACACAGCTGTGTATTATTGTGCAAGACTCACACAGTGATAGAAAGTCATGCATTTGTCTTACAAAAACCCAGAGACTTAAAACTCAAGGCAACTAACAGATTATGTCTGGCTGATTGTGATTGTTTGACACCAATTTGGCTTTAATGGAGGGTTCACAGGCTTCCCTACATAGATGTGTGACACCCGCAGTGACACTTTCTCCGATTGACCCTTACACCTTATACATCCATCCAAGATTTAGCTTTTAGTCATTTTAGCCTCATTTCTATGCTTCAGTTCTGTAAGTAGTCGCTGCACTTGGATTTGAAATGTTTTTGCTGATGGGCAAAATGCATAAAGATCTAAAAGTTTTGGGGTTTTGGAATTGGTTTGATTTACACAGTTTTTATTCTACTGGATTTTTATTTTAATAATACCACAGGGAATTGTAGTATACTGAGATGCTGGAGATGTCGTCTCGCTGCTTGCACGCTATTACTCAGGTCGCGTTCCACAGGCTCCTGGGGTCTTTTAAGTTGATGTTGGGTTGATTTCTATGTTCAGGTACTTTCTGTTTCACTACCTGTTGGTTCTACTACCAAGGACATTTATGTTGACAGCGGTCGAAGTAAGACTAGGGTTTTCTGGTTATCTCTGATTTGTTTCACCTGAGTGCTGGGGTACAAAGGGAGCAAATGCAGATGCCTCGGCGCCGAGAATTACTCTTGCGATGCCAAGCTGTGAGGTTGGCTTCATGTTCAGGAGACTTCTAGGGAGGTCTACGAGTTCAAGTAGTATATGCTCTATCGGAGCGGTTTCACGTTCAGGAGTTCACTGTCTGGTTCACCGGTTGGTCGCCAGGGTGATTTGGCGTCCTGTTCCCTTGCACCCTAGTCGAGTAAGTTCATCAGCGCCTGACGAGCGCGATTTTGGGGTGAGGTTTTTGTTTGCTAGTTTCATTGTTTCCTTTGCGTTCTAGCCTTCCTCCCCCCCATTTGATTTGTCCCCTCTCGCTTTGCTCCCAGACTACTTTCCAGCCTCAGGTGGTTTTCCAGGTTAAGCCCCATTTCAGTTGTCACCTGTTTGTTTTCTGTTTCTGTTTATTGGACCCTGTACTTTGCTGCCTCGTTTTTGTTGTGTTTGTTTGTTTTTGTTTGGTCATTAAAGACTATTTCCTTGCATTGCTCTGTCCCTGTGAGTGTTCCCTTCTCTCGCCTAGCCAGCATGACAGTACCCCTCAGTTAATGAAAGAAAAACCCACAATGGTCACAGAAATAACTTGAATCTGACAAAAGTAATAATAAATAAAATTGCTATGAAAATTAACACATGAAGTCAGACATTGCTTTTCAACCATGCATCAACAGAATTATAAAAAAAAACTCATGAAACAGGCCTGGATAGAAATGATGGTACCCTTAATTTAATATTTTGTTGCACAACCTTTTGAGGCAATAACTGCAATCAAATGATTCCTGTAACTGTCAGTGAGACTTCTGCACCTCTCAGCAGGTATTTTGGCCCACTCCTCGTGAGCAAACTGATATAGGACATTCTCCAAGAAGCATTGGGGCTTGTCAACATGTAAGTTTGGCAAATTCCAGTCTAGCTTTATGATTTGTTTTCAACAATGGTGTCCTCCTTGGTCGTCTCCCATGAAGTCCACTTTGGCTCAAACAAGGACGGATGGTGCGACCTAACACTGATGTTCCTTGAGCTTGAAGTTCCCCTTTAATCTCTTTAGAAGTTTTTCTGGGCTCTTTTGTTACCATTCGTATAATCTGTAATTTTTCTCCTGTGGCCACGTCCAGGGAGGTTGACTACAGTCCAATGGATCCTACTTTTCTGAATAATATGTGCAACTGTAGTCACAGGAACATCAAGCTGCTTGGAGATGGTCTTATAATATATATATTTAATCATCTTTACTCTAACGATCACTGTCATGAATATATTAAGTTATACTACACCCTCATTATTATATTATCATTGTGATCAGAGCAGTTCAACAGTAAAGATGGTCTGGTAACTTTTATCAATAATTTACAAATAGTTCTGACCAGAGGAGGATGGGTCCCTCTTGTGAGTCCTAGTACCTCCCAAGGTTTCTTCCTCCAGCTCTAAGGGACTGTCGCCACGGGCTTGCTCACTGGGGGTTTTGGATCCTTCGTGTCTTCTTATGTTATTTCTTTTTTCTGTCTTCTACTAATTATGTAAAGCTTCTTTGTGACAACAACAGTTGTAAAAAGTGCTGTACAAATAAGTTTGACTTAACTTGACTTTAGGTCTGTAGGTGTTCAGCCTTTGGCCTCACTGACTATGGCAAAGCTTAGACCAGACCACCTCCATTGAAGCAAATTGTGTATTATGCATGTTTGATTATGGAATATTTAGTGTCTGAAAGAAAAAGACACTGATATTTTCCTTAATATTCCAGTAGGGGGCACCATTCACTGAAAAAGTCAACCAGCCTCATTCAGTCTTGAAGCCAATGACTTTTTATGCAAAACTGTCACTGAACCTCTTCTCAATATATACTGAATAAAACAGAGACAGTCTGGTCTTCTGGTAAATCACACACACACCATGTTCCTCACACCTTTACTGCTGCTGTTGACTACAGCATGTGAGTGTATTATCTCTCTCAATGAGACGCCATATTAATGCTCTAGATGGACAAACCAGATGTTTTCTCTTTGTGTGTTCAGGTGTCCACTCTCAGATGTTCGCACGCAGATTGTATCTTACTCCCTGAACGAGGCGATGCTAATTGCTATCTTACACGCCGCCTGTGTTCCATTGAAATAGCAATCCACCAAAGTCAGACCTGAGGTGTTCTTGGAAAGACTTCTCTTGAAAGGAGACTTGTGACCACCGTCTTTAAGTTGCAATCATGAAATATTTGATTACAATCAAAAGTACAGTGTGGAAAGAGTCTGTCTCAACCCCTTAGACAAAGAAAAGCCTCACGTTTTATACTCTTGCACACGTCACATGATGTAACAGTTCCCATATGTGAGACATCAATCATCTAGCCTAAGTCTAATCATAAGGGGTGAAAATCAGCTCCCAACTTTGCTTAACATACATAGTACACACAAAGACACATCTGGATCAGCTTAACATCTCTGTGAAGGTACATTAGAAAGTGAGGGAAAGCCTGAACAATCTCCTATAGTTTCATGGGCAAAGCACATTGGACACACAATCTTAAAGAGCTACACCCGGGAACGGAACTTGCTCTTCTTGTCTCAAGACAAGAACCGCACTATCCTGGGTCTATGAATTTCATGTCTATGAACAACAATATATGTGATCAATTTACCTCAGACCGCTCCTGGCTCTTAAAGGGAATGGCAAGTGACATGCTGTTTGGTTTATTGCACATCACACACAAAACATACTGATGATTAATTAAGAGACTTAGTAGATGCCTTTTGTGCATTTCGAGCCGTGCGAGGCATCCTTTTCCCGTCGTTGCGATAGCAAAGACACACTGACACGCCCTGAATCAAGCTGTGCGGTGTGCGGTTTATAGCTTGTCTGAAGATCGCTAAAATAGGTCCCAAGTTGTTACAAACATAAGTATGGTCACCCAGAAACTTGCATGTGTAGCCACTTTGCCAAAATCTGGAAGAAGACTCAAACTGTCTAGCACAGCTAGGAGGAAATTTTGGATGGTCTGGAACAACCCAGGAACCACCAAGGCACAGACCTGTCTTGCACTGAAAGATTCTGGAACACCTGTGATGCAGTCTACAGTCAAGCAAGTTTAACATTGCCATGGACAGAGGGGATGCTGTCCAAGAAAAAAGACCCTGTTCTAAAGACACCTTCAAGCTAGATTAAAGAACATGGACAAAGAACAATTCTTCTTGGGGAAGGTTTTATGGTCAAATGAGACAAAGATGTTTGGAGTAGTAGGGGAGGCATTTAAGCTCAATTTGACCAGATTGTCTGACTTTTTAGGTCAGTGAATGTATAATAATGTATCTATTGAAAACAAGCAGAAATGATTAAAGCACACTCCCTATCCTCTTCTCCATGTCTTACACATTTGCATGCCATAGGTCACTACACAAGCAAATACAGTTGCTCTCTATTTATGAAATGAGAAACTCTCTATTACACACTGAAGAACTGAGTAGACCCCGCAGACCCAACTTTAACTTAACCATGTTCTCTACATCTTTACTATTCCTGCTGGTAGCTGTGTCCTGTGAGTAACTTATTAAACCACAACTTTCACTTCATAGATTGTACTGTAATATTGTTGATGTTTCTAATCCCCATGAATTATTGTTTTACAGGTGTTCACAGTTATGAACTGACCCAGCCTGGTTCCATGATGGTCCGTCCAGGTCAGAGTCTGACCATCAACTGCAAAGTTGCATACTCAGTTACAAGTGAGCGCACAGGTTGGATCCGACAGCCTGCAGGAAAAGCTCTGGAGTGGATTGGAAATATCTACGGCGGTGGGAGCACAGACTACAGTGATAAACTGAAAAGCAGGTTCAGCATCTCCAGAGACACTGGAACTAACACAATAACATTACAAGGACAGAACCTGCAGACTGAAGACACAGCTGTGTATTACTGTGCAAAATACACACAGTGATACAAAGTCATGCATTCATCTAACAAAAACCCAGAGACTTCAAACTCAATGCAATTATAATAAATTATGTCAGGTTATTCATAATTTCATATATTTATGTTAAAATGAAACATACTGTGTCCGTTTAATTCCTTAAGTCTTAGAGTTTACTGTTAAAGCATCCGTTTAGATTTAAATATCCTTAAATAGGAAAGAGCAAGAAATTTGTACCAAAGCAGTTTAGCACATGTTTTCCTGTGGTGCTGTCAGAACAAATTAACAGAACTTTTGAATTAATTATATATAAAAAAACATTCTGAAATGTCTAATTGAATGTGAAGATCTGTAGCAGTTTCCAGTAAAAGACATGGACACAATCAGAATAACCAGTTTTGGTAATAAACGAAACAGACTGGTTAGAGCACTGGTATAATGATCACACAGTTGTGGGTTAGATACACAGTCTGCAGCGCTGCCACTATTGGGCCTTAAAACACGCTTAAACAAGCTTATGCCATAGTATAACTGATCCTGTGCTTTGACCATAACTTTTCAAGCTTTGTTATACTGTACAAATGTGTACAGTATTGTACAGGCCCCCTTGTGCCATCAATACAGCTCTGACTTGTGGAGGCATGGACTCCACAAGACTTGTGTTGTGTCCTGTGGAATCTCACAGCAAGACTTTAGCAGCAGATCATTTAAGTCCTGTAAGTTGTGAAGTGGGGCCTTCATGGGACACATTAATAAACTTTGGGTGCCTGTGATCCTGTTGTTGGTTCACCAATAACCTCCCCACAAGAGCTGCAATTGTTCTGTAAATGATCTGTAACAAGTCATCTAGCCATCACAATGCCATCACACCACAGCTCAAAGTCACTCAGAATCTTCCTGCTTTGAACACATCAGCTTTAAGAGCTCACTGTTCACTTATTGCCTTGTGCTGTTTATCAACCCCTTGACAGGTGTCATTGGAACCAGTCAATATTATTCACTTTGAGTGGCTTTAATATTGTGGCTGAACTGTGGCACTGACTGATTTCAGTGTTTAAGGCATCTTCAACAGGAAGGCTAAATATCAGCCAGCGAAATGCAGAGCAAATGTCCTTAATGTTTCATCTGTGTTTAGGTGTCCAGTCTCAGGTTGTTCTCACAAAATCAGTGGCAGGGCATCCCGCAAACTGACCTGTATGTGCAGTGTATGTCACTAAGCATATCTTGTCAGACATATTTACTATGTGTGCTGTGTATTAGCTGTTATGCACTCACCAAGCACATGTACATCCCTTTATGGCCGCCGCTCAGACCATCTAATGGCTACTTTCAGCATGCTAAAGCCCTGTGTCATCTAAAATTTGTTTCATGAATTTCATAATGAGGGTAGTGTTTTTCTGTGGAATTTCTAGTCCCAATACCTGAATCCAATAGAGTAGCTTTGGGATGTGTTAGAATGGGAGATTGTCAGCATGAAAGTGAAGCAATCATGTCAGCATTGACCAGAAATTCCAGAAATGTATCCAATATCTTGTGAAATCCATGCTACAAACCATTAAAGCCTGTCCTACCCAGTATTAGTAAATTGTTCCTTATAATGTGCTTGGTGAGGGTACAACAGCTAATGAACAGCACTCATAGTAAATATGTCGGACATGATAAGCATGGTGACAAATGTAACATGTGCACAAAAACGATACAGTTTAGGCGATGTTAAATGTATGACAGAATACTACAGCACAGTCAGGTTATACACTGGAATCGACTTCAGTCCCAAACTGACATACAGAAGCTATGGCTAGAAGGCCTGTAGATCTTTGGATTTATAGAGCTGTGTACTGGAAGCAAACCAGTATGACACTACTGCTCTGGAAGCTTAAACAGAGTCTCTATTTAAGAGCTGGAATCCAAACAGTTTGCATGATGTTATACATTTTGCACAGCAGCAGTTATGGACAAGTTTAGATTTACACAGTAGAATTCTGAAGAAACACCTGAAGAATTCACTATAAGGCAAGTTTATTGCTTCGGAGATGTTGCTCCTCAGTGTCCTGCACTGAAGTCTGCATATGCAACGATGTACTAATTAAAACAAACTAAAGTTATTCTACAGTTTTAATGTCTATTGAGCTTTGCATATTTTAAGCAATTATTTAAGCATTAATGTCTTTTTGAACAGTTTGTAAAAATCATAACTGTATTATGATCAGTTCATGATCCATTTGTTTGTTTATTGAGAGATATTTTGAGTAAATGCTAAAAGTTTTTATAATATCATGCATACTGTAAGGCCCTCTTTGTCGTGCCATCCCCCGGGGCGATCCCGGGTCGCCACCCACAGGCCCATATAAGGACTTCTGCCTTCACACAGTCTGTTCTCCCTCCTGCCATCAGGAAGAAGGTACCGCAGCATCCGGTCCAACACGACCAGACTCTGCAATAGCTTCTTCCCCCAAGCCATCAGACTCCTCAACACAACTCAACTCCTGAACTGATATCTTACACTCTCCCTCTCTCTCTCTCTCTCTCTCTCTCTCCCTCTCTCTCTCTTTCCAACCATTTATCCCAGATAACATGGGAAGCATTTTTTGCACAAGCATTTGCACTGATAACTTTACTACCTCACTGGACTCTATTTATCGCACATTCCACAACTTGCACACTACAGTCATTATTTATTATCCTCTGTCTGTACTGTGTTGTCTGTCCGCACTTGTTTGTTTGTGTTGCACTTGTGTCTTGTATGCACTGTCTATGTTGCACCATGGTCCGGGAGGAACGTTGTTTCGTTTCACTGTGTACTCTGTATGTAGTTGAAATGACAATAAACCCACTTGACTTGACTTGACTTGACTTGACTTGTTTGTGTTCATTTTGTGTTCATGTGTTGCACCTGGGACTGGGAGCATTTAAGGAGCCTCGCTCCAGCTTTTAGTTCCCATGAATTGAACTTCTAGACATGGGCCTGTAAGCTGGCATCTTGTTTTTGTCCAGCTGTCGTCAAATCTGGTTCTCGAGGCAGTTCCGGTACGTCGCATCCAGTTCATGCTCCCCAGCAGCTCTAGCTGACGAGGCAGTTCCACAGCGCACTCAGGTTAGGATTGTCCATTCCTGGATTCATGTAGAGCGTTGCTTTAGTATGCAGGTCTAGTTTCCCCTTCGTATGGCCAAGCTTGGCTGTTTTGAGTTCTTCCCTTTCCTATTCCCAAGCTAGGCTTGAGGTTTTTGTTTCTCTCACACTCCCTACACTCTCTGCCCCCCGGGGCACCGCAGCAATGGCTGCCTACCGCTCCAGGCACCTGTGCTCACTGTCACTGTGTGTGTTTGCTCACTAGTGTGCATGTGTGGCTTAAAGGCAAAGGCCAAATTCAGATTCAGGAATTGTGCCCAACACACATGGTGAAGATGGTTGTCTTGTCTTATATTTGAATTAAGTAAACAAAATAAATCATATACTATTATTCATCAACACTCCCTGATCTGAATTAAAGGAATGCATTAGAATACAGTGGAAAAGAATACAGAGAGGGGCGGGGCTATTTAGATGAAGAACTCAGAATTACAGTTTATGCAAATTCACTGTCCTTCACAAGCTTCTTATTCTCAGTGATAAAGCTTCTTATTCTCTGTGAATAAGCATCACTCTGCTGTTTGAAGAATGGAAGTGACGACGTTCTGCAGTTTTATATTACTGTCTCTCGTTACAAGTAAGATCCTGCTGAACTGATATTCCACTGAATGTTTAAATTCTGAATTCACTATTCTGATCTTTTCTTCATTCCTTACTTTCCTCTCATGTTTAGGATGCTGGAGTCAGACTCTAATACAGTCTGAAGCAGTAGTCATTTCACCAGGAGGATCTCATCCTCTGACCTGTACATGGTCTGGTATAGACTTTGATGGCTACTGGATGGCTTGGATTAGACAGGCTCCTGGAAAAGGGCTTGATTGGGTGTCATCTATTTTGGGTTCAAGTGGCAGCACTAAAGAGTACTCTCAGTCTGTCAAGGGAAGAGTCACCATCTCCAGAGACAACAGCAAGGATCAGGTGTATCTGCACACGAGCAGTGTGAGGACTGAAGACACAGCTGTGTATTACTGTGCATGAGAGTCACAATGACAGAAGAGTCCACAGTTCTGTACAAAAACACCTCCAGTGTGTGAGGATGAAGAACACTATTAATACATTAGATAGCATTGTTGATTTCAAATTCCATGTATGTTAGGATTTGAGAAGCTAATAAAAGTAATGAAAATGATTTTATATCTAATGCTCTATTTCTGACTCATAAGAAGCTTTACGTTATGGGGAGGTTCTTCACACTTAAGTCTCATTCAGAGCAATGGTTCTTTAAAGAACATTAATTTATAGGTTATTTAGTGAACTAATAAGGGGTTCCATGCCATTGGTCTGAAGAAACCTCATGACCATTCACTTTTTTGAGTAAGCCAACAGTATAATATTGGGGTAACTCAGTTGAATCAAATCTCCGTTACTAATAAACAACGAAGCTCCATTCAGTGACGTACTTCCAGACATGGTTTCAGTCTAGTCTTGCACTACATTGTACATGTGAATGGTGAATCACTATCGAAAATTATGTTCAGCTTAAGTTTAGGTTTAATCTGGGTCTGGGAAAATAGTCTTTTGAGTGTTAAAATAAAATGAAGTAAGTAATACTGGCTAATCAAATGTATGAGTAAACAGCCTCATCTGTAATTCCTTATAATCAAAGTTCAAAAGTTCAATCCCATCAGTTCTTCTAAAGTTTTCATCCCGACTGATTATAACTGACGCCACTGAACTTTCAGTTACAAATATTACTCATATAAGATATAAAATATGCAAAAGATGAGCCACAGTGTTTATTTAAAGTGTTTATTTGAACCTCTAGAGGGCAGACTCTGCGTATCTACAAGTGGCATTTGCACTGTTTCCCAAAGCCTGAGCACATGGCAGTGAGGTGTGATTGTTATTTAGAAGCAGCAGAAAAAGGCAGGATGTGTCAAAATAGGATATGTGAAAGAATAAGACTTCTTATTATAATAAAATAGTTTACTAGTTTACTGCTGAAGTGAGAGATGAGAATAAGAATTTCATAGCTTCCATTTCAGTAAGATCATCTTTGCAATACTCAAATTATACTGTTCATATGTATAAAAATAATAGTACTGTAATTCAATTTAATATATTTGCAATCATTTTTCATATTTCTTATCACAATTATTATCACTATGCCACTATATATCACTATATTCATATAATTTATACATATGTACATATTTCTCAATTTTCTCTCTCTTTGTTTTCAATTTATTTTATTTTAAAGAGTGTTTATTAATAGAGTGTTTATTCCACATGATGGGTTGCAACTGTAACAACTGCAATTTGTCCCTACAGGATCAATAAAGTATTTCTGATTCTTATTTTGATTCTGATTTTGTGAACATGACCAACCTTCAGAACCTCAAGAGGGCAGTCAAAGCAAGAACTACTAAAACATGTAGATGTAAAGTTAGCTGTTGATTTTTTTTTTCAAGATTTCACTACAAAATGTGTGTGTGTGTGTGTGATTTTTTTTTTTTTTGTAGACACATCTGATTTTTATATGATATGATAAGGTTTAGTTACATGGCTATGTAAAATAATAATAGAGATACTAGAATATACCAGGTTTATTAGTGTTAACAAACACTTACTCTTTAAATATATACTACATTTAAAGAAAAAGATTAATGATAACAATGATAATAAAGAGCTTTTATTCACCTGCAAAATTATACATTTATTATATGTTAATTATACATTATAAGATTTATCTGGGACAGTAGATTGTATTTGTGCACAAAAGCACAAGAATAAACTAGAATTGAAAAAGAACTGTGTTTATCTAACTGCATCTAGTGCTCCTTGTGGCAGCCAAGTATTATATATAATTACCATCTAACACCTTCTTCAGCTAAACAGTACATTTACATTCAGTTTAGGTGATCAGGTGAAGAAATTTGTGACCATACACTGGCTGAGGGCAACTATCAAACATGTAGAACTAAAAATTGATCTTCAAACCAGTTCACAGACTTTTTTAAATGTTCTTGTTACTTTTCTTGTATTAATGTTTGAATCAATTTATTGATTAGCAATGATTTTATTTGTCTCCTGCCTAAAAAAATGTTTTTTTATCTAATCTTTATTCATTATTTTAATTTTTTCCACATCCACCCCTTTTCATTTATATGCAAATCCTCTTTTCCTCTCATAATATCAGCAGCATCTCCCTCTCCATCAGCTCTCCTCTCTCTAAACGCTCCACAATCATGTTGACTTCAGCTTCTCTGCTGCTGCTGGCTGCTGCCTCGTGTGAGTGTTTGAACTGAAGCTGGATTTGAGTTCATCTGGTTTATTAGTGAAAATATAGAAAGCTGTTCTTCTCTCTTTTCACAGATGTGTTCTGTGCTACTGAGCTCATCCAGTCAGACTCAGTGCTCATCAAACCAGCAGAGCCTTTGACCATCACCTGTAGAGTGTCTGGAGCTTCTATCACTGACAGCAGTCATTATGCAACAGCTTGGATTCGACAACCTGCAAGAAAAGCTCTGGAATGGATCAACCTCATTTATTATGATGGGAGCATAGCTGCTAAAGATTCACTGAAAAACAAGTTCACTGTCTCTCGAGACACCTCCAGCAACACCATCACCCTACAAGGACAGAATCTGCAAACTGAAGACACAGCTGTATATTACTGTGCTCGAAGACCACACCGATATATGATATTGCAGTACTGTACAAAAACTCACACTCACTACACAGTTTAGCGCTACTAAAAGTCTCCATCTCCTATGACACGAAGGCACTTTAAAGATATATATATATTAATGTAGATCACAGGCCTACTTTTATATGTTGTATTTGGGTGAGCAACTTACTACATACATACTTACACTTAGTCTTTCATTCAGGTGATAGTTCTGGGTTGTACACTTTGAAAATGTTTGTCAAAATTGACTAGCTTGCATGAAAATTTGATGACAATAGCAAATCTAAGACTAAGAATCTTAGTCTCAGGCTTAATTTGGGTCTTAGATTTTATCACTATGAGGCTGTATTTGTCAGATTAGTGAATAACTGTAGAAACTTAGACATCACTCATTGGAGCTTTATAATTAACCTCCAGTTCCCCGAACCAGAATGGTATCTCTTCAGACTTCTAGAGGGCAGCGTAAGCAAGATTTGAAATGATCTTCAAGTCAAAGTCAACAGAATCAACAGAATTTATTATGATGTCATACAAGCTAAAGATTCACTGAAAAACAAGTTCACTGTCTCTCGAGACACCTCCAGCAACACAATCACCCTACAAGGACAGCAACTGCAAACTGAAGACACAGCTGTGTATTACTGTGCTCGATATGCAGCACAGTATTATTAAGATATTGGCATGTTCTAAAATTCACAGCTTTCGTAAAAAATACTAAATGAATGCTCTCCCTTTAATGACAAAAAGTGGTTTTCCTCCCACCCTTCACTTTTCCTCTTCTTTCTCCGTTCTTACATTACATATTACATATTACATTACATATTAAATATCACATGTAAATTATCAAGTAAAACATTACTATGACTTTTAATTTACAAGACGATCAGTACTAAGGGTCCTAATCTAATTACTGAATTTGCTGTTGATGAAGATGTGGGCAGTTTTATTGATAACTGCTGTGTATAACTATACATAGTAACCCTAATAATCCCTCAATGTAGACAAAATGAATTCTATACACTACTCATCATTAAACTATATTAATGTTATTGAAGTTTCAAATGTTTCTGACTACAACTGGGAAAGAAATGCAGAGAGGGGACAGATCTATTTAGAGAAATATAATTGCTAGAGGGCAGACTCTGAATATCTAGAATATCAGCTTGTAGAGTTTCCAACCCTGTTCCTGCAGGATCCCCTACTCAAATATTTTGACTGGGGCTGGCTATCGATAACAGGGTTGCGGGTTCGATTCCCGGGCTCGGCAAGCTGCCACTGATGGGCCCTTTACCCTCTCTGCTCCCCGGGCGCTGGAGTTGGCTGCCCACCGCTCTGGGTGTGTGTGTGTACTCACTGCCCCTAACACATGTGTGTGTGTGTGAGTGTGTGTTCACTACCAGATGGGTTAAATGCGGAGGACCCATTTCGCTGTACAGTGACAAATACGTGCACCTTTACCTCCAATGGTGAAGGTAGTATGTTAGAGCAGGATTCCCCTAAAGTATGCAGGGCAGGAGGTCCTCCAGAACTGGGGTTAGTAACCACTGCATTCACAAATATTTTCCAGCCATTCTGATGAAGAGAAATGTTCAGTTTATCATGATGAACAATAAATTAAGGTTCACATCATCTATAAAGTCTGTTTGCTTGCTGTAACCAGTATTCTGCCAGAAGCTATCAAAAGTGGTGGGTCAAGGTGTAACTTTGCATGGGACATTAAACCAAATATTAGGTGTGCTGTGTGTATATGTCTGACCCAGTATGTATAATTTTTACACTGTATTTATTTCACACCACCAAAAACACATTAGCATATGATGATTGCTATATTCATGAGTCACATCCATGTTCTTGATGAGTGGATGAAAACATTTGGCCACAACTAATATATATCATTTATAACTGTGACATTTATCTAATTCTCATAACACATGGCTTCATGATACTCATGCCAGAGTATTTCTGAAGATCAGATATTCTCCTATTAATCCTCTAGAGGGTGGGGTATGCAAACCTTCCTTTATAAACACAGACTCTAGCTGCATTGTTCTCACTTTGGTTTGACTTTGCAGCAGCAGCCATGAACCCAAGACTCCTCTGCTGTTTAATTTTCACATCAATTACTATTATCAGTGAATCTGTCATTTATATCATTTATGCATTAATATGATATTGGTATGTATCAGTGTTTTAACTGAAATCACTGACAGACTGCAGTCAAAGTGGGATTGGGAGCATAACCCTAAAAGAATCCCTGAAAAGCAAGTTCAGTATTTCTAAAGAGGCGTCCAGCAGCACTGTGACTCTACAAGGACAGAACATGCAGCCTGAGGACACAGCTGTGTATTACTGTACACATAAAGGCACAGATATACAAAACATATGAGTGCACAAAAACAGTCAGACTGCAATATTAAACACATGACAGCGTGTCGTTGGTGAGCTGTGTGGGAGGGCATTTGTGAATCCTGGGTGCAGTTTGTATGGAAATCTGGTTATATTCTGGTGCTCAGTGAGACAGTGTTTAGGTCAGGCTACTGGCGAAAATCACTGAAGGATGACTGTGTCCAAATGTTCTATTGAAACTCTTCTCTGGTGGTAGAGTGTACAAAATACAAAGAATGTACAGCAAAAGTACAAAAATATTTTTTATAACAATATTTACAGCATAAAGCCCCTGACCTTAGTATGGGCAGGATCCAACTAACAACACTCACGACTAACACCACTAACGCATGTTATTCAGTAACTACAGGACTTCTGTACAAACTGGTGGGGGGGCTTTACTTTGGTAATAGAAGTTTGTAATGACACTTTCGGCCCACTATATCCTATTATATATTTTGCAGTTGTCACAGCACTGCTAGTTGTACCATATATTATTATCTATGTGAGAAATAAACTTTGATTTAAACTGATTTGACTTTGCAGCCTAATCAGTCCTCCTTCAGCATAAAAGATCAAACTATCTGAAACTGCAGGTATCATTACCGTCAATATGAGGTATCCCATTACCTGGACAATACTAGTGAATATATCAATTAATTCTGGGACAATCTTAAAATCAGAGAGCTATGACTGAAGCAGTTATTAATATATTGTCAGTCTTAAGGACTGCTGCTAAGCAGGTTAGGTTACATCACAAACATAGTTGGATCCTACCAAAATTCATACTTCTATAATTCTATACTTCTATGTGGGGACCTTAGTGGGCCATAACATAACCATCAAAAGTAATTTGCTGAATTGAAAGCATAGAAAGTCCAGCTAACGATGACTGAGTGGTATTGGACAATTATTCTTATTTGTATTTTATTTATTTATTCTTGTAGTGTATATATATATATATATATATATATATATATATATATATATATATATATATATATATATATTCTGTGAGTATGTGAGTTGATTCCATGTGTTGAAAACTGGCAGAGATGAAGTTTCTTCAATAAACTCATGTCTTAAATACATTCACCTCCTCCAGGTCACATTATAAGCAAATAAAAGATACTCCCCTCCCCACTCACACACTCTATATGAAGCTCTGGAGAACTGAAATGCTCCCACAGGTTCAAGCCCAACCCAAAAAGATGTACTCTACAGCTCTACTGCTCCTGCTGGCAGCTGCGTCCTGTGAGTCACTTATTACATTAAACTTTTTCTAATATGTTCATAAAATCTCAAACTGTAATATTTTACTGTATCTAACTGCTACATATTTATACCCCCAGATGTTCACTGTATAGAACTGACGCAGCCTGATTCCATGATGGTCCGTCCAGGTCAGAGTCTGACCATCAACTGCAAAGTTTCATATTCGGTTACAAGCTACTGGACAGCTTGGATCCGACAGCCTGCAGGAAAAGCTCTGGAGTGGATTAGTCTCATCAGTAGTGGTGGAAGCACATATTACAGTGATAAACTGAAAAGCAAGTTCAGCATCTCCAGAGACACTGGAACTAACACAATAACATTACAAGGACAGAATCTGCAGACTGAGGACACAGCTGTGTATTACTGTGCAAGAGAACACAGTGATATAAAGTCATGCATTTGTCTTACAAAAACCCAAAGACTTAAAACTCAAGGCAACTAACAGATTATGTCTGGCTGATTGTGATTGTTTGTCTTGGAATAGAACAATGAAACATAAAATAATGTCAATGTATTATTTAATGTAAATGTAATGTAAAACAAAATTCAAATCACATATATGCAGTTTTCAAGCCAATTTACCACCCTGTTATTTTTTCTCAGAGCGAAACACACCAATTTGGCTTTAATGGAGGGTTCACAGGCTTCCCTACATGGATAGCCGCAGTGACACTTTCGCCGATTGGCCCTTACACCTTATACATCCATCCAAGATTTAGCTTTTTGCCATTTTTGCCTCAGTTATATGCTTCAGTTCTGTAAGTAGTCGCTGCATTTGGATTTGAAATGTTTTTGCTGATGGGCAAAATGCGTAAAGATCTAAATGTTTTGGGGTTTTGGAATTGGTTTGGTTTACACAGTTTTTATTCTACTGGATTTTTATTTTAATAATACCACAGGGAATTGTAGTATACTGAGATGCTGGAGCTGTCGTCTCGCTGCTTGCACGCTATCACTCAGGTTTGTGGACGGTGGAGCAGATGGACGCTCGCATTTCAGGGCGCTCCCGTGTCTGTGTTACCGTAATTGGGCTGTTAGTCAGACCTGCCAGAGTCACCAGACAAACTCTGATACTGCTCAACATTCTCAGATCTCTATACACACATGAACAAAATTTGGCAAATTCCATTCTGTCTTTTTTATGATTTGTTTTCAACAATGGTGTCCTCCTTGGTTGTCTCCCATGAAGTCCACTTTGGCTCAAACAAGGACGGATGGTGCGACCTAACACGGATGTTCCTTAAGCTTGAAGTTCCCGTTTAATCTCTTTAGAGGTTTTTCTGGGCTCTTTTGTTACCATTCGTATAATCTGTCCCTTTGATTTGTCATAAATTTTTCTCCTGTGGCCATGTCCAGGGAGGTTGACTACAATCCAATGGATCTTACATTTCTGAATAATATGTGCAACTGTAGTCACAGGAACATCAAGCTGCCTGGAGATGGTCTTATAATCTTTATCTTTAATCATCTTCACTCTGACGATCACTGCCATGAATATATTAAGTTCTACTACACCATGATTATTACATTATGATTATGATCAGAGCAGTATAGATATTCAACAGTATAGATGGTTTGGTAATGTTTATCAATAATTTACAAATAGTTCTGACCAGAGGAGGATGGCCCCCCCCTTGTGAGTCTTGGTACCTCCCAATGGTTCTTCATCCAGCTCTGAGGGACAGTCGCCGCTGGATCAGCTTAACATCGCTGTAAGGTGCATTGGACAGTATGGGAAAGCCAGAACAATCTCCCATAGTTTCATGGGCAAAGCACATTAGACACACAATCTTACAGAGCTACACCCGGGAACGGAACTTGCTCTTCTTGTCCCAAGACAAGAACCACACTATCCTGGGTCCATGAACTTCATGTCTATGAACAACAGCATATGTGATGAATTTACCTCAGACCGCACCTGGCTCTTAAAGAAAATGGCAAGTGACATGCTGATTGGTTTATTGGACATCACACCCAAAACACACTGAGAGACTTAATAGATGCCTTTTTTGCATTTCGAGCTGTGCGAGGCGTCCTTTTCCCGCCATTGCGATAGCAAAGACACACTGACATGCCCTGAATCAAGCTGTGCGACTGCAAAGTTTCATACTCAGTTACAAGCTATCTTAGAGGTTGGATCCGACCGCCTGCAGGAAAAGCTCTGGAGTGGCTTGGAAATATCTATACACATGGGAGCACAGACTACAGTGATAAACTGAAAAGCAGGTTCAGCATCTCCAGAGACACTGGAACTAACACAATAACAGTAAAACAGTTTCCAGTAAAAGACATGGACACAATCAAATGAATAACCAGTTTTGGTAATAAATGAAACACACTGGTTAGAGCACTGGTCATGGTAATGATCACATGGTTGTGGGTTGAATACACAGTCTGCAACGCTGCCACTATTGGGCCTTAAAACATGCTTAAACAAGCTTATGCCATAGTATAACTGATCCTGTGCTTTGACCATAACATTTCCAAGCTTTTTTATACTGTACACATTTGTACAGAATTGTACAGCCCCCCTTGTGCTGTCAAGACAGCTCTGACTTGTAGAGGCATGGACTCCACAAGACCTGTGTGGTGTCCTGTGGAATTTCGCAGCAAGACTTTAGCAGCAGATCATTTCCTGTAAAGTCCTGTGAGTTGTGAAGTGGGGCATTCGTGGAACACACTAATAAGCTTTGGGTGCCCGTGATCCTGTTGTTGGTTCACCAAGAACCTCCCCACAAGAGCTGCAATTGTTCTGTAAATGATCTGTAACACTTACTAACCAAGTCATCTAGCCATCACAATGCCATCACACCACAGCTCAAAGTCACTCAGAATCTTCCTGCTTCCAACACATCAGCTTTAAGAGCTCACTGTTCACTTATTGCCTTGTGCTGTTGATCAACCCCTTGACAGGTGTCATTGGAACCAATCAATATTATTCATTTTGAGTGGCTTTAATATTGTGGCTGATCTGTCTAAATTCAGTAACTGATTTCAGCGTTTAAGGCATCTTCAACAGCAGGGCTAAATATCAGCCAGCGAAATGCAGGGAAAATGTTCTTAATGTTTCATCTGTGTTTAGGTGTCCAGTCTCAGGTTGTTCTCACACAGTCAGTGGCAGGGCATCCCACAAACTGTCCTGTTTGTGCAGTGGATGTCACTAAGCGTACCTTGTCAGACAAATTTACTATATGTGCTGTGTATTAGCTGTTATGCACTCACCAAGCACATGTACATCCCTTTATGGCCGCCGATCAGACCATCTAATGGCTACTTCCAGCATGCTAAAGCTCCATGTCATCTAAAATTTGTTTCATGAATTTCATAATGAGGATAGTGTTTTTCTGTGGAATTTCTAGTCCCAATACCTGAATCCAATAGAGTACCTTTTTATTATGTGGTAGAATGGGAGATTGTAGCATGGATTTCACAAGATATTGGACACATTTCTGGTTCACAAGTTCTGGTCAATGCTGACAAGATTGCTTCACTTTCATGCTGACAAACAATTAAAGCCTGTCCTACCCAGTATTAGTAAATTGTTCCTAATAATGTGTGTGGTGAGGGTGCAACAGCTAATACACAGCACTCATAGTAAACATGTCTGACATGATAAGCATGGTGACAAATGTAACATGTGCACAAAAGCGATACAGTTTAGGCGATGTTAAATGTATGACAGAATACTACAGCACAGTCAGGTTATACACTGGAATCGACTTCAGTCCCAAACTGACGTACAGAAGCTATGGCTAGAAGGCCTGTAGATCTTTGGATTTATAGAGCTGTGTACTGGAGGCAAACCAGTATGACACTACTGCTCTGGAAGCTTAAACAGAGTCTCTATTTAAGAGCTGGAATCCAAACATTTTACTTGATGTAATACATTTTGCACAGCAGCAGTTATGGACAAGCTTAGATTTTCACAGTAGAATTCTGAAGAAACACCTGAAGAATTCACTATAAGGCAAGTTTATTGCTTCTGAGATGTTGCTCCTCAGTGTCCTGCACAGAAGTCTGCATATGCAACGATGTACTAATTAAAAAGACTAACTAAAGTGATTCTGGAGTTTTAATGTCTATTGAGCTTTGCATATTTTAAGCAATTATTTAAGCATTAATGTCTTTTTGAACAGTTTGTAAAAATCATAACTGTATTATGATCAGTTCATGATCTATTTGTTTGTTTATTGAGAGATATTTTGAGTAAATACTAAAAGTTATTATAATATCATGCATACTGTAAGGCCCTCGTTGTCGCGCCATCCCCCAGTGCGATCCCAGGTCGCCACCCACAGGCCCATATAAGGACTTCTGCCTTGTTTGTGTTCATTTTGTGTTCATGTGTTGCACCTGGGACTGGGAGCATTTAAGGAGCCTCGCTCCAGCCTGTAGTTCCTGTGAATTGAACCTCTAGGCATAGGCCTGTAAGCTGGCATCTTGTTTTTGTCCAGCTGTCTTCAAATCTGGTTCTCGAGGCAGTTCCGTTACGCCACATCCAGTTCATGCTCCCCAGCAGCTCTAGCTGACGAGGCAGTTCCACAGCGCACTCAGGTTAGAATTGTCCATTCCTGGATTCATGTAGAGCGTTGCTCTAGTACGCAGGTCTGGTTTCCCCTTTGTATGGCCAAGCTTGGCTATTTTGAGTTCTTCCCTTTCCTATTTCCAAGCTAGGCTTGAGGTTTTTGTTTCTCTCACACTCTCTACACTCTCTGCCCCCCGGGGCGCCGCAGCAGAGGCTGCCTACCACTCCAGGCACCTGTGCTCACTGTCACTGTGTGTGTTTGCTCACTAGTGTGCATGTGTGGGTTAAAGGCAAAGGCCAAATTCAGATGACGAACTCAGGAATTGTGCCCAACACACATGGTGAAGATGGTTGTCTTGTCTTATATTTGAATAAAGTAAAAAAAATAAATCATATACTATAATTCATTAACAATCCCTGATCTGAATTAAAGGAATGCATAAGAATGCAGTGGAAAAGAATACAGAGAGGGGCGGGGCTATTTAGATGAAGAACTCAGAATTACAGTTTATGCAAATTCACTGTCCTTCACAAGCTTCTTATTCTCAGTTATACCACCACTATTTCTGATCTTCTGCTGAATAAGCATCACTCTGCTGTTTGAAGAATGGAAGTGACGACGTTCTGCAGTTTAATATTAGTGTCTCTCGTTACAAGTAAGATCCTGCTGAGCTGATTTTCCCCTGAATGTTCTCATTCTGAATTCACTATTCTGATCTTTTCTTCATTCCTTATTTTCCTCTCATGTTTAGGATGCTGGAGTCAGACTCTGATGCAGTCTGAAACAGTAGTCATTTCACCAGGAGGAACCCATACTCTGACCTGTACATGGTCTGATATAGACTTTGATGGCTACTGGATGGCTTGGATTAGACAGGCTCCTGGGTCAGGATGGCCGAGCGGTCTAAGGCGCTGCGTTCAGGTCGCAGTCTCCCCTGGAGGCGTGGGTTCGAATCCCACTTATTCTGTGTTCAGAAGAGTGAATACCAGGAAGGCTGCGGGACCCGATGGCATCTGTGGTCGAGTCCTAAAAGCCTGTGCATATCAGCTAGCCCCGGTATTCACGGACATCTTCAATCTCTCACTGACGCAGGGGATTGTTCCATCGTGCTTCAAACAGTCCATCATCGTTCCTGTCCCGAAGAAACCACAGCCAGCCTGCCTCAACGACTACCGCCCAGTCGCCCTCACATCAGTCGTGATGAAGTGCTTCGAGAAGCTGGTGAGAGACTTCATCACATCCACGCTGCCCGACACCCTGGACCCGTTTCAGTTTGCATACCGTCCAAACTGTTCCACAGATGATGCCATCGCTCACCTTCTCCACACATCGATGACACATCTGGATGCTGGGAGGGGTAATTATGGTAAAATGCTGTTTGTGGACTACAGTTCAGCATTTAACACTATTATTCCCTCAAGACTCACCACAAAGCTGAAAGATCTAGGTCTCCACCCATCCATCTGTGACTGGATCTCCAACTTCCTGACTAACAGACCACAAGCTGTTCGGGTAGGCAAGCATGTCTCCCCCACCCTCACCCTCAGTACCGGAGCCCCTCAGGGCTGTGTCCTTAGCCCTCTGCTGTACTCGCTGTACACCTCAGACTGCAAAGCCACTTCCAGCTCCACCAACATCATTAAGTTTGCTGACGACACAGTTGTGGTGGGCCTGATCTCAGGAAACAACGAGAAGGCCTACCTGGAAGAGATTAGAACCCTGGAAAACTGGTGCCAGGATAATAATCTCTAGCTAAATGCCAGCAAAACGAAGGAGCTGATTGTGGACTTTAGCAGGAAACAGCAGAGGAGCTACCAACCTGTCCACATCAGTGGAACGGCGGTGGATAGGGTAGGAAGCTTCAAATACCTTGGAGTGACCATCTCTCAGGACCTGTCATGGAGTTGCCACATCAACACCATAACGAAGAAGGCTCGTCAGCGCCTATACCACCTGAGACGACTGAGGTACTTCAGACTGCCCTCCAAGGTACTACGATCCTTCTACTCCTGCACCATCGAGAGCATCCTCACGGGGAACATCACAGTCTGGTTTGGGAACAGCACCAAGCAGGACAGGCAAGCGCTACGACGAGTGAGACGTTCAGCAGAGCGAATCACTAGGATGGAGTTTCCTGACCTGCAGTCCATCTACAAGAAGCGGTGTTGGACCAAGGCCAAGAAGATTGTGAAGGACCCCAGTCATCCCAACAATGGACTGTTCTCTCTGTTGCCCTCGGGGAAACGCTTAAGAACCCTGAAGGCTAACACAGAGAGAATGAGGAGGAGCTTCTTTCCACAAGCCATCCGTGCCTTGAATGGGGACAGGGACTTAGGACACTAAATCAAAGTATCTACATACACAAACTGGACCCTCACTCACTACAATACACAACCATGGCTCACGGAAAACACACTACGGACAACAATGGAAATATTTCTTTTAACTCACACATACACTCACATACAGATAAATATGTACATATGTATATGTATGTATATATACACACACACACACACACACAGACACGCACTATTTCATCTCTGTATATATATTTGTATATTTGTATTCTGTACTTTTTTTTGCTTATATTTCTATATTTTAATTTTTATATTCTATTCTTTAACTTAAATGTAACTTATTCTATTTTTATTTTCTTCATTTTTATTTTATTTTTTCTTTTGCACTTTTGCACTTTACTTCATTAAGTTAAGGTTTAGTTAAGTTTAAATGTAGATTTTTATTGTATAGCTTGATGTGAGCAGACTGTCAAAAAAGCATTTCACTGCAAGTTATACTGTGTATGACTATGTACGTGACAAATAAAATTTGATTTGATTTTTTATTTGAAAAGGGCTTGAGTGGGTTTCATCTATTTCGGGTTCAAGTGTCAGCACTAAAGAGTACTCTCAGTCTGTCAAGGGAAGATTCACCATCTCCAGAGACAACAGCAAGGATCAGCTGTATCTGCACATGAGCAGTTTGAGGACTGAAGACACAGCTGTGTATTACTGTGCTCGAGTCACAGTGACAGAAGAGTCTACAGTTCTGTACATTCATTTATAGGTTATTTAGTGAATTAATAAGGGGTTCCATGGCATTGGTCTGAAGAACCCTTGTCATGACCATTCACTTTTTTGAGTGAGCCAACAGTATAATATTGGGGTAACTCAGTTGAATCAAATCTCCATTACTAATAAACAACGAAGCTCCATTCAGTGACGTACTTCCAGACATGGTTTCAGTCTAGTCTTGCACTACATTGTACATGTGAATGGTGAATCACTATCGAAAATTATGTTCAGCTTAAGTTTAGGTTTAATCTGGCTCTGGGAAAATAGTCTTTTGAGTGTTAAAATAAAATTAAGTAAGTAATACTGGCTAATCAAATTTATGAGTAAACAGCCTCATCTGTAATTCCTTATAATCAAAGTTCAAAAGTTCAATCCCATCAGTTCTTCTAAAGTTTTCATCCTGACTGATTATAACTGACGCCACTGAACTTTCAGTTACAAATATTACTCATATAAGAGTATATTATGCAAAAGATGAGCCACAGTGTTTATTTAAAGTGTTTATTTGAACCTCTAGAAGGCAGACTCTGCATATCTACAAGTGGCATTTGCACTGTTTCCCAAAGCCTGAGCACATGGCAGTGAGGTGTGATTCTTATCTAGATGCAGCAGAAAAAGGCAGGGTGTGTCAAAATAGAATATGTGAAAGAATAAGACTTGTTATTATAATAAGAATAATAAAATAGTTTACTAGTCTACTGCTGAAGTGAGAGATGAGAATGAGAATTTCATAGCTTCCATCTCAGTAGAAACAGAAAAAAAGTGTGGATATATGACAGAATTTAAGTTGATATTTGTCACAGTTATGTAATGTATTAGTAATGTTAATAACCAGTCAACATTGTTAATGGCATAATTACATTTTCTAAGAAGTTTAATTTAAACAATTTTTTTTCTATATAATGATGGATCAAGAAGAAATTTGCTTACATCAGCAAATGTAAAACAATCATAATTAATATTTCAATCTTGTTTTCCATAAAATACAACGCCTGAAACCTGTCATTCATATGCAAATCCTCATTTCCTCTCATAATAACAGCAGCATCTCGCTCTCCATCAGCTCTCCTCTCTCTAAACGCTCCACAATCATGTTGACTTCAGCTTCTCTGCTGCTGCTGGCTGCTGCCTCATGTGAGTGTTTGAACTGAAGCTGGATTTGAGTTCATCTGGTTTATTAGTGAAAATATAGAAAGCTGTTCTTCTCTCTTTTCACAGATGTGTTCTGTGCTACTGAACTCATCCAGCCAGACTCAGTGCTCATCAAACCAGCAGAGCCTTTGACCGTCACCTGTAGAGTGTCTGGAGCTTCTATCACTGACAGCAGTCATGTTGGAACAGCTTGGATTCGACAACCTGCAGGAAAAACTCTGGAATGGATCAACCTCATTTATTATAGTGGGAGCATACGTGCTAAAGATTCATTAAAAAACAAGTTCACTTCTCTCGAGACACCTCCAGCAACACAATCACCCTACAAGGACAGAATCTGCAAACTGAAGACACAGCTGTGTATTACTGTGCTCGATATGAGCACAGTGCTGGAAGGAGTTGGCTGAAACGTACAAAAACTGAAACAAGAACTGAAGAACATTATCTGTATTAAAAAACAGATAAACTCCACACACATATACACACTTTATTATTTTTTTACTCTTTCTTTACTCTAAAGAGCACTGGCTCACCATTCCCATTGCAATGCAAATACAAGCACTATAACAAGCAGTTATTAATAAACACTATAAAGCCATGATACAGTGTGAAGACTACACTGTTACAACATCTTAGCTGAGATAGTGTAACTCAACTAAATTTGCTTTGGGTTAGTGTCTTGTTCCATCACCCAACTGATGTCCTTCCAATCTCTTGAACAATGTTAAATTCATTGTTCCCTCAAAGATCGCATGGGGGTCAGATCCTAAAGCAGCAGAGGAGCTCCTTCCACCATGCTTCACAGTTGGGATGAGTTTTGGCTGTGCAATGTTTTTACCTGCCCATTTTGTTTGTTATGTACCTTGTTTTGTATTTCCTTTGTGGTTTTAATAAATCTTGCTTAGATCCATATCTGCAAGTGTTCACCCTATCTCTGTCTTGCTGTACATGCCATGACAAATACCATAATATCTATCATAGCTATCACATTAATAGCTGTAATCAGTGAGTAGACATCTGCGAATCTGACTTGTATAAATGTTATGAGGTTATGTGTTATTGTTTAAACTGACAGTGCACTGTCTAACATCTAATTAAACCTGGAGAATCACCTGTACCTACTCTAGGTTCGTTCAGGGGAGATTTAGTGTTTAACATAGATTTAATAATGGTCAAAATTAAGTTTATATAGAATTTAAATATTTTATGTTTTTTGCCAACTGGCCTAAAGCATAAATCCAGGTCATGCCAAAGGGTTTTTTCCTAAGGAAAATAGGTTTTAGGAAGTTTAGGATCATTATTTTCAATTCAAAACAGTTAAAAGAGACTGATGGTGAAACTGAAATGTGTCATTTTATGATACTACTTTTATAAGTGGTAAGTAAATCAACTCCATGAATCTAGGAGGAATACAGGATTAAATTATTCACTTTTCCAGACTTACCTATTGGCGCAGATATGTTTCATGTTCTGTGTTTGGGGCAAAGTAGCTGGGTTTTGGGGGATTGTGCAATTTATAAATATGTAATACCTATGACAATATGTATTTCTAACATGAATGTATAACCTGGGACATTCAATTCTTCAATTTATATTTCCTCAAACTGTCTCTACAAGACCTCAGAAAGTGTGCTGTTGTCTCTGGCACCAATACATTAGCAGAAGATATATAAAACCTTTTAGGTTTTATAAATTGTTAGATGGAGCCTCACATTCATATGCAAAGCAGAACTTTTGGAACTTTTCAAACCTCCATTTTATTAATAAAAACAACAATTAATTATTTGTGTCATGTATTAACATTAGCACCGTGCACCGTGCTGCCACTGTTGGATCCTTGAGCAAGGCCCTTCACCCTCTCTGCCCCCCGGGCGCCGCGGCAATGGTTGCCTACCACTCCAGGCACCTGTGCTCACTCTCACTCTGTGTGTGTTTGCTCACTAGTGTGCATGTGTGGGTTAAAGGCAAAGGCCAAATTCAGATGACGAATTTAGGAACTGTGCCCAACACACATGGTGAAGATGGTTGTCTTGTCTTATATTTGAATAAAGTAAACAAAATAAATCATATACTATAATTCATCAACACTCCCTGATCTGAATTAAAGGAATACATAAGAATGCAGTGGAAAAGAATACAGAGAGGGTCGGGGCTATTTAGATGAAGAACTCAGAATTATGGTTTATGCAAATTCACTGTCCTTCACAAGCTTCTTATTCTCAGTTATCCCTCACTGTTTCTGATCTTCTGCAGAATAAACCTCACTCTACTGTCTAGAGAATGGAAGTGACGACGTTCTGCAGTTTCATATTAGTGTCTCTCGTTACAAGTAAGATCCTGCTGAGCTGATTTTCCACTGAATGTTCTCATTCTGAATTCACTATTCTGATCTTTTCTTTATTCCTTATTTTCCTCTCATGTTTAGGATGCTGGAGTCAGACTCTAATACAGTCTGAAGCAGTAGTCATTACACCAGGAGGACCTCATACACTGACCTGTACAGCATCTGGTCTAGACTTTGATAGTTACCAGATGGCCTAGATTAGACAGGCTTCTGGAAAAGGGCTTGAATGAATTTCATTCCTTTCAGCTACAAGTGGCAACAATAAACTATACTCTTAGTCTGTTAAAGGAAGATTCACCTTCTCCAGAGACAACAGCAAGAAGTAGGTGTATCTGCAGATGAGCAGCCTGAAGACTGAAGCTGTTTATTACTGTTCACAAAAACCACACCAATACAAGGCTGTGTAGAGTTGTACAGAACTATTGTATTAATACATTACTATACAATATAGGGCTGAAACTAGCAAAATGTATTTTAACTTGCCAAGGCCACGACTTAGACTTGTTAGTGTTCATGATTGAATTCAACTGGTAGCTTTGTTGTTAATTATTTTAAAAAATAACATTTGTTCACTAAATTTTTGTTGCTTTTTTTACAAAAGATGGGTGTTGTCACTCATTCTGCCCCAGAAAAAGAACAGTTCAATGAAATCACTGAAAGCCCAAAATTATCACTGAATGGATTGTTTATAACAGTGATGTTTATTTAAATCTCCATGTCATTGTTACTGATCTAAGATAAAGTAAATGGCAAAAAATTAATTTACAATAACATTTACGGCATTTAGCAGACGCTCTTATCCAGAGCGACTTACAAAGTGCTTTGCTATTTACCCAAGAAAAGCCTTAGCTAGTTAGAATAGGCTAATAATTCAAAAGATATCCCTAAGCTTAGACATTGCTAAACACAATACCATAGAACTATTCGTCCAAGTACTCTCTGAAGAGGTGGGTCTTCAGTCTGCGTTTGAAGACAGCGAGCGACTCGGCCGTTCGGACACCCAGGGGACTCTCGTTCCACCACTTTGGTGCCAGGACAGAAAAGAGCCTGGACGCTTGTCTTCCGCAGATTTTGAGGGATGGCGGGTCGAGCCGAGCCGTACTTGAAGCTCAAAGGGCTCTTGGTGCGGATCGGCTTTTGACCATTGCCATCAGATACAGAGGGGCTGGTCCGTTCTTGGCTTTGTAGGCCAGCGTCAGTGTTTTAAATCTGATGCGGGCAGCTACAGGAAGCCAGTGGAGAGAACGCAGCAGTGGAGTGACATGGCTAAATTTTGAGACATTGAAGACGACCCGTGCCGCTGCATTCTGGATGAGTTGCAGGGGCCTGATTGTGCGCAGAGGGAGACCAGCCAGAAGAGAGTTGCAGTAGTCAAGTCTGGAAGTGACGAGAGACTGAACAAGCACCTGGGCGGCCTCTCTAGAGAGGAAGGGTCGAATTCTCCGGATGTTGTACAGAAGAAATCTGCAGGACCGAGTTACGTTTGCAACATGCGTTGCAACATGCAACATTAATTAATTCAATATTAAAAATGTGCTTGTAAAGTTGTCTTTTGTTGACAGTGTAAACTAAGACACCTTTCAAAATGTTTATGTTGTGGTATATTCGTTGGCTAATGCAACTGTTCATAGGCCTGAAGGAATGGTATGGAGTTGAGGAATAATATGGTGAGGCCCATAGGATAGACTTGGAAAGGAGAGTGAGATCCGTTCCCAGACCTAATGTGAGAAACTGTACATGAACTGAATTACCATAAGATGTTGTGTAGTTTGGACATACTTTTGGGTGTACGTAACAGATGTAAAGAGATCCAGCTGTGTCTTCAGCACGTAGGCCACGTAAGTAATGGTGGGTGCAAATGAATATTCCTTATGGATGAAATGCAGACATCCTGCATATGAGAACAGGCCAACAACATATGATGTATAGTAGGGTATAAAGCATAAGGTATTGAGAGAAAGAGGGAGAGAGAGAAGAGAGGCACCCAGAATTGGCGGACTCTCTCCACACTGTACTTTTGATTGGAATAAAATGTTTCATTGTTACACCTGAAGGACAGTGGTCTCGAGTCTCCTTTTTAAACAAAGTCCTCCTCCGGAGAAAGCCTATCCACAACAATGTAAACCTGACTCATTGTTTCATTAAAAAACTACATTGAATGAATTTTAATGTCTGGCCTTTTTGTTTCTATAATGAATTAAATGTAAAAGTGCATCTGATGTTTTCAATATACTGATACTAGAATATTCCTGAAGATATTTGAAACCATCCTGAGGGTGGGACATGCAAACTAGGCTTTTCCGTTATAAACACAGACTTGTATAAATCATGATCCCAAGACTCCTCTGCTGTTTATTTGTCACATTCATGGCTGTAATCTGTGAGTAGAGTTTTCTGTGCAGCTGAATTTTATGTTCTTTTAGCCTTAATGTGAGATTGTTTTAACTGAAAACACTGACTGTGTTTATTTCACAGGTTGTAGATGTCAGACCCTGACTGAGTCAGAGCCAGTGCTCATTAAACCTGGAGAATCTCACACACTCTCCTGTACCTACTCTGGGATTTCTGATGGTAGTGCAGATATATCCTGGATTAGACAGGCTTCTGGAAAAGGGCTTGAATGGATCTCTCACATTTCAGCTCCAAGTGGCAGCGATAAATATTACTCTCAGTCTGTTAAGGGAAGATTCACCATCTCCAGAGACAACAGTAAGAAGCAGGTGTATCTGCAGATGAGCAGCCTGAAGACTGAAGACACTGCTGTTTATTACTGTGCTCGAAGACCACACTGATACAAGACCCAGCAGTGCTGTGCAAAAACCTACTACACACTACAGTGTTCAGTCTCCATCTTATTTACACAACACAAAGGTACTGTATAACGATACATATGGAGAGTATTATACAAACCAATAAAACTGTAAACAGTAAGGGAGAGTGCTGAATAATCACAAACCTTTGACACATTTGTGTTTGAGTGATCCACCCAGTAGATACAAGCAGCCACACTTTCTTTTATGCTAGAAGACCGTAGCCAAAGATCTAATGTCTGTTTCATAGGTCTTCCAGAAGTAGTCAAACTGGGGCAAAGTGTATTTTGGTCTTGCAAGAACATTTCCCTCAGTGGTTACCCACCTTATTAAACAAGCACATTAAAACTGAAAGGGTTCACTGGACTGGTAAGTTGAGAGAATCTTTCTCAAGGCAATTGATTTTCAAACTCAACATGGCGTTGACAAGCTCTGATCATCCTAAGTTTTCTGCTCTTTCCATCAATGCTGATCAGCAGTGCAGAGTTCTATACCTCCCTGGAGTCATTTACTTTATCTAAAAGCACTCTTTAATAATGTGATCTGCCTTTTTAGGACCTAGACACTTTAATCTAGAGTTTATTAAAAACAAATTTTAATAGCTAGCTTTTTTTTTTAGGTTTTTTTTTTTTTTTTTTTTTTTTGATTTTTTGTTTTCTCCAGTCTGTCTGGGAGAGAGATGGTTCAAATAAACTTGATCATCAAATTTGAACCTGCATGGCCTTAACGATCCTACTTGTGTAGGATCCTGCTCCACTGTCACCATATCAATATGTCTATGATCCAAGAGACTCATTTTAAAACATCACCCACAAAACAAACACTATAAAACTATCCACTTGCTCTAAACATGCTTCCTCTAAATCTAGAGGGTTTTCATGATGGTTAGGAGAATATTGGAAAAACAACTTACCAAAACTAGAAGATACAGTGAGTTGTTTTACCTTTATGTTTAACTTGTGTACTTTATTGTGTACTGTATTCAATCATTTATTCTGTCTGGCATGTATTTATGTCCCTGATGTATTCAAACCTAATTTTACGACGAATATAACCATCCATCCTGCTATGAGTAAAGAGCATCTGTTTTAAATTGGAGTTGACTTTAATGCTGTTCTTGATGTTAACTTACAGGTCACACAGGTCATCTTCACAAAATATCCTCCCCCCAACTTGACATAAGGTCTATTCTCATATTGAGTATTTACTGATTTCCTCTTCTGTTGTTCTAAAAGCGTCTAATTGTAGTTTCAGGTTATGGCCCTATGACACACTCACTGAAAGGTGGAGATTTAAACACCTACAGGATGAAGTTTTCACTATGCGATGTTGTCTCAGTGTAAAAAGAGTTTTTACATTTTACTTCATATTTTTAAGATCTGAGAACCATAAATACAATCTCGTAAACTATACAATACTCGTTTTATATCTAACTATATACTTCAGAAACAATGGGCACTCACCTGAGCTCCTGCTTACAATCAGGGACTTGGTGAGTTCCCTACTATTAGACTCCATTAATTAATAATAAATAGCACAGCTTATTAGCAACAAATGATATTACATGATTATGAATCATATTCTTTCAAATAAAACACAATGAAAGCAGTGAGAATCCAATGTTGCCATGACATTTATATCCATGATGTGGGTTTGTTAGCTTCTAGAACGTTAGGCTCTGTAGAGCTGTGGCTTTTAAATTAGCCCAGTATAAAACCCTTGGAGGCCTAGATAGACATGAGCATGTGGGTGTTTGTTTAAGCCACTAGGAGTCAGTCTGTGCTGCAGATTATGCGCAAGAATATGAAAGGAGGTCTGAAAGATCACTATAGTCTAACCAGGCTGAAGATGAGAGTTTTTGTTCTATAAACAGGGAAGTAGGAACCTGTGCTGATGTAGGGAACCCTTCCTCTCCTAAAGTGAAGGCACCTGAAAGTGTCTTGTGATATCTTGCACCATAATATGGACAGATCCTTTAAGTTCTCTCAGTTGCCAGGTGGAGGGCCTCCATGGATCACGTCAATGAGCTGTTATCCTTTTTTACCAGCTCAGTCCACATTCTTGTTTTCATATCCACCCCCATTCATATGCAAATCCTCATTTCCTCTCATAATAACAGCAGCATCTCGCTCTCTATCAGCTCTCCTCTCTCTAAACGCTCCACAATCATGTTGACTTCAGCTTCACTGCTGCTGCTGGCTGCTGCCTCGTGTGAGTGTTTGAACTGAAGCTGGATTTGAGTTCATCTGGTTTATTAGTGAAAATATAGAAAGCTGTTCTTCTCTCTTTTCACAGATGTGTTATGTGCTACTGAGCTCATCCAGCCAGACTCAGTGGTCATCAAACCAGCAGAGCCTTTGACCATCACCTGTAGAGTGTCTGGAGCTTCAATCACTGACAGCAGCAGTCATTATGGAACAGGTTGGATTCGACAACCTGCAGGAAAAGCTCTGGAATGGATCAACCTCATTTATTATAGTGGAGGCATAGATGCTAAAGATTCACTGAAAAACAAGTTCACTGTCTCTCGAGACACCTCCAGCAACACAATCACCCTACAAGGACAGAATCTGCAAACTGAAGACACAGCTGTGTATTACTGTGCTCGAAGACCACACTGATATATGATATTGCAGTACTATACAAAAACTCACACTCACTACACAGTTTAGCGCTACTAAAAGTCTCCATCTCCTATGACCCGAAGGCACTTTAAAGAAATATATACATTTAGTCTTTCATTCAGGTGATAGTTCTGGGTTGTACACTTTGAGAATGTTTATCAAAATTGACTAGCTTGCATGAACATTTGATGACAATAGTAAATCTAAGTAGTTCTTGTTAGTCTTAGGCTTAATTTGGGTCTTAGGTCTTATCTCTATGAGACTGTATTTGTCAGATTAGTGAATAACTGTAGAAACTTAGACATCACTCATTGGAGCTTTATAATTAACCTCTAGTTCCCCGAACCAGAATGGTATCTATATGTTCAAAAATTCACAGCTTTCACAGTGGAAAAAAATAATAAATGAATGCTCTCCCTTTAATGACAAAAAAATGCCCCCCCACCCTTCACTTTTCACTCTTCTTTCTTCATTCTTAAAAGCACTGTGTCACCATTTGCAATTTCCATTGCAATGCACAGACAAGCACAACACAAAAATACACAGTTATTAATAAACACTATAAAGACATGATGCAGTGTTTGAAGACTATACTTTCACAACACACTGCAGTGATATTTAACTCAAATAAATTTTTATTTAAAATAGATTTACTCGCATGCTTTGGGTCATTGTCTTGTTGCATCAGTCGTTTCTTCAGCTTGAGCTCATGAACCGATGCCCTTCCTCTCTCCTGAATTTATTATTTTTTTTAATACACATTTTAATTCATTCTTCCCTCAACAATCACAAAGAGCTCAGGCTCTAAGGCAACAAGGCAACAAAGCAGCCTGAAACAATGATGCTCCCTCCACCATGGTTCATAGTTGGGGTGAGGTTTTGCTGTTGGTATGCAGTGTTCTTTATCCTCCACAATAGCATTATGCATTTGTTCTAGGAACTTTTTCATCTGTCTATAGGAGTTTCTTCAATAAATGACTGATCCAGATAGCTTTTAGATGGGCAGCAATGTTTTTGTTGTTTTAGGACAGTAGTAGCTTCCTTTGTGGTGTCCTTCCATGAACATTTTGTTGTTTGACACTTTTTCAATAGTGCACACATTAGTTCTTTGTCATTTATAGGATCTGCTACAGGTAAGATATTACCTAGAGATTAGTTAGATTGTGTTTGTCTGCAGTTCTGACTTAGATGATGATCAGACCACATTTTGTTAGTAATCAATGCAGAAATCCAAGTAATTCCAAAGCTTTCACTTACTTTTCATTTAACTGTAAATTTTATGTATTAATGAGCTTTTTGAAGATAGGGACCTAATGTATGAATTGATAATCATAGTACAACTCTTATGAAGGTTTCCTTGAAGCAGAATTTGGAATTTGGGAATTTCTTCTGTTACACCCAGCAACACCTGCAGGCTGAGACACAGAGATGTGATCACCTTTTAGTCTATATAAATGTATATAAATATAAACTGATCAATTTATTGTACAATATCAATCACGGTAATGCATTCATGTTAGCTTACACTATATCTGAATAAGTTTTAATTAATTAACACTCCCACATCTGGGATAAAGGAATGTGTAAGAATACAGTGGAAGACGATGCAAAGAAGGGGGCGGAGCTACTTAGAAGTATAATTAAGAAGAAAAGCTTATGTAAAGTTACTGTCCTATACTAGCTTCTTATTCTCAGTCATCACTCAGTGTTTCTGATCTTCTGCTGAATAAACCTCACTCTGCTGTCTGGAGAATGGAAGTGACGACGTTCTGCAGTTTCATATTAATGTCTCTCGCTACAAGTAAGATCCTGATTGGCTGGTTTTCTACTGAATGTTTTCATTCTGAATTCACTATTCTGATCTTTTCTTCATTGATCTCTCACGTTTAGGATGTTGGAGTCAAACTCTTATATAGTCTGAAGCAGTGGTCATTACACCTGGAGGATCTCATACACTGACCTGTACAGCATCTGGTCTAGACTTTGATAGCTACATGATGGGCTGGATTAGACAGGCTTCTGGGAAAGGGCTTGAATGGGTTTCATCTCTTTCCCAGCCAAGTGGCAGCAGTAAATATTACTCTCAGTCTGTTGAGGGAAGATTCACCATCTCCAGAGACAACAGTAAGAAGCAGGTGTATCTGCAGATGAGCAGCCTGAAGACTGAAGACACTGCTGTTTATTACTGTGCTCGAGAGCCACACTGATGCAAGACCCAGCAGTGCTGTACAAAAACTCACATCCACTACAGTGTTCAGTCCTTCATGGAGGAGAGCACGGCTGAAATTTCTCCATCTCACTTTCAGCATCTGGAAAATAAATTAAAGCAATGAGTCCTGAGAAAGCATTAGTGGACTAAATATGCTTTTTAACATGGTGATGAGACACAGGATCACATTTAGTGCAAGACTGGTTCCACCAAAATGCACCACATAGCGCCACAGGTCATCATTTCTACCTGTGGCCTTACAACTGCATAACTCCTTCATCAATGTGTGACACTGTGGTTCATCTGTGCAATACTCAAATTGTACTGTTCATATGCACAAAAATAATAGTACTGTAATTCAATTTAATATATGTGCAATCATTTTTCATATTTATTATCACAGTTATTACCACTATGCCACTATATATCACTATATTCATATAATTTATACATATGTACATATTTCAAGTTTTATATTTTTTCTCTCTTTGTTTTCAATGTATTTTATTTTATAGAGTGTTTATTAAAAGAGTGTTTATTAGTGTGGCTCTCGAGTGTTTATTCTACATGACCGGTTGCATCTGTAACAACTGCAATTTTTCCCTACAGGATCAATAAAGTATTTCTGATTCTTATTCTGATTCTGATTTTGTGAACATGACCAACCTTCAGAACCTCAAGAGGGCAGTCAAAGCAAGAACTACTAAAACATGTAGATGTAGAGTTAGCTGTTGATTTTTTTATGATCATCCTGAAGACGATTTCACTACAAAATGTGTGTTTTTTTTTATTTTTTTTTGTAGACACATCTGATTTTTATATGATATGATAAGATTTAGTTACATGGCTATGTAAAATAATAGAGATTCTAAAATGTACCAGGTTTCTTAGTGTTAACAAACACTTACTCTTTAAATATATACTACATTTAAAGAAAAAGATTAATGATAACAATGATAATAGAGTTTTTATTCACCTGCAAAAATATACATTTATAAAGTGATTTATCTGGGACATTAGATTTTATTTGTTCACAAAAGCACAAGAATAAACTAGAATTGAAAAAGAACTGTGTTCATCTAACTACATCTAGTGCTCCTTGTGGCAGCCGAGTATTATATATAATTACCATCTAACACCTTATTCAGCTAAACAGTACGTTTACATTCAGTTCAGGTGATCAGGTGAAGGAATTTGTGACCATACACTGGCTGAGGGCAACTATCAGACATGTAGATCCAAAAATTGATCTTCAAACCAGTTCACAGACTTTTTCAAATGTTCTTGTTACTTTTCTTGTATTAATGTTTACATCAATTTATTGATTAGCAATGATGTTATTTGTCTCCTGCTTAACAAATCTTTTTCTATGTAATCTTTATTCATTATATATTCATCTATTTTCATTTTTTCCACATCCGCCCCCTTTTCATTCATATGCAAATCCTCATTTCCTCTTATAATATCAGCAGCATCTCCCTCTCCATCAGCTCTCCTCTCTCTAAACGCTCCACAATCATGTTGACTTCAGCTTCTCTGCTGCTGCTGGCTGCTGCCTCGTGTGAGTGTTTGAACTGAAGCTGGATTTGAGTTCATCTGGTTTATTAGTGAAAATATAGAAAGCTGTTCTTCTCTCTTTTCACAGATGTGTTCTGTGCTACTGAGCTCATCCAGCCAGACTCAGTGGTCATCAAACCAGCAGAGCCTTTGACCATAACCTGTAGAGTGTCTGGAGCTTCAATCACTGATGGCAGCAGTCATTATGCAACAGGTTGGATTCGACAACCTGCAGGAAAAGCTCTGGAATGGATCAATAGCATTTACTATTATGGAAGCATAGAAAACAAAACAAAAACTCACTAACAGCTTTCATAGAGGAAAACTTTAGCATATAAAGAACAACAAAAAAGCTTCTGCATTAAATGAAATAAACACACTATACTGACTTTGCTCTTCCTGTAGTGATCAGTGAAGTAACCAGTGGTCTCTCTTTTCCAGTCTTCCCCATCACTCTTCTTTCTTATAACTGAAGTTCCAGATGTTGTGACTATCCATTCCCATTTTGGTGGTTTTACTTCTTATTTACCAAACACTGAGTTTAATGAGCTGAAAGTGAGCGCAGATCCAAAGCAGCATGTTTCAGATTACAGTGTTTGATTAATTCAGACTTTTAAGTGTACAGCAAGCGTTTACAGATGCAGTAGAGCTGTGGCTTTAAAGAAGCTCAATATGAAACACTTACTCTAGAGGCCTAAATAGACATGAGCATGTAGGTGTTTGTTTAAGCCACTAGGAGTCAGTCTGCGCTGCAGATGATGTGCAAGAATATGTGAGGAGGTCTGGAAGATCATTATAGTAACCAGGCTGAAGATGAGAGTTTTTGTTCTATAAACAGGGATGTAGGAACCTGTGCTGATTTAGAGAACGCTTCCTCTCCTAAAGTGAAGGCACCCGAAGGTGTCCTGTGGTATCTTGCACCATAATATGGACAGATCCTTTAAGTTCTGTCAGTTGCCAGGTGAAGGGCCTCCATGGATCACATCAATGAGCTGTTATCCTTTTTTACCAGCTCAGTCCACATTCTTGTTTTCATATCCACCCCCTTTCATTCATATGCAAATCCTCATTTCCTCTCATAATATCAGCAGCATCTCGCTCTCCATCAGCTCTCCTCTCTCTAAACGCTCCACAATCATGTTGACTTCAGCTTCACTGCTGCTGCTGGCTGCTGCCTCGTGTGAGTGTTTGAATTGAAGCCCGGATTTGAGTTCATCTGGTTTATTAGTGAAAATATAGAAAGCTGTTCTTCTCTCTTTTCACAGATGTGTTCTGTGCTACTGAGCTCATCCAGCCAGACTCAGTGGTCATCAAACCAGCAGAGCCTTTGACTCTCACCTGTAGAGTGTCTGGAGCTTCTATCACTGATGGCAGCAGTCATTTTGGAACAGTTTGGGTTCGACAACCTGCAGGAAAAACTCTGGAATGGATCAGCAGAATTGATTATGATGGAGAAATATTTGTTAAAGATTCACTGAAAAACAAGTTCACTGTCTCTCGAGACACCTCCAGCAACACAATCACCCTACAAGGACAGAATCTGCAAACCGAAGACACAGCTGTGTATTATTGTGCTCGACTTGCTCCACAGTGCTGTAAAACATCAGCTGAGACATACAAAAACTCTCATACAAAAGCTTTTTTTCTTTAGCGCTTTTTTAATGCATGAAAGCTCTCCCTGAAATGACAAATTAAAAAAGAAACATTTGTTTTCCTTTTTTCTTTTCCTCTTCTTACCTTATTAAGGACTATTGAAAGACAACAGGCACAGAGGTTTACTGACAAACATATTGTAGCAACAGATAGCAAGGGTAAGTTAGTTGATTGACTTGTGGGCTTCGGGTCATTGTCTTATTGCATCACCCAACACCTCTTCAGCTTGAAGTCATGGATTGCTGCCCTTCCTTTTTCCTAAAAATGTTTTGATGTAATATTGAATTCATTGTTCCCTCAATGATTGCAAGGCATCTCTATAGTTTGAAAGGAAGAAACCTTGAGAGGAAGCAAACCAATCCTCTGGTCAATGCTGGACAGCACAGCAAATGACAGAACAATAACAATATTGTTTTGGCAAATATGGCATCAAGTCATGAATGATAAAATTGTGAAATGTGAAAGTCCATTCAGGTAAACAGTCCTATGCATAGTGAGGTACTAAGGAGTCAATGTGAAGACGATCTAGACTAGAACAGCAAAGCAATTGGCAGCAGAGTAGTGGAGAGCAAGGACTGGCAGCCCTGGGACAGAACAGTTGAAACATGACATCTCAATACATGGGAATAGTAGAGATAGTGTAAGGGGTGGCTCTAGGGCAAGGCCTCCTCCTGCCACCAGGGGGAGGCCCTGAGTCACCCCAGCCAGTAATTGAGCCCAATTCCCTACACCTGGGCAGTAGGCTATATAGGCACACAGATCCAGTTGCCCCACTGATGGATCTTTTGACTCTGGTGGTGTGTGTGTCTGTGTCAGTCAGTGGTTTTTGAGTCGAAGGCTGAGTGTGTGTGTCACTCCCCTTCATGTGTTTCTCCCGAGTCGTGTAGCAGAGGAAGGCAGGAGTGTCTGTCTTCTCTGGTGTGTGTGTGTGTGTGTGTGTGTGTGTGTGTGTGTGTGTGTGTGTGTGTGTGTGTGTGTGTGTGTTTGTACACATACACTTGGTTAGCAGGGGAAGGCAGGCGTGTCTGCCTTCCCTGTAACTTCCTAGTTTTCTCGTTTCTTTTGGGAGATCCTTTTTGCCTTTGTTTTTTTCCCGCCTTTATTTCGCAATGTCTCCTTGTTTATTAAATTCAGCCTATTACATTTCATTTGTTGGCCACTTTTATAACTGCTGCTTTGGGTAAGTGGTAGAGCAACGGTCTTGAGACATGGCGGCCTGGGTTTGAGTCCCGAGTGGTTTATTTCTCATTTCCGTTTTACCTGCTCTAAGATTAAAGACTCTGCACTTGGGGCTGTTGGTTACGTGATTGTGGTAGCTCACTCAGTAGTGCACTGGCCTGCCAACATGGTGGTCTGGGTTTAAACCCCGCTGTAAGTGAGCACCACATTACAGATAGAACACAGAAAGGTGAGAAAATCAAAGAGAATAGAAGGAGCACAGCAAAATTTCACAGTGGGACAAGGCTGACCCAGAGGGTAGGCACCAGCATCCAAACATTAATGTACTTGCCTCAGAAAAGAAATGGAGAAAGGTTTTAGGAGTATGAACTGAAGTAGGTGTACGGCCTGTAAAAGAAGAAGATTAGAAAGACAATAATAATGAGCAGAAATCTGTTCTATTAGCTTAGAAAACGGTTTTGTAAAATGGTGGATTGACCGCTTGATCGGTGGGGGCTTTATTAGGGAAATCTCATTCCCTGGCGTTGCTTCTTCTAAAGCAGGGAACTTACAGTAGACCAGCGTCCTGCTAATGAAGTGTACGTGATGAGTTGTAGGGTTTAAGAAGTTCCTCAATATACAGTTGGACAAAACTTTGAGAGACATAAGTCAGAAAGAGTATTTTATAATCAATTCAGAACAGGGGCCCTGTGGTTCCAGTGGAGAGCCATCGGTAGATGAAGCCCTGAGTGAGGACAATTGACTTTGCTCTTTCCAGGGTGCGTAGATGGCGCTCTCTCCCCACATCGCTTCACTGCGTTGCAGGCCATCGCTGGGGTGTCAAACCTAGATTCATTTAGAGCTGTTTTTAGAGATCTATTTATCAATCTATCTAGAGATCATATATTTATGAGCCCAAATTTAATGTGGGAGTTGCCGTATCCATTCCGTATGTCTAGGTAGGGCCAGTCAGTACTGGTGTAGCACATTCCAGATGTTCCACGAAAGAACAACAGACCCCACGCGTTTCACGTGAATCCCATCTGAGGGTTATCTGAACAGCTCATTTACTCATCAGTACGTGTGCATGGTGCTGGAGATGATGATCCAGGCATCTGTCATCTTGTCTAGAAGACGTGTATCCACCATGTCCAAAAGTGTGCGATAATGCTTCTCCAGGACCTCACTGTGCCGGGTGGGGATGCCATTTGTCCACACATGGAGAACAACGGTGCTGAAAGCGTCATGCTTCAGCAGTGCTGAGGAACGTCATTTGGCAATGTCCAGGACACGGGTAAGCTGAAAACAGGGGACTGCGGCACTACCCTTTGGGCCCGAAGCTTTTAAGTTCCTTACAATGAAATCTCCAGCATTCCAACAGCAGCTGCATGTGCCGGTGCCAAATGTCTGGAGGGCTCGTTCATCCAGTTGCAATAATTCTCATAAGTTAACATAGTGACAGAAACACAAAAGGTAAACAATGAGGGGTGGAAGGGGTGGAATTCATGAAGATCAGCTGTTTTCTTCTAGAGGGTGGGACATGCAAACTAGGCTTTTCCGTTATAAACACAGACTCTAGCTCTATTGTTCTCACTTTGGTTTGACTTTACAGCAGCAGCCATGAACCCAAGACTCCTCTGCTGTTTAAGTTTTACATTAATGGCTGTAATCTGTGAGTAGAGTTTTCTGTTCATCTGACTTTTATGTTCTTTTAGCCTTAATGTGAGATTATCACGTGGCAGTGTTTTAAATGACTGACTGAGTGTTTATTTCACAGGTTGTAGATGTCAGACACTCACTGAGTCAGAGCCGGCTCTCGTTAAACCTGGGGAATCTCACACACTCACCTGTACCTACTCTGGGATTTCTGATGATAGTGCAGATATAGCCTGGATTAGACAGGCTTCTGGAAAAGGGCTTGAATGGATTGCGTTTATTTCAGCACCAAGTGGCAGCACTAAAGAATACTCTCAGTCTGTCAAGGGAAGATTCACCATCTCCAGAGACAACAGCAAGGATCAGGTGTATCTGCACATGAGCAGTTTGAGGACGGAAGACACAGCTGTGTATTACTGTGCTCGAGAGCCACAGTGGCAGAAAAGTTGACAGTGCTGTACAAAAACTGTTCAAAAACATAGATCTAAAGATTCACTGAAAAATGATCTCACTGTCTCTCGAGTCATCTCCAGCAACACAATCACCCTACAAGGACAGAATCTACAAACAGAATCCTTTATACTTGACACATTACAAGTTAAATTAATGGGTGCTCACAACAAAAATGACGGTGGGCACGATGGTCCCAAATGAAATGCTCAGGTAAATTTCTGACGTATTGCTATCTTGGCAGTGAATTGTCAACACAGGTGTGTGCCCATTATGCACATACACCCGCTTTGCACCATTGAAATAGCAATCTGCAAAAGTCAGACCGCACCCGGCTCTTATAGGGAATGGCTAAAATAGGACCTTTAATATCTAATAATCTTCTCCTGACTTAAAAAACAAGGTAACTAAATGTTTTTTTAATATAGATTTCAGAGAAACCCATATACATTCCTCAGTATAAATGAAATGAATTCTCTATATAAGTTTACGTAAAATTAGTTTAGTAAATTCCAATAATAACACTGGCTGACAAAAAAAATATTGGTGACAGCAGCTGAAAAAATGTAGACAGGGGGCCGAGCTATTTAGAGGAAGACTTCTTAGTCTTGTTCTATGCAAAATCATTGTCTTTCATATGCTACTTATTCTCAGTCCTCTGAATAATGTTTCTGAATAATGCTAGGGATTGAAAAGTGATTTCCTATAATATGATCTTGTTCTGACTTAAAAACTAAATGGACAGTTTTAGAAAGACCTATGATTGCAAAATAAGCTTAATGCTATGGGAAGGTTATTTACACTCACTGGAAAAATAGTCTTTAGTATATAAAACATGAATCATAATTCAACCCAATAATTTTTCCATAGTGTCTGATTTACGAACATGTAAAAGTCTTGTGTGTAATTTTGATATTATTTGTAGTAATGTAACCTCATATTAAAATGAATAACCAGGAAACATAGTAAAAATATTTTTTTTATGTAATTATTTATTATATTTTTCTGATAAGCAATAGTTTTGTTTCCCATATAATCACGAAGGACCACATTTCAGGTAAATAATGTTGGGAACGCCTCTCCTAAACAACTGCAGATTCTGATATTATTAAACAATTGGACATAAGTACAAGTGATTGAGGTGTAGCCTTGGTCTGAAAAAAACAAACAAACTGACTCTCACAACTGAGAGGAAATTGGTTGGGATGGTCAGAAGCAACATTACTATATTGTATAATAATTACTATGTAATAATTTATATATTACCATCACATGCCCGTGTCCATGATGAGTGAATGTAAACCTTTGGTCACAGCTGAACTGCGATGTGTACTACAGTATAAATAGAGAAACCTCAAATAAAACTGTGTAATGTGAGGACAAGTGATTGAACTGGATCATTCAACTCAAAAAATGTGAAGTAAAAAAAAATATATTTATTTGAATTGAATAAACCAAATATGTTCAATTGCATGTTGCCACAAAGTTTTTTTTTTTTTTTTCGGTTGAACGGACAAACCTACTCATGTATATATATGTATATGTTTATCTTACAAAACTAATTTGTGAAGCACATTGGGTAAATATCTAAAGTAAGTGAACCTCTTTGTTAATGACTTCTCCAAAAGCGAGTTAGCCCAAAGTGTTTCAGTTAAGGAAATTAGAAAAAGCTTAAAAATGGATCATTAGAACATTTGTAGTTTCTTTAGAAGTATCCACCAGCAGCTGCAGAAAGAAAATGCTATTCTAAAAGTCCTCCATATCAACATTTTGTTGTATAGGTGCTTTTTGAGCAATGGCATTTTGGTTGCATAAAGAACCACATTTGTAATAGAGATGTTTGTGGGTGAATAACCTTCATCAAGTGAAAAATCTTTAGATTGTTAAAAGATTCTTCACACTCATACGTCGCTCAAAGAACCATTTGAAGCACCTAAGGGTGGAGATCAAATTCATTTTGATGTATTACTTCAGTCATTGACATTCTCTGATACAATTTGAAATGGATAACTGGAAAGTGATACTCTCCAGGTCACATCAAATTAGTTTCAGACTAATCAAAAGGAAAAAGTGTAGAAAGGGGTGGGGCTATTCAGATGAGGTATTCAAAGGGAAATTCCTCTTCATCTTCCACATTTTATATGCAAAGTAAGTCTCCTTTACAAGCTTCTTGTTCTCAGTCATCTTTCAGTGTTTCTGATCTGCTGAATAAACCTCACTCTGCTGTCTGGAGAATGGAAGTGACGACGTTCTGCAGTTTTATATTATTATATATGTCTCTCACTACAAGTAAGATCCTGCTGAGCTGATTTTCTACTGAATGTTCTCATTCTGAATTCACTATTCTGATCTTTTCTTCATTGATCTCGCATGTTTAGGATGTTGGAGTCAAACTCTGATACAGTCTGAATCAGTTGTCATTACACCTGGAGGATCTCAGACACTGACATGTACAGCGTCTGGTCTAGACTTTGATAGCTACTGGATGGTCTGGAACAGACAGGCTGCTGGAAAAGGCTTGGAATGGTTGGGAACAATTACAGGCAACAGTGGGTCGAAGTTCTACTCTCCATCTTTCCAAGGAAGATTCACCATTTCCAGAGACAACAGCAAGGATCAGGTGTATCTGCACATGAGCAGTGAGAAGACTGAAGACACAGCTGTGTATTACTGTGCTCGAGACCCACAGTGACAGAAGAGTCTACAGTCCTGTACAAAAACCCTTTCATTGTATAAAGAAGAAGAATATAATTCCGTAGCTTCTTAATTAGGAAATAAAATTTCATGATAATACAATAATCTACAAAATGTATTGTTGTGTGTTATTTAATAAATACTTTCTTCAGAAATGTATTTTTTAATAATAGGACAAATCTACTCAAAATTATTGAGTATTCACCACACTTGCACTTGTTGTTTTTTTGTTTTTTTTAAGATCATTTATGTTATGCCCTTTAGATGGCATGTTTAACATTCCATCCATTCACATTTATTAAATACATTTTATTTTAAGAGTGTTTTGGATTGGTGAGTAACTTTCTCTTAAATTAAACATGTTGGGCAATTGAATTTTTAATTATAAGTTATTATTACAAACATCTGCATCAAGCTTTCTGTTTGTAGATGCTCTAAAATCCAGTAAAAAGCCTTTCCTGGGCAGTAGAGACAGTTACTCCAGCAAAAACAGCATCATTTGTTTTGTAATTTCTTTGATTTGGGAAGAAACAATGAATAAGTAGGTGTTTAAATACTTTTGTCTATATAGCAAATTCAAGAATCAAGAATCTCTGAGAGGAAGAATTCAATAGGAAAGTTCATGCAAAGGGACTGTCCAATTCTGGCTTTTAATCCATAATCAACACTCACTGGTTCTGGTGTTGTCCATGGTTTATGAAATTACATGCAAATGTTAGTTTCCCGAAACAAACCGCCTATATATAGTAAAACCAGAGAAACTGATTTTTTATGTAGCTTTCATAAAGAATTTCCTGACATCTATTTCCTATCTGCTATCCTAAAAAAACTTTTCAGTGGCTGATACTTGAAATATAAATGAAATGTGTTGTAAAAACCCTTCTTTCATTAAAACACTGTAAGGGTTTTAAGCTTTCCTACAATTATAAAAAGCCTTTTTTAAATCTATTATAGTCATCAGATTTTTTTCTCCAGAGACAACAGCAAGAGCCAGGTGTACTTACAGATGACGTCCATGAAAGCTTGAAAGACTCTGGGGTTTACTACTGTGCCCGAGAGTCACAGTGATGAATAGTATACACACAGTCATACAAAAATATCCACACATGTTTGATCAGTATACAATCTTATGTCAACGTCTGTGCACCCCTGCTGAAACTATATATGTTATTGATTTCCATTTAACTCAAATAATTACCTCGAACGAAAACAATAAATACATTTTCAATTGGATAACCAAAATCAATATTTTACATCAACTCAAACCTCAAAAACTCTTCAAATGAACATTTTCCCTGTGCTATTTTTCACAGTGTACTATTTCCAACATGCGGACTCTGTTGAAGGTGGATATCAGTGAATCTGAATGATACCAAGAAGAACTTTACATTTACCAACAACTACCACAGATCTTTAGCTCTTTAAAACATATAAATACATATAAATATTTTCTCAGCCTCTAGAGGGCAATCTGTGCATATCTCTATATGCTATATGAAGATACAGGCATATGATTATTATAATAACCATTCAGTTCAAACTTTTACACTGTCTTAAAATTGTAAGTAAAAATGACCATTCAATATTAAAGGCCTACAGCAGTTCATGTGTTATCCAACACATCCATCATTAAAACTATCTGTATGTCTTCACATCTGGCTCCTTTTCATTCATATGCAAATTCTCAATCTCTCCCATAATATCAGCAGCATCTCCCTCACCATCAGCTCTCCTCTCTAAACGCTCCACAATCATGTTGACTTCAGCTTCTCTGCTGCTGCTGGCTGCTGCCTCGTGTGAGTGTTTAAACTGAAGCTGGATTTGAGTTCATCTGGTTTATTAGTGAAAATATAGAAAGCTGTTCTTCTCTCTTTTCACAGATGTGTTCTGTGCTACTGAGCTCATCCAGCCAGACTCAGTGCTCATCAAACCAGCAGAGCCTTTGACCATCACCTGTAGAGTGTCTGGAGCTTCTATCACTGACAGCAGCAGTCATTATGGAACGGGTTGGATTCGACAACCTGCAGGAAAAGCTCTGGAATGGATCAATAGCATTTATTATACTGGAGGCATAAATGCTAAAGATTCACTGAAAAACAAGTTCACTGTCTCTCGAGATACCTCCAGCAACACAATCACCCTACAAGGACAGAATCTGCAAACCGAAGACACAGCTGTGTATTACTGTGCTCGAGAGTCACACTGACACAGAAAGGCCAGGATGCCGTTCAAAAACTGTTAAACCACATGATAAACGCTATCATTTTGGGGGTTGATTTTATTATTCATTGTATTCTCTGAGAGCTAAATTACTATCTGAACACTCAGCACTGCAATTGTGTTTATGGTAAATTCTTTGAGACCTGAAGCATTAGGAAGACTGCACTAATGATAGGTAGAGCCTACTGTGACTTTCAAACAGCTTATATATAATTATTTAAAAAGACAGCATAAGGCATATATCAAAAAACGCTAAAAATATGGTAAAAAATTATAAATGAATCAAATATCAAAAAAGACATCAAGAAATGACTATATTAACAATAATAACAACAATAACAAATAGTAACAATAATCCATAGAGGCAAACACATGGAGGGACCCTATTTTAGGGATCTTTTCGCAAATCGCCAACCGTGCACCATGCAGCTTGATTTTGGGGTGTGTCAAAAGTACACCTTGCGTGGCTCTAAACGCGCAAAAGGCATGTACTGCATCTCTTTATTAATCATGGGTGTGTTTTGATCTGCGTAGATCAACGTACAAGCACTGTCGCTATGTAAATGACACAGGAGGAAGCTGTGAAAATAGACTCTTGGCGGATTGTAAGATCCTGCTGAGAAGACCAAGAAGTAAAATACTCTTCTTTCCTATAAAGATCGTCAGAGTAAAGACTTAATCAATTAATCTCCGTATTAAGTGATAATCAAATGTAACCTCAACCTTACAATTCAACTGGTTAAAATGCATTCCAATAGAGAATGTACTACCTTTCAAAATTATTTTTTTCTTTGAGGCCCAAACAAGATGAACAAAGTGTGCCTTACATTTAAAACATAGGTCAGATTTATCTGGAAATATCGTATGTAAACACAATGGTGGTAGATCTTTTAAGAAGATCTTTAAAAGAACACTTTCATTCTGCAATCTCTTCTTCTACCACATCCCAAACTCTGATGTTCTACTGGATTCAGATCTCTGACTGGAAATGTCCCTGAAAACATTAAACTTATTGTCATGATCATGAAAGCAGTTTGCACTGACTTTATTACAGAGTGTATTATTCTTATAATGCTGGATGTAGCTGTTACAAGATGAGTAAATTGTGGACAGGTAGGGATGCACATGACCAGCAACAATACTCAAATAGTCTGTGGTATTCAAGCAATAAATGATGAACTAATGCCAAGATAACATTCCCCACACCATTACACCACCTCCACCCACCTGAACTGTAGACAAGGCAGTTTGGGTGCTTAGGTTAATGCTGATGGCACTAAATTCTGACCCTACCATCTGTGCACCTCTGCAGAAATCAAGATTCATCAGTCCAACCTACGCTTATCCAGTCTCATCCAACTGCAGCCTCACCTTTCTGTTCTTTGCAGACAGATTAGGAACCCGATATGGTCTTCTGCTGTTGTAGCCCTCTTAGATGCATTTGTAGATGCTTTTCTTCTCACCACAGTAGTAGCTTGTTTAACGATCTCTAACCAGTCTTGTTCATCTCTTTTGACCGCTCTCATCAACAAGGCATCTCATAGGTGTTTTCTTTATTGCACCACTCTAAGTGAACTCTAGAGACTGTTGTGCTAAAAATGCCAGAAGACTTCAATTCTAGAAATACTCAAACTGACCTGTCTGCCATTAACAATCACACTCGAAATCACTAAGATCACAGTCACCATAGCAAGGATTGCACCCCAACCCCTGGTCTCTAGAGCTGATCTTGATATTCCATCACTGCCTGTAAGCTATAAAGCTTTGTTATGAGAAGTATAATATAAGATATTGGTTAAAGTACTCAAGCTTTGTCAAAATATTCAATCTTAGTTTTGTTATTTTTCCCGATACTGGAAATGTTCCATTAACAAATTCTGGGACATGCAAATGAGAGGGTGGGGCATGCAAATAAAGCTGTTCCTTATAAACACAGACTTCAGCTGCATAGTTCTCATTTTGGTTTGACTTTTCAACAGCGGCCATGAATACAAAACTCCTTTACTGTTTAATTTTCACATTAATGGCTGTAATCTGTGAGTAGATTTATTTATGAATGTAATTTATATAATTTATGCATTAATATGAGATTGTAATATGTCACAGTTCAACTGAAATGACTGACTGAGTGTTTATTTCACAGGTTGTAGATGTCAGACACTCACTGAGTCAGGGCCAGCGCTCATTAAACCTGGGTGAATCTCACACACTCACCTGTACCTAATCTGGGATTAATGTTGATGATGCACGCATAGCCTGGATTAGACAGGAAACGGGCTTGAATGGGTTGCATATATTTCAGCTCCGAGTGGCAGCGATAAATATTATGCTCAACCAGTTAAAGGAAGATTCACCATCTCCAGAGACAACAGTAAGAAGCAGGTGTATCTGCAGATGAGCAGCCTGAAGACTGAAGACACTGCTGTTTATTACTGTGCTCAAAGACCACACTAATACAAGACCCAGCAGTGCTGTACAAAAACTCACACTCACTAAAAGAAATTGTTCGTCCATACAGAGTTAAACCTGTCAGGTTCACTTTACTGAAGGGCAGTACTTCTAACACTACAACCTTTCATAACAAATGACGTAAACCTATGAACAGTCTTTACAAAGCTTATTCTTAATTCTAAGTCATAAACTAAGCTTACTCCATATGTTCTCACAGTTTTCAGAAAGATTGAATTGTTCAATCACAACATCATTTCAATGTGAAAGTTGAACTTATTTTTGGGAGAAGGACCACACCCTTAACCCCTTCTTCTCTAGGTCTTCATACACCCACACCTCACAATCTATTTTCATCCCAACATACTCGCCCACCTCCTCCTCGTCTCCTTCCTCTTCTTCGGACCTCCACTGTAACGGGGGTCCAGGCTTTACACCTAGACACACAGAAAGCCGACTTGTACCCGGGCCAAACACACTCTCCTGTTTCACAGGGTCACTCAGGGAGTGGTCCGCACTAGTAAAGTCAGGGTATTTCAAGATACACTATGTCCAAAACTTTGTGGACGCCCCTTTTAATGAATACGTTCTGCTACTTTAGGCTGTACCCATTGCTGACACAGATGTGTAAATGCACACACACACACAGCTTGTCTAGTTCTTGTAGAGAAGTGTTGGCAATACAGTAAGATTAGACAAGATAAGATAATCCTTTGTTAGTCCCGCAGTGGGGGAATTCACAATAGGACTCTCTGGAGCAGATAATTATAAGCCTATTGGCAACATGCCTAATGCCAGGTTTGAGTTATAGGTTTACAAAGCCCCCCAGCATTGAGCTGTGAAGCAGTGGAACTGTGTTCTCTGGAATGATGGTTGGTGTTCTATCCAGTACTTTTGGGATGAGTTGTGAAATTGGCGATGAGACGGTGCTGATCGTCCAACATCCTCACCTCACAAACTGTCTTGTTGCTGAAGGTAATCATATCCTCACAGCAATGCTTCAAAATCTAGAAAAAAGATTTCCCTGGAGAGTAAAGGCAGTTACTCCAATTCCATTGACTCGTGTATTAATACCCTTCACTTTTGAAGAAAATTTATTTGCACATGGCCACTATTCTGTTATATCCCAGGACTTTGAACTCTTTGTAGCCAAACGCAGCCACTTACCATGCTCCTAGTGAAGCCATGCTACACTGCTGTGACTATAATTGATGCTGCTCTCCGATATCACGCTCCCACTAGCCGGATGTTGTGATGCGTCAAAAGAAAAAGGGTGTGTGTCCCAAATCAAAGAAATAAGCTAACCTTCTGTAACTTTCACACACCGTGTCTGGACGATGGAAAGATGCTTATTTTTCACATGTTGTTTTTGATGAGTCAGAGCCAAGTTAAGAGTCATAAGAGACAAATTAGGGACAAGAGAGTCATTAGGAACATGTCTGTTACACCAAAGTATAAAAAGGCACTGCTTCATCGGTTAAAATACAAATTACTTCTAAGGTAGCTGTTTGGAATAGAAATGATTTATCTTTAACCTGATAGAAGCTCTCTGAGAGGCAGGTTCATGTCTATAAACAGGAAGAGAATGCTGAGAGGGGGCGGGGCTATTCAGAGGAAGAATTAAGAATGACAGTTTACGCAAAATCGTTGTCTTTCACAAGCTTCTTATTCTCAGTCATCACTCAGTGTTTCTGATCTTCTGCTGAATAAACCTCACTCTGCTGTCTGGAGAATGGAAGTGACGACGTTCTGCAGTTTCATATTAATTTCTCTCGCTACAAGTAAGATCCTGATTGGCTGATTTTCCACTGAATGTTTAAATTCTGAATTCACTATTCTGATCTTTTCTTCATTTCTTATTTTCCTCTCATGTTTAGGATGTTGGAGTCAAACTCTGATACAGTCTGAATCAGTGGTCATTACTCCTGGAGGATCTCATACACTGACCTGTACAGCGTCTGGTCTGCACTTTGATAACTATTGGATGGGCTGGAACAGACAGGTTGCTGGAAAAGGCTTAGAATGGGTTGCATCCATTCACAACAATGGTCAGTCCAAGTACTACCCTCAATCCGTTGAAGGAAGATTCACCATTTCCAAAGACAACAGCAAGGATCAGGTGTATCTGCACATGAGCAGTGTGAAGAGTGAAGACACAGCTGTGTATTACTGTGCTCGACACCCACAGTGGCAGAAAGGCTCACACCACTTTACAAAAACACCTCCAGTGTGTGGGAATGAAGGAAATGTCCTAATTGCAGCAACCTAATATTACCTATATAACCTTATTTGTAGTGTTAATATATATAATTAACACTACAATACAGTATTTAAATTAATCAAAGTGTAATTTATGCTAAAAAGGACAAAGCCAGTTGAAAGATCTGTACAATGCTGGTTTAATATTAAGACTGAAAATATATAGTTGCAATATAAGTTAAATAATATTTGAATGATGTCAATATGTAAATATTTACTTTATTATTGGTAGATTAGATGTAGAGGTAGATGGGGTAAAAGTGTGAATGTTTTCTGTGTGTTTGCTTGGTTTTCTTGATCTGTAATAGATGGTTCCTTAAAAACACTCATTTGAAAGCACTCCTTTGAAAGTTTCTTCAGGGTTTCAAAAGTGGTTCTTCCATGAAAGAACCTTCTGAACCAGAGTACCTCACAAATCATTACTTCTCTATTGCTGATGAATAACTAATGAGGAACCCAGAATATTATTACCCACTGACTGCAATTAGACTATATGCCACTGAACTGGAGGTGACTACACAAAAGACGTTACTCTGGAAAAGAAATAAAATAAAATGTATTTTTTCCTGTAGTATCTTTTTAAGCCTCTAGACGGCAGACTGTGCAAGTCAGCAAAGGACTTGTCCACAAGCTCTTGTAATAATCTTAATATTAGAAAAGCTCTGGAATGGATCAATAACATTTACCATGAGGGGAGCATAAATGCTAAAGATTCACTGAAAAACAAGTTCACTGTCTCTCGAGACACCTCCAGCAACACAATCACCCTACAAGGACAGAATCTGCAAACTGAAGACACAGCTGTGTATTATTGTGCTCGAGAGTCACACTGACAAACACAATCATTTTTGGGGGGGTTGACTTTATTATTCATTGTATTCCCTGAGAGCTAAATTACTATCTGAACATTCAGCACTGCAGTTCTGTTTATGGTAATTCTCTGAGACATGAACTATTATGAAGACTGCACTAATACTAGGTAGAGCCTACTTTAACTCTTTAATTCTTCATATCATGGATTCATCATGGAGCATTACCCCTGAGAGTCTGGACCATGGCAGGATTAAATTTCATCAAATAAATACACTAAGCGAGGACAACATAGTTACTGTAATCCATGGAGACAAACCAATTTACAATAAAGCCTTGTCTTACTTGTGGATATATAAAACAAAGGAACCTCTTAAACAGCCTATAGACCGCCGGTAGGCCGAAAATGTTATTCCAAACTTCTATTCCTAAAGAATAGCCCCATCCGTTTTTACAGAAGTCTCTGTAGTTACTGAATAATACGGCTCAGTGTGTAATAAGCCTCCCTGCATTCAGGGGTTAAACTACATTTTTAATAGAATTCTAGAGAGGAGACCATATTTGCCAAAACTTCAGATTTCTGATGTTGGTCAAAAATGAATTTCCTAAGGGGAAGTAAGAAGGCTATTTAAAAAAAACTCAGACAACGAAAGTAATATACTCTTAATAACTATATAGTGTTATTTGTATTTCAATTTTGGTAAAATATGCTTGTTTTTGTGAACAAACTGATCAGTTTTAAGAATACTGAAATACCTGTCCTGGCTAATGGAAACTGTGTCAACTCTTTTTGGGTTCCATTGAACCTCAAGAGAACTTTTTACAAACATTTACATTTACGGCATTTAGCAGACGCTCTTATCCAGAGCGACTTACAACAGTGCTTTGCTATTTACCCAAGCAAACATTTACTGTATGATGTAGACTGACTCAGAATATCCATAATGTCTCAGTTTCTGCCTCTAGAGGGCAAACTGTGCATATTACAAAATGGTAAATGTTAGGTTAAATGTTCAGTTCATCATGATAAACATTCAGTTCTATAATCCTGTTAAATATCTGGTGCTTAAAAGGTGGTTAAAATATTTGGTACATTATGTAAATTATGATGATCTAATTTCTTGTCTATTTATTTGTAAATTATTTATTAACATTAGAGGCTAACAAAGATTCTGTCATCCAGCACAGCCCCATTCTCCATCCAGCCCCTTTTCATTCATATGCAAATCCTCATTCTCTCCCATAATATCAGCAGCATCTCGCTGTCCATCAGCTCTCCTCTCTCTAAACGCTCCACAATCATGTTGACTTCAGCTTCTCTGCTGCTGCTGGCTGCTGCCTCGTGTGAGTGTTTATACTGAAGCTGGATTTGAGTTCATCTGGTTTATTAGTGAAAATATAGAAAGCTGTTCTTCTCTCTTTTCACATTTGTGTTCTGTTCTACTCAGCTAATCTAGCCAGACTCAGTGGTCATCAAACCAGCAGAGCCTTTGACCATCACCTGTAGAGTGTCTGGAGCTTCTATCACTGACAGCAGCAGTCATTGGGAAACAGGTTGGATTCAACAACCTGCAGGAAAAGGTCTGGAATGGATCAACCTCATTTATTATAGTGGGAGCATAGCTGCAAAAGATTCACTGAAAAACAAGTTCACTGTCTCTCGAGACACCTCCAGTAACACCATCACCCTACAAGGACAGAATCTGCAAACTGAAGACACAGCTGTGTATTACTGTGCTCGAGAGTCACACTGACACAAAAAAGGCCAGGATGCCGTTCAAAAACTGTTAATCCACATGATAAACACAATCATTTATTTATTTATTTATTTTTATTTATTTTATTTTATTTATTTTTTTTTGGGGGGGGGGGGGGTTGACTTTACTGTTCATTGTATTCCCTGACTGCTAAAGTAATATCTGAACACTCAGCATGCAATTGTGTTTGTGGTGAAATCACTGTTCATCTGAAATGTTAAGAAGATTAAACTAATATAAGGTAGAGCCTACTTTAACTATTAATACAATTTCATGGATTCCACATGATTTTGGTAATATTCCCTCTGACAGTCGGATCCATCACAGGATTGCATTTTTTTTTATTAATGTTGCACTTGTTGAATAACAGTTTTAAAATAACACAGTTCTTTGAAAAGACATATGTCTTATATCAAAACAGTAAAAAACAACAACAAGAGATAACTATACAGTAACAATAATCCATGGAGGCAAGTGCATGGGCAATAAAGAGTTATATTACTTGTGTATAGATAAAACAATAGAACCCCTCAAACAGCCTATGGACTGTCAATAGGTCTTAGTGTGTAATAAGCCTTCCTGCATTCAGGGGTTAAATTACATTTCTAATATAATTCCAGAGGAGACCATATTTGCCAAAACCTTTAAGATTTCTGCTGTTGGTCAAAAGTTAGTTTCTGAAAGGGAAATAAGAGGGCAATTTAAAAAAAAAAAAAACAAGCAAATGTACCTTCAAGCTAGTACAGATCGTACTTCCTTCCAAAATGAGTTAATTTTATTGAAGGCCCAAACAGAATGAATAAAGGTGCTTTTGTGTTCCTGGCATTTGTCGATGCTTTTCTTCTCACCACAGTAGTAGCTCATTTAGCAATCTCTAACCAGCCTTGTTCATCTCTTTTGACCAACAAGGCATCTCATAGGTGTTTTCTTTATTGCACCACTCTGAGTAAACTCTAGAGACTGTTTTGATGACATACTCAAACTGACCTGTCTGCCATCAACAATCACACTCAAAATCACTAAGATCACAGACCATAGCAAGGATTCAACCCCCAAAGCTGCACAGCACAAACCACCATGCTGCCCTGTTAATACGTATGATACATATTCCATCACTGCCTGTAAGCTATAAATCTTTCTTACGAGGAGTATATTATGTGATGATTGATGATACATTCTGGGACATGCATATGACAGGAAGGGGCATGCAATGAAGGCCACAATTTCTCCAGCATTGTTCTCATTTTGGTTTCGACTTTTCAGCAGCAGCAATAAATACAAAACTCCTTAGCTGTTTATTTTTTACATTAATGTCTGTAATCTGTGAGTCAGGAAGTGAAATTCATGCTTTGAGCCTCCTCTCAAGAATGATACACTAACATGCATTTTTGTATGAGTTAAGAGTAAAATAAGTATGTTGACTCACACTGTAGATTCTTATTATTAAGATTTTGCATGAATATGACTCGGTTTATGCAGTTCTGGTGAGCGATTTCCATTACATTGTGCAGTTAGCAGTGTGCCAAACCTACACTCCTAAACATAAAGGTGCTTCAAATGGTTCTTTGAGTGATGCCATAGAAAATCTGCTTTTGGTCCCATAAAGAACCCTGTTTGTCATAAAGATGTGTGAGTCTGAAGAACCCTTAAAAGATTTAAATATTTTCTTGATGTAAAGGTTCTCTACCTCTATTACAAAAAAATGGTTCTTTATGGAACCAAAAGTGGTTCTTCTTTGGCATCGCTTTTGTTGCACCTTTATTTTTTAAAACTACAACAATAAAGACAAATTTTAGACAAAAATAAAGATAAAAGAAGATAAAAGACAAAAGAACTGGGCCTTTTTTAGATTATCTACAGACTGACATTGGACCCTAAGGATCGTGTTATACTCTCATACTCTACACATTTACATTTAGATTCTAATTTTAAATCACAGCCACTTGTGATTCCCTAATTAGAAATCTGAATAGAAATATTTGACATATATTAATATGGATTTTTTTCATTTCCAACATGCACTCAACAAGCGATTTATTATGAACACTATACTAATACTGGATGTGGCCTCCTTTTACTCTCAAAACAGCCCTCAAATCTTTGTGGCATGAATTCCACAAGATTCTTTGGAAATCTGGTCCATATCACATGATTGTGTCAAGCAATTCCTGTAGATTTTTCAGAAGCATGTACATTTTCTGAATCACATCCCAAAGTTCTGTTGAATTCGGATGTGGTGATTGAGAATGCCAGTAAAGAACATTGAAAGCATTGTCATGTTTTTCCATATGACCACTAGATGGCAGCTGTGCTGTATACAATCATTCTACAGTCACTAATGTCACATGGTTTACTGACATTTGACTTTTTGTTTTTTATGCAAACTGACTTGGTCCTTCTGTCTGTATGAAAGGCAGATGTCTCCTTTTACTCCACTGGAGATCAGCTCAGCATCTTTATCACTATTCCTTTTTACTATTATAAACAAATAAAAAAGAATTTCAAAATGTTGTGTAAATGTGTTATTCTGCCATTTACATATCAGGCAATACTGGGGATACAACATATCATTATATTGTTTAAATATCCATAGAATTATAAAAATATATATATAGAAATCAGCAGGTCTGATTCACAGTGTATTTCTTTCTCTCTTTCTATATTTTATATGTGATTTATGAGAAATATAAGGATCGATCTGTGTAGTAAAATAATGAGAAGGAGCTTATTCCAATGTGCATCAGTACAAGTACATGTACAGCGTTTCACCACATGACAAGAGGTCGTAATCCTGTGTTTAGTTGTTCCTTCATGCTGCAATATGACTATCCTCAAAGGAATTGTTCTCATGTCTGTATTTTTTATAGGTGAGAATAAACAGATGTGATTTCATTTATAGAATATTATATTTTTATACATTTTCTGCAGATTTGTAAAATCTGAATCAACTATATACCTACAGGTGTAAGCGGCCAGACACTGAGTCTGAGCCAGCAGTCCTTCAACCAGGAGGTTCTCACAAACTGACCTGTACCGGCTCTGGATTCACGTTCAGTAACTACTGGATGGGCTGGGTCAGACAGGCTCCTGGAAAAGGACTGGAATGGATTGCATACATTCATGGCAGCAGCATTTACTTTTCCTCAACATTGAAAGGAAGATTCACCATCTCCAGAGATGACAGCAAAAATCAAATATACCTTCATATGAGCAGTGTGAGGAGTGAGGACACTGCTGTGTATTACTGTGCCCGATAGCCACAGTGACACAGATGCTTATTTTGCTGAACAAAAAGCAGACAGCTGTGTTTGTAACATTTCTGTGTCACGTTTCTTTGTCTCTTTTGAAGGTCCCATGACATAACTTTAAATGCCAATCTGAATAAAGTGTGTCCTCTATAATCCAGTACTGCTAGTTTGATTGCAATAAAGAAAGAGTAGTGCCCTATCGAAAAAGTATTAAAAAATTTAAAAACTACTCAGTAATTTATAAATACGTACTACAGTACTTTATAAAATTGCATTTGCATACTCAAGTGCTCCCAGGATCTATCAGCAAAGGAACTGAAGTCTTCATTTTGGATTCTTTTGCTCTAAAATAAAACGCTGACGCTCTAAAGTGTGAGTCGTAAGCAGCAGTAAAATATTCTAGAAGCTCAACTATTAAAACAGAAATTAAACATAAAGAAATGCTAAACTAAGCTAAAATTAAAGTAAATAGCCGTCTTTGCTTTCTCATCATATTACAATTCTTATATCTATGTCATTTATGTAATAATATTTCAATTTTTAACATTATTATTACCAAGTGTAAACAAATGTTGTAAACATGCTATTATTTTGCCTTTTTAAATATCAGGCTACACTGGAGACACAACATATCAGTACACTGTGATCAAATATCAATAGAATTATAGAAAATTTGAGAAATCAGCAGGTCTGATTCACAGTATATTTCTGAACCTTCTCTCTATTTTTGATGTGTGATGTGTGAAATGCTAAAGATTCACTGAAAAACAAGTTCACTGTCTCTCGAGACACCTCCAGCAACACAATCACCCTACAAGGACAGAATCTGCAAACTGAAGACACAGCTGTGTATTACTGTGCTCGAGAGTCACACTGACACAGAAAGGCCAGGATGCTGTTCAAAAAGTGAAGACTTCAAATGAATGAACATGACAAACATTCAGCACAGCAGTTACACCAGCTTCCAAAAAGTTAGGAATCAGTGTTTTGTTAAACAGTTCTGTTTAAAAGGTTTAGGTTTGTGTGCAAAATGAGAAAGAAAAGCTTCTTAAAATGGCTGCCATAAAATTTATTTCCAGGGCTATATATATATATATATATATATATATATATATATATATATATATATATATATATAGACAGAGAAAGACAAAGAGGAGAGCACAGGGGCAAAATTCCAAGGTACTCTGAACTGAATTAAGTGCTTTCAGCTTGTTCATTTCCCATATTTGTTGACATCCACAGCCTCCACCCCTTACCACCTTAATTTGTAAAAGTAAAGCATAAATGGTCAATAAATGTTAAATGCACCGTAATGCTTGCAGAATCCTGTAGAGAATGTGATCTTCTTTACTTATTTAGTTGATAATTCATGAGTACTGTTCTTTACATTATTTCAGTTCATTTAGTTTTGTGCGCCTTCATTTGTGTACAGCTCTATATAGGTCCCAACACAGCATTTCAATTGTGTTGAGGTTTGACTTTGACTGGGCCACTGCAACTCCTTGACTCTTTGCTTTTTCAGCCTTTCTGTTGTAGACCTACTGGTGTGTTTGGGATCATTGTCCTGATGCATGACCCAATGTTTGGCCCAGCTTTACCTTTTGGGTAGATGGCCTCACGTCTGACTCTGGAGTACTGGTATACAGGGGAGTGGTTCTGTGGTTGCAGAACAAACCCAAATAATCACCCCTCCACATGCAGCGTTGTGCAGTGTGGCCAAACGTCTTTGTTTTGGTCTTATCTTACTGCTAATGTATTTCCACATTGGCATTGTGTTAACACAGACCTGAATGCTCCAGACCACCTTTTCTGCTTTTATAGGGGTGGTCACACTTGCTTATTATCATTTAGTCAAGGGTATTTGATTAGCTACTTACCCTCTCAGTTCCTAAGGAAGCAGGAAGCATATACTTATTTTTTTACACACACTCTTTCTGCATTTGACATGTATTGTGATTCTAATAAGTTAAAGGAAATGATTGTATGAGAAAATAAGTGAAAAAGAACAACACACTGACGCACACTTTAATAAGCAGTTTCTGTTTATTTACTGTTTTTTTTCACACTATATTTTGGTGTAGTTTTTATAATATGTCAAATTAAATCAAATAAACAGTATTTCTGCATGTGATACATCATTCAATATGCTTTGAGTGTATGTACTTATTTACTCATGATATCTGTCTCTAATACTCAATCTGAATAGTAAAATAATGAGAAGGGGCTAATTCAAATGTGCATCGGTACAAATACATGTAATGCGTTTCACCACATGACTAAAGGTTGTACACCTGTGTTCAGTTGTTCCTTCATGCTGCAATATGACTATCCTCAAAGGAATTGTTCTCATGTCTGTATTTCTTACAGGTGAGAATAAAGCGTCATTTTTATTTATAGAATATTATTTTTATTTTCTGAGGGTTTGTAAAGTCTGAATCACTTGTATTCCTACAGGTGTAAGTGGCCAGACACTGACTGAGTCTGAGCCAGCAGTCCTTCAACCGGGAGGTTCTCACAAACTGACCTGTACAGCCTCTGGATTCACGTTCAGTAGCTACTGGATGGGTTGGGTCAGACAGGCTCCTGGAAAGGGATTGGAATGGATTGCACTCATTTCAAGCAGCAATTCTATTGAGTTTTCCTCAACACTGAAGGGAAGATTCAGCATTTCCAGAGACAACAGCAAAAATCAAATATACCTTCAAATTAGCAGTGTGAGGAGTGAGGACACTGCTGTGTATTACTGTGCCCGATGGTCACAGTGACACAGATGCTTATTTTGCTGAACAAAAAGCAGACAGCTGTGTTTATAACATTTCTGTGTCACGTCTCTTTGTCTCTTTTGAAGGTTCCATAAAGGATTAACTTTATCTGCCAGTCTGACTACAATAAAAGCAAGAGTATACCCCCCACACATAAATTTCAGTAGTAGAGAGTAGTAGAGAGTTCTCAGTAATTTGTAGTAAAACTGCCATTAAAAAAAAAAGCATCTGCTCCAAAAATGACAGATCACGCTTGAAAAGTTTGCAGCTGACAACACAGACAATGAAAAAGCCTTCTGGTGGATAAAGATGGTAGAAGCGAGTCTTTCAATGCCCAAGAACACTGTACCAACTATTAAACATGGTGGTGGTAGTCATATGCTACGAATCTTTTTGGAACTGATACATTGCACAAATATGCAATAAAGAGGACTACTTCAGAATTCTTTAGTATAAGCTCAAAACATCAGCTAGACGCTGAAAACTTGGACACAACAGGGTGTTCCAACAGGACAATGACCCTAAACACACATAAAGGTGGTTGTGGAATGGATGAAGCAGGCTGATATTAAGCTTTCGGAATGGCATCATCAAAACCTTGACCTCAAATATATGCACTGTGCTTAAAATTGGGTTTATGCCACAAAATAAAGCCATTTAACTGCAAAACTACCAAGACTGGTCAAACACCCAAAAACAATCCTGCCAGAAAATGGCAACCACAAATGTATCAAAAGTAAACTAATACAACATGATATTAAGATTACAAAAATGTTTTTTGTCTAATAATAAAATGTGTCACTACAGTGTTTAAATACATTCGAGCATTCTTTAGGCTATTCAGAATGAGGGCTGGACTATGCAAAAATCCTTACCCCTACATCATTTATAATGCCTGCTACACTGTTCATCACAACATTAGACGCCATTAGGAGAAACCTCATCCAATACAACATGACACAACTGGTGGTGATATTCTGTTTAGCTTCAATCAAAAGTGAGTCCAATCAAAGTGAGTTTTTATGGTGGAATGACAAGTTTGAGTGCAGTTCTATTCATCATACAGAGCTGACTAGATTTTGAATTCCAGAGAGTTTAGCATATGCTCATGTTCTTTTGCTTTTGGGATTTTGTAGGTGTAAGAGGTCAAACCCTTACTGAGTCTGAGCCAGCGATCATTCATCCTGGAGGATCTCACACACTGACCTGTACCGGCTCTGGATTCAGCAGCTACTGGATGGGCTGGATCAGATAGGCTCCTGGAAAAGGACTGGAATGGATTGCGATGCACACAGGCAGCACATACTACTCTCAGACTGTTCAGGGAAGGTTCACCATCTCCAGAGACAACAGCAAGAGTCAGGTGTACTTACAGATGACGTCCATGAAAGCTGAAGACTCTGGGGTTTATTACTGTGCCCGAGAGTCACAGTGATGAATAGTATACACACAGTCATACAAAAATATCCACACATGTTTGATCAGTATACAATCTTATTTCAAAGTCTGTGCACCCCTGCTGAAACTATATATGGTATTGATTGCCATTTAACTTGAATAATTACCTTGAACGAAAATAATAAATACTTTTCCAATTGGATAACCAAAATCAATATTTTACATCAACTCAAACCTCAAACACTCTTCAAATGAACATCTGCCCTGTGCAATTTTTCGCAGTGTACTATTTCCAACATGCAGACTCTGTTCAAGGTGGATATCAGTGAATCTGAATGATACTAAGAAGAACTTTACATTTACCTACAACTACAACAGATCTTAAGCTCTTTAATACATATAAATACATCCACCAACATGCAGGTGCAGTATTTTTTCAGCCTCTAGAGGGCAATCCATGCAAATCTCTAAATGCTATATGAAGATAGAGGCATATGATTATCATCAAACTTTTTCACTGTGTCTTAAAATTGTAAGTGAAAATCTCTTTTAACAGGTTTTCATTAACTGAAAAATGACCATTCAAAATTAAAGGCCTAAAGCAGTTTATGTGTTATCCAACACATCCATTATTATAACTATCTGTATGTCTTCACATCCGGCTCCTTTTCATTCATATGCAAATTCTCAATCTCTCCCATAATATCAGCAGCGTCTCCCTCTCCATCAGCTCTCCTCTCTCTAAACGCTCCACAATCATGTTGAATTCAGCTTCTCTGCTGCTGCTGGCTGCTGCTTCGTGTGAGTGTTTGAACTGAAGCTGGATCTTAGTTCATCTGGTTTATTAGTGAAAATATAGAAAGCTGTTCTTCTCTTTCTGAAAACATAAATGCTAAAATTCACTGAAAAACAAGTTCACTGTCTCCCGAGACACCTCCAGCAACACAATCACCCTACAAGGACAGAATCTGTAAACTGAAGACAGCTGTGTATTACTGTGATCAAAAACTGTTAAACCACATGACATAACACAATCATTTTGGGGGTTGACTTTATTATTCATTGTATTCCCTGACTGCTAAAGTAATATCTGAACACTCAGCACTGCTGTTCTGTTTATGGTAAATTCTCTGAGACCTGAACTATTAGGAAGACGGCACTAATACTAGGTAGAGCCTATTGTGACTTTCAAAAAGCTTTAATTTACATTTCATGGATTCCACAAGATGTTGGTAATATTTCCTCTGAGAGTCTGGTCAATGACAGGATTGGATTAATTAGTTAATGTTGCACTTGTTGAATAACAGTTACAGTCCAGCTTTAAAATAACATAATTATTTAGAAAGACAGCATAAGGCATATATCAAAAAAGGCTACAAATATAGTAATAATTATGAATAAAAAAGACAACAACAAATGACTATATTAACAATGATAACAACAACAAATCATAGTAACAATAATCCATAAAAGCAAACACATGGGGCCCTATTTTAGTGATCTTTTTGCAAATCCCCAAACAATGTGCAATGTGCTACATCAGTAAAATACTCTTCTTCCCTATAAAGACCATCAGAGTAAAGAATTAATCAATTAATCTCTGTCTTAAGTGATAATCAAATGTAACCTCAACCTTACCTTTCAACTAGTATAATAAAGGGCATATTATAAACTGCAGGTTAAAATGCATTCCAATATAGAATGTACTTCCTTCCAAAATTAGTTAATTTTATTTCAGGCCCGAACAAGATAAACAAAGGTGCCGTTGTGTGCCTTACATTTAAAACATAGGTCAGATTTATCTGGAAATATCGTATGTAAACACAATGGTCATAGATAGGTTCATGCTGATGGCACTAAATTCTGACCCTACCATCTGTGCACCTCTGCAGAAATCAAGATTCATCAGTCCAACCTACGTTTATCAAACCTTATCCAACTGCAGCCTCACCTTTCTGTTCTTTGCAGACAGATTAGGAACCCGATATGGTCTTCTGCTGTTGTAGCCCTTTTAGATGAATTTGTAGATGCTTTTCTTCTTACCACAGTAGAAGCTTGTTTAACAATCTCTAACCAGTCTTGTTCATCTCTTTTGACCGCTCTCATCAACAAGGCATCTCATAGGTGTTTTCTTTATTGCACCACTCCGAGTAAACTTTAGAGACTGTTGTGCTGAAAATCCCATAAGGTGGTCACCACAGAAAGCCGACCCATACCTGGGCCAAACACGCCCTTCTGTTTCATCTCAGGGAGTGGCCCGCACTAGCAAAGTCAAGGTATGTCAAGATACACTATGTCCAAAACTTTATGGATGCTCCTTCTAATGAATATGTTCAGCTATTTATGTTGCACCCATTGCTGACACAGATGTGTAAATGCACACACACAGCTTGTCTAGTCCCTGTAGAGAAGTGTTGGTCATACAGTAAGATTAGACAAGATAAGATAATACTTTGTTAGTCCCACAGTGGGGGAATTCACATTGGCAACATGCCTAGTGCCAGGCTTGAGTTCTTGGTTAACAAAGCCCCCCAGCATTGAGCTGTGAAGCAGTGGAACTGTGTTCTCTGGAATGATGGTTGGTGTTCTATCCAGTACTTTTGGGATGAGTTGAGAAATTGGCGATGAGGCAGTGCAGAACTGTCTTGTTGCTGAAGGTAATCATATCCTCACAGCAATGCTTCAAAATCTAGAAAAAAGATTTCCCTGGAGAGTAAAGGCAGTTACTCCAATTCCATTGACTCATGTGTTAATACCCTTCACTTTTGAAGAAAAAGTATTTGCACATGGCCACTATTCTGTTACGGACGATGGAAAGATGCTTATTTTTCACATGTTATTTTTGATGAGTCAGAGCCGAGTTGGGAGTCATAACAGACAAGTTCGGGACATGAGAATCATTAGGGACATGTCTCTTACACCAAAGTATAAAAAGGCACTGCTTCATCGGTTAAAATACAAATTACTTGTAAGGTAGCTGTTTGGAATAGAAATGATTTAAATATGATTAAACTTTAACCTGAAAGAAGCTCTCTGAGGGGCAGGTTTATGTTTATGAACAGCAGAGGGGGCGGGGCTATTCAGAGGAAGAATTAAGAATGACAGTTATGCAAAATCATTGTCTTTTACAAGCTTCTTATTCTCAGTCATCACTCAGTGTTTCTGATCTTCTGCTGAATAAACCTCACTCTGCTGTCTGGAGAATGGAAGTGACGACGTTCTGCAGTTTCATATTAATGTCTCTCGCTACAAGTAAGATCCTGATTGGCTGATTTTCCACTGAATGTTTTCATTATGAATTCACTTTTCTGATCTTTTCTTCATTGCTTCTTTTCCTCTCATGTTTAGGATGTTGGAGTCAAACTCTGATACAGTCTGGATCAGTGGTCATTAGTCCTGGAGGATCTAATACACTGACCTGTGCAGCGTCTGGTCTAGACTTTGATGGCTACTGGATGGGCTGGAACAGACAGGTTGCTGGAAAAGGCTTAGAATGGGTTGCATCAATCAGATATGACAGTCATTACAAGTACTACTCTCAATCTGACGAAGGAAGATTCACAATTTCCAAAGACAACAGCAAGGATCAGGTGTCTCTGCACATGAGCAGTGTGAAGAGTGAAGACACAGCTGTGTATTACTGTGCTCGACACCCACAGTGGCAGAAAGGCTCACACCACTTTACAAAAACACCTCCAGTGTGTGGGAATGAAGGAAATGTCCTAATTGCAGCAACCTAATATTACCTACATAGCCTTATTTGTAGTGTTAATATATATAATTAACACTACAATACAGTCTTTAAATTAATCAAAGTGTAATTTATGCTAAAAAGGAAAAAGACAAAGTCAGTTGAAAGATCTGTTCAATGCTGGTTTAATATTAAGACTGAAAATATATAGTTGCTGTTAAAATTTTATTTGAATTATGTTAATATGTAAATATTTACTTTATTATTGGTAGATTAGATGTAGAGGTAGGTGGAGTAAAAGTGTGAATGTTTTCTGTGTGTTTGCTTTGTTTTCTTGCTCTGTAATGGATGGTTCCTTAAAAACACTCATTTGAAACCACTCCTTTGAAAGTTTCTTCAGGGTTTCAAAAGTGGTTCTTCCATGAAAGTTCTTCAAAGAACCTTCTGAACCAGAGTACCTCACAAATCATTACTTCTCTATTGCTGATGAATAACTAATGAGGAACCCAGAATATTATAACCCACTGACTGCAATTAGACTATATGCCACTGAACTGGAGGTGACTACACAAAAGTACTCTGGAAAAGCAATAAAATAAAATGTCATGTTTCCTGTAGTATCTTTTTTATGCCTCTAGATGGCAGACTGTGCAAGTCAGCAAAGGACTTGTCTACAAGCTCTTGTATTATTCTTGATATGAGAAAATGCTCAGCTGATTATAATATATATTTCATTCAGATAATTAGAAAGTATTATTTGTGTTGAGGCTCCTTAAGTACCCCCAGTCCCAGGTGAAACACATGAACCAAACAAAAGGACAATGATCAATTAGAACTGAATCACGGGTCGATGCAAGTGAACAGAACCAAACACACATGAACACGAACATGACGAAACTAAGGCGGAAGTCCTTATTTGGGTCTAAAGGCAGTGGCTCGGGATCACCCTGGAGGAGGGAGCGAATCCGAGATGCTGACATACCCATCCTGGCTGATGTGAACTGTGTCTTACTTCTTAATACAGAGACAACTTTTTTAGTTCCATTGAACCTCATGAGAAGTTCAAATTTTTATTGGAAAATTTAGATGTTAAAAGTTCAGTTCATCATGATAAACATTCAGTTTCACAATCCTGTGAAGTATCTGGTGCAAAGCTATTTGGTACATTATGTAAATTATGTATTATTATCTCCTTTCTTGTCTCCTTATTTGTAAATTATTAATAAACATTAGAGGCTGACAAAGATTCTGTCATCCAGCACAGCCCCATTCTCCATCCCGCCCCTTTTCATTCATATGCAAATCCTCGTTCTCTCTCATAATATCAGCAGCATCTCACTCTCCATCAGCTCTCCTCTCTCTAAACGCTCCACAATCATGTTGACTTCAGTTTCTCTGCTGCTGCTGGCTGCTGCCTCGTGTGAGTGTTTGAACTGAAGCTGGATTTGAGTTCATCTGGTTTATTAGTGAAAATATAGAAAGCTGTTCTTCTCTCTTTTCACAGATGTGTTCTGTGCTACTGAGCTCATCCAGCCAGACTCAGTGGTCATCAAACCAGCAGAGCCTTTGACCATAACCTGTAGAGTGTCTGGAGCTTCTATCACTGACAGCAGCAGTCATTATGGAACAGGTTGGATTCGACAACCTGCAGGAAAAGCTCTGGAATGGATCAATAACATTTATTATGATGGGAGCATAGCTGGTAAAGATTCACTGAAAAACAAGTTCACTGTCTCTCGAGACACCTCCAGTAACACCATCACCCTACAAGGACAGAATCTGCAAACTGAAGACACAGCTGTGTATTACTGTGCTCGAAGACCACACTGACACAGAATGGCCAGGATGCCGTTCAAAAAATGAAGACTTCAAATAAATGTCTGAACATGACAAACATTCAGCACACCAGCTTCCAAAAAAGTTAGGAATCAGTGTTTTGTTAAACAGTTCTGTGTAAAAGGTTTAGGTATGTGTGGAAAATGAGAAAGAAAGACTTCTTATCTCTTCAGGAAGTTTTTATTTGCTCAGTAAACACTAATCTTGCAATACGTACAGATAAAATTAATACTTAAAATAGTGGTTTTACATAATTGTGTTCATTAAACATCTGTAAAGCACTACTCTTTAGAGTCCAATATTGTTTATAGTGACCAGTCAACACCTATATTAGTAAATCAGTGCTTAATGATTTTAAATCAAGGAAGCATATGATGGAATTTCATCCACTGGGGGTGTCTGGCCAAGACCACTCTTATTGGCGAGATTCTATTTTTGTGGTTTTAAACAATGTGTCAGTGAGCTTAAAATGTACTACTAACTATGGTCCTGCATTCATATAGAAGTGATCCAAGATTACAAGAATGAACGCTTTTACATTGACCTATATTGAAAGATTTTTTTCATATATATATATATATATATAGTAAATGATGAGGAGGAGCTTACCCAAATGAGCACCAATACAAATACATCCTCTGCATTTCAACACATGATAGAATAGAAGTAATAATCTTGCATTTGGTCATCTCTTCATGCTGCAATATGAGCTTCCCAGAGAAATTCTTCTCATGTCTTTGCTTCTTACAGGTGAGAATAAAAAGACGTGATTTTATTTATAAAATATTATTTTAGAGAATTTATTTATAGAATATCATGCATTTTCCGGAGATTTGTAAAATCTGAATCACTGAATTTCCTGCAGGTGTAAGCGGCCAGACATTGACTGAGTCTGAGTCAGCAGTCCTTCAACCCGGAGGTTCCCACACATTGACCTGCACGGCCTCGGGATATATATATATTTATATATATATATATTATTTATATTATATATATTATATATTTCCCCTAAGTTTAAAAAAAAATGCCTCAGCTTTGTTTGATGAAATGCTTGGAATATAATGGCTGCTCTACACATAGAGATGCAAATTTAAAAGAAAAAAATTAAGAGATCTTTTCATTTTTTTTCAGAGCTGTATATATATATAGACAGAGAAAGACAAAGGAGAGCACACAGGGCCAAAACCCCAAAGGACCCTGATCTGAATTTGAAAGTGCATTCAGCCTGTTAATCTTCCATGATTGTGATATCCACAGCATCCACCCACACCACCCTAATTTGTAAAAGTAAAGTATAAATGGTAAACAAATGGTAATTGCACCTTAATGTATGCAGAATCCAGTAGAAGATGTGTACTAATGTGCTTATTTAGTTAATAATTTATGAGAAATTATGTCTCCATCTCGATCTGTATTGTAAAATAATGTTTTCCCTTCCTGGTCTTTCTGTCTGTGTTGCCGTGCCATTTGCACATCACGTCTCTGTTCACGTTTGTTTCTTGTCTCCGCCCTAGCCCCCACCTTGTCATTTTGTGTTGCCACCTGTGCCTCCTTTGTAGCCCCGCCCTCTTGTTAGTTTCAGGTGTTTCTTGTTGGTCTGTGTTTCAGTAGTCCTTTTGGTTCAGTGTTCCAGGTCTGATTTTGTCAGTTACCAGTTTGTTTGCTTGGCCTGTTTGGGTCCTGCATGTTTGTTTCTTTTTAGTTTTTGTTCTACAGTTGATGTTTATTGGTTCCTGTTTTGCTTTTTGTTTCATGTTAAATAAATATTACCTGTGTTTACATCCACCTCTGCCTCTAAGATCTATAAACAGTGACAATAAATATTAACCTCTATACTCCAGTGTTGCTACTTTGGCTGCAATAAATGCAAGAGTATTGTCCCCCGAAAAAAGTACAAAAGAGTGCTCAGTAATTTACAGAATTGTAGTAGTTCATCCATCATCTATCAGCAAAGAAACAGAACTCTTAATTTTGGACTCATTTGCTCTAAAATAAAATGCTAAAGCTAAGTGTGAGTTGCAAGCAGCAGTAAACTGTACCAAAAGCTCAACCATAAAAACAGAAATTAAACATAAAGAAGTGCTAAACTAAGCTAGAAATGGAGCTGAGTAAATAGCCATCATTATTTCTGTAATCATATAACAATCATCACAACACTGTTATTTAAATCATGATATTTAGATTTGAACATGATTATAAACAAGTATAAACAAATCTTGTTGTAAACACATTGTTATTTTTCCTCTTAAATATCAGGTGACACTAGAGAAAAAAAAACAATATCAGTATATTGTGATATAACATGAACAGGATTATAGAACATTTAAAAAATCAGCAGGTCAGCAGTGTATTTCTGAACTGTCTCTCTACATGTTATGTGTGATTTATAATCTTCTCTAGGAGGCTTGATGTATGTAGGTAAATGATGAGGAGGAGCTTACCCAAATGACCACCAATACAAATACATCCTCTGCATTTCAACACATGATAGAATAGAGGTAATAATCTTGCATTTGGTCATCTCTTCATGCTGCAAAATGAGCATCCTCAGAGAAATTCTTCTCATGTCTGTGCTTCTTACAGGTGAGAATAAAAAGACGTGATTTTATTTATAGAATATTATTTTATAGAATTTATTTATAGAATATCATGCATTTTCCAGAGATTTGTAAAATTTGAATCACTGAATTTCCTGCAGGTGTAAGTGGCCAGACACTGACTGAGTCTGAGTCAGCAGTCCTTCAACCCGGAGGTTCCCACACATTGACCTGCACGGCCTCTGGATTCACATTCAGTAGCTACTGGATGAGCTGGATCAGACAGGCTCCCGGAATAGGACTGGAATGGATTGCAAACATTTATAGCAGTAGTAATATTGAGTTTTCCTCAACACTGAAAGGCAGATTCAGCATCTCCAGAGACAACAGCAAAAATCAAATATACCTTCATATGAGCAGTGTGAGGAGTGAGGACACTGCTGTGTATTACTGTGCCCGATAGCCACAGTGACACAGATGCTTATTTTGCTGAACAAAAAGCAGACAGCTGTGTTTATGACATTTCTGTCACTTCTCTTTGTCTCTTTTAAAGGTGAAAGAATAACTTTAACAACCAATCTGAATAAATATGAACCTCTATACTCTGTTGTTGATAGTTTGACTGCAAAAAAAGCAGAAATACCTCCTCCCCCTTTAAAAAAGTACTCCATAATGTATAGAATTGCACTAGCTCTCTTTAGTTCATCCAGCATCTATCAGCAAAGAAACAGAAGTCTTCACTTTGGATTCTTATTAAAGTTGTAAGCAACAGTGAAGACACAATTTCCATGACCAAGGCCATCCCGAACTTCCTGCTAGTGATCATGATGGACTACATCTTGTTGATTCTATGTGCCTTTATAAAAAGGGCTTGTTTGACAGCACTCATTTGATTGACCAAAACAGTACTAAAGGACAATCCTATGTACAACAATTGGGTGTTCCAAAAGGACAATGACACCAAACACACATTAAAGGTGGATAAGCAAAGAAAAAAGTAGGCTAATACTAAGCTTTTGCAATGGCCTGTCCTACGCCTTGACCTCAAATATATGGACTGTGCAAAATGTCATGTAAGAAAAGGAGAAACACAAGACTGATTTGATTGTTACATTGTTTTATAAAATGAGGGCTATGTAAAAAGCAGTTACTACTCTGCTAAAATTAGCTACCCTACTAAAATTGCAAGTGTTGCTGATTTTCATTCAACTCTAGTAAAGACAGTATTAAAGAGACTACAGTCTTTTAGAGAGCAGATATAGTAATGGAAGGTTTGGAAACTATTGACTGTGTTTAGTGTTAATAGCAGCTAAACCTACATCATGATCATATTTATAACTAAAGAAATAAAACAACTTTTACACTGTGTCTTAAAATTGTAAATGAAAGTCTTCTTTAAAAGTTTCCTTAATTTCCTTAATTGAAAAATGACTATTACATAGAGCTACAGCAGTTCATGTGCTATCCAGCACAGCCAACATTAAAACAAGTATACTGTCTTCACATCTGGCTCCTTTTCATAAATGCAAATCCTCATTTCCTCTCACAATATAAGCAGCAGTATCTCTCCTCTCTCTAAACGCTCCACAATCATGTTGACTTCAGCTTCTCTGCTGCTGCTGGCTGCTGCCTCGTGTGAGTGTTTGAACTAAAGCTGGATTTAAGTTCATCTGGTTTATTAGTGAAAATATAAAAAGCTGTTGTTCTCTCTTTTCACAGATGTGTTCTGTGCTACTGAGCTCATCCAGCCAGACTCAGTGGTCATCAAACCAGCAGAGCCTTTGACCATAACCTGTAGAGTCTCTGGAGCTTCTATCACTGACAGCAGCAGTCATTATGGAACTGGTTGGATTCGACAACCTGCAGGAAAAGCTCTGGAATGGATCAATAGCATTTATTATGATGGGAGCATAGCTGCTAAAGATTCACTGAAAAACAAGTTCACTGTCTCTCGAGACACCTCCAGCAACACAATCACCCTACAAGGACAGAATCTGCAAACTGAAGACACAGCTGTGTATTACTGTGCTCGAGACTCACACTGACACAGAATGGCCAGGATGCCGTTCAAAAAGTGAAGACTTCAAATGAATGTCTGAACATGACAAACATTCAGCACAGCAGTTACACCAGCTTCCAAAAAAGTTAGGAATCAGTGTTTTGTTAAACAGTTCTGTGTAAAAGGTTTAGGTTTGTGTGCAAAATGAGAAAGAAAAGCTTCTTAAAATGGCTGCCATAAAATTTATTTCCAGGGCTATATATATATATATATATATATATATATATATATACAGAGAAAGACAAAGAGGAGAGCACAGGGGCAAAACTCCAAGGTACTCTGAACTGAATTAAGTGCTTTCAGCTTGTTCATTTCCCATGTTTGTTGACGTACACAGCCTCCACCCCTTACCACCTTAATTTGTAAAAGTAAAGCATAAATGGTCAATAAATGGTAAATGCACCATAATGCTTGCAGAATCCTGTAGAGAATGTGAACTTCTTCACTTATTTAGTTGATAATTCATGAGTACTGTTCTTTACATTATTTCAGTTTATTTAGTTTTGTGGGCCTTCATTTGTGTACAGCTCTATATAGGTCCCAACACAGCATTTCAATTGTGTTGAGGTTTGACTTTGACTGGGCCACTGCAACTCCTTGACTCTTTGCTTTTTCAGCCTTTCTGTTGCAGACCTACTGGTGTGTTTGGGATCATTGTCCTGATGCATGACCCAATGTTTGACCCAGCTTTACCTTTTGGGTAGATGGCCTCACGTCTGACTCTGGAGTACTGGTATACAGGGGAGTGGTTCACCCCTCCACATGCAGCGTTGTGCAGTGTGGCCTAACATCTTTGTTTTGGTCTTATCTTACTGCTAATGTATTTCCACATTGGCATTGTGTTAACACAGACCTGAATGCTCCAGACCACCTTTTCTGCTTTTATAGGGGTGGTCACACTTGCTTATTATCATTTAGTCAAGGGTATTTGATTAGCTACTTACCCTCTCAGTTCCTAAGGAAGCAGGAAGCATATACTTATTTTTTTACACACACTCTTTCTGCATTTGATATGTATTGTGATTCTAATAAGTTAAAGGAAATGATTGTATGAGAAAATAAGTGAAAAAGAACAACACACTGATGCACACTTTAATAAGCAGTTTCTGTTTATTTACTGTTTATTTTCACACTATATTTTGGTGCATTTTTTATAATATGTCAAATTAAAACAAATAAACAGTATTTCTGCATGTGATACATCATTCAATATGCTTTGAGTGTATGTACTTATTTACTCATGATATTTGTCTCTAATACTCAATCTGTATAGTAAAATAATGAGAAGGGGCTAATTCAAATGTGCATTGGTACAAATACATGTAATGTGTTTCACCACATGACTAAAGGTTGTACACCTGTGTTCAGTTGTTCCTTCATGCTGCAATATGACCATCCTCAAAGGAATTGTTCTCATGTCTGTATTTCTTACAGGTGAGAATAAAGCGTCATTTTTATTTATAGAATATTATTTTTATTTTCTGAGGGTTTGTAAAGTCTGAATCACTTGTATTCCTACAGGTGTAAGTGGCCAGACACTGACTGAGTCTGAGCCAGCAGTCCTTCAACCGGGAGGTTCTCACAAACTGACCTGTACAGCCTCTGGATTCACATTCAGTAGCTACTGGATGGGCTGGGTCAGACAGGCTCCTGGAAAGGGATTGGAATGGATTGCACTCATTTCAAGCAGCAATTCTATTGAGTTTTCCTCAACACTGAAGGGAAGATTCAGCATTTCCAGAGACAACAGCAAAAATCAAATATACCTTCAAATTAGCAGTGTGAGGAGTGAGGACACTGCTGTGTATTACTGTGCCCGATGGTCACAGTGACACAGATGCTTATTTTGCTGAACAAAAAGCAGACAGCTGTGTTTATAACATTTCTGTGTCACGTCTCTTTGTCTCTTTTGAAGGTTCCATAAAGGATTAACTTTAGCTGCCAGTCTGAATACATATTAACCTCAATAATCAAGTATTGCTAGTCTGACTACAATAAAAGCAAGAGTATACCCCCCACACAAAAATTTCAGTAGCAGAGAGTAGTAGAGTACTCAGTAATTTGTAGTAAAACTGCCATTAAAAAAAAAGCATCTGCTCCAAAAATGACAGATCACGCTTGAAAAGTTTGCAGCTGACAACACAGACAATGAAAAAGCCTTCTGGAGGATAAAGATGGTAGAAGCGAGTCATTCAATGCACAAGAACACTGTACCAGCTATTAAACATGGTGGTGGTAGTCATATGCTACGAATCTTTTTGGAACTGATACATTGCACAAATATGCAATAAAGAGGACTACTTCAGAATTCTTTAGCATAAGCTCAAAACATCAGCTAGACGCTGAAAACTTGGACACAACAGGGTGTTCCAACAGGACAATGACCCCAAACACACATCAAAGGTGGTTGTGGACTGGATGAAGCAGGCTGATATTAAGCTTTCGGAATGGCATCATCAAAACCTTGACCTCAAATATATGCACTGTGCTTAAAATTGGGTTCATGCCACAAAATAAAGCCATTTAACTGCAAAACTACCAAGACTGGTCAAACACCCAAAAACAATCCTGCCAGAAAATGGCAACCACAAATGTATCAAAAGTAAACTAATACAAAATGATATTAAGATTACAAAAATGTTTTTTGTCTAATAATAAAATGTGTCACTACAGTGTTTAAATACATTCGAGCAAATACAGTCAATCTTCTTTAGGCTATTCAGAATGAGGGCTGGACTATGCAAAAATCCTTACCCCTATATCATTTATAATGCCTGCTACACTGTTCATCACAACATTAGATGCCATTAGGAGAAACCTCATCTGATACAACATGACACAACTGGTGGTTATATTCTATTTAGCTTTCATAGTCGGACCCAATCAAAGTGAGTTATTATGGTGGAATGACCAGTATGAGTGCAGTTCTATTCATCATACAGAGCTGACTAGATTTTGAAGTCCAGAGAGTTTAGCATATGCTCATGTTCTTTTGCTTTTGGGGTTTTGTAGGTGTAAGAGGTCAAACCCTGACTGAGTCTGAGCCAGCAATCATTAATACTGGAGGATCTCACACACTGACCTGTACCAGCTCTGGATTCACATTCAGCAGCTACTATATAGGCTGGATCAGACAGGCTCCTGGAAAAGGACTGGAATGGATTGCGATGCACACTGGCAGCACATACTACTCTCAGACTGTTCAGGGAAGGTTCACCATCTCCAGAGACAACAGCAAGAGTCAGGTGTACTTACAGATGACGTCCATGAAAGCTGAAGACTCTGGGGTTTATTACTGTGCCCGAGAGTCACAGTGATGAATAGTATACACACAGTCATACAAAAATATCCACACATGTTTGATCAGTATACAATCTTATTTTAAAGTCTGTGCACCCCTGCTGAAACTATATGTGTTGTTGATTTCCATTCAACTCGTTAGTCTAATAATTACCTTGAACAAAAACAATAAATACATTTTCAATTGGATAACCAAAATTAATATTTTACATCAACTCCAACCTCAAGAACTCTTCAAATGAACATCTGCCCTGTGCTATTTTCCACAGTGTACTATTTCCAACATGCGGACTCTGTTCAAGGTGGATATCAGTGAATCTGAATGATACTAAGAAGAACTTACAACTACCACAGATCTTAAGCTCTTTAATACATATAAATACATCCACCAACATGCAGGTGCAGTATTTTCTCAGCCTCTAGAGGGCAATCTGTGCATATCTCTAAATGCTGTATGAAGATAGAGGCATATGATTATCATCAAACTTTTTCACTGTGCCTTAAAATTGTAAGTGAAAATCTCTTTTAACAGGTTTTCATTAACTGAAAAATGACCATTCAAAATTAAAGGCCTACAGCAATTTATGTGTTATCAAACACATCCATTATTATAACTATCTGTATGTCTTCACATCCGGCTCCTTTTCATTCATATGCAAATTCTCAATCTCTCCCATAATATCAGCAGCATCTCGCTCTCCATCAGCTCTCCTCTCTCTAAACGCTCCACAATCATGTTGACTTCAGCTTCTCTGCTGCTGCTGGCTGCTGCCTCGTGTGAGTGTTTGAACTGAAGCTGGATTTGAGTTCATCTGGTTTATTAGTGAAAATATAGAAAGCTGTTCTTCTCTCTTTTCACAGATGTGTTCTGTGCTACTGAGCTTATCCAGCCAGACTCAGTGGTCATCAGACCAGCAGAGCCTTTGACCATCACCTGTAGAGTGTCTGGAGCTTCTATCACTGACAGCAGCAGTCATTATGGAACAGGTTGGATTCGACAACCTGCAGGAAAAACTCTGGAATGGATCAATAGCATTTATTATGAGGGGAGCATATATGCTAAAGATTCACTGAAAAACAAGTTCACTGTCTCTCGAGACACCTCCAGCAACACAATCACCCTACAAGGACAGAATCTGCAAACTGAAGACACAGCTGTGTATTACTGTGCTCGAGACTCACACTGACACAGAATGGCCAGGATGCCGTTCAAAAAGTGAAGACTTCAAATGAATGTCTGAACATGACAAACATTCAGCACAGCAGTTACACCAGCTTCCAAAAAAGTTAGGAATCAGTGTTTTGTTAAACAGTTCTGTGTAAAAGGTTTAGGTTTGTGTGCAAAATGAGAAAGAAAAGCTTCTTAAAATGGCTGCCATAAAATTTATTTCCAGGGCTATATATATATATATATATATATATATATATATATATATATATATATATATATATTTATATATATATATATATATATATATATATATATTTATTTATTTATATATATATATATATATATATATATATATATATATATATATATATACAGAGAAAGACAAAGAGGAGAGCACAGGGGCAAAACTCCAAGGTACTCTGAACTGAATTAAGTGCTTTCAGCTTGTTCATTTTCCATGTTTGTTGACGTCCACAGCCTCCACCCCTTACCACCTTAATTTGTAAAAGTAAAGCATAAATGGTCAATAAATGGTAAATGCACCGTAATGCTTGCAGAATCCTGTAGAGAATGTGAACTTCTTCACTTATTTAGTTGATAATTCATGAGTACTGTTCTTTACATTATTTCAGTTTATTTAGTTTTGTGGGCCTTCATTTGTGTACAGCTCTATATAGGTCCCAACACAGCATTTCAATTGTGTTGAGGTTTGACTTTGACTGGGCCACTGCAACTCCTTGACTCTTTGCTTTTTCAGCCTTTCTGTTGCAGACCTACTGGTGTGTTTGGGATCATTGTCCTGATGCATGACCCAATGTTTGACCCAGCTTTACCTTTTGGGTAGATGGCCTCACGTCTGACTCTGGAGTACTGGTATACAGGGGAGTGGTTCACCCCTCCACATGCAGCGTTGTGCAGTGTGGCCTAACATCTTTGTTTTGGTCTTATCTTACTGCTAATGTATTTCCACATTGGCATTGTGTTAACACAGACCTGAATGCTCCAGACCACCTTTTCTGCTTTTATAGGGGTGGTCACACTTGCTTATTATCATTTAGTCAAGGGTATTTGATTAGTTACTTACCCTCTCAGTTCCTAAGGAAGCAGGAAGCATATACTTATTTTTTTTCCACACACTCTTTCTGCATTTGACATGTATTGTGATTCTAATAAGTTAAAGGAAATTATTGTTATGAGACAATAAGTGAAAAACACTTGCACACTTTAATAAGCAGTTTCTGTTTATTTACTGTTTATTTTCACACTATATTTTGGTGTATTTTTTATAAAATGTCAAATTAAAACAAATAAACAGTATTTCTGCATGTGATACATCATTCAATATGCTTTGAGTGTATGTACTTATTTACTCATGATATTTGTCTCTAATACTCAATCTGCATAGTAAAATAATGAGGAGGGGCTAATTCAAATATGCATTGGTACAAATACATGTAATGTGTTTCACCACATGACTAAAGGTTGTACACCTGTGTTCAGTTGTTCCTTCATGCTGCAATATGACCATCCTCAAAGGAATTGTTCTCATGTCTGTATTTCTTACAGGTGAGAATAAAGCGTCATTTTTATTTATAGAATATTATTTTTATTTTCTGAGGGTTTGTAAAGTCTGAATCACTTGTATTCCTACAGGTGTAAGTGGCCAGACACTGACTGAGTCTGAGCCAGCAGTCCTTCAACCGGGAGGTTCTCACAAACTGACCTGTACAGCCTCTGGATTCACATTCAGTAGCTACTGGATGGGCTGGGTCAGACAGGCTCCTGGAAAGGGATTGGAATGGATTGCACTCATTTCAAGCAGCAATTCTATTGAGTTTTCCTCAACACTAAAGGGAAGATTCAGCATTTCCAGAGACAACAGCAAAAATCAAATATACCTTCAAATTAGCAGTGTGAGGAGTGAGGACACTGCTGTGTATTACTGTGCCCGATGGTCACAGTGACACAGATGCTTATTTTGCTGAACAAAAAGCAGACAGCTGTGTTTATAACATTTCTGTGTCACGTCTCTTTGTCTCTTTTGAAGGTTCCATAAAGGATTAACTTTAGCTGCCAGTCTGAATACATATTAACCTCAATAATCAAGTATTGCTAGTCTGACTACAATAAAAGCAAGAGTATACCCCCCACACAAAAATTTCAGTAGCAGAGAGTAGTAGAGTACTCAGTAATTTGTAGTAAAACTGCCATTAAAAAAAAAGCATCTGCTCCAAAAATGACAGATCACGCTTGAAAAGTTTGCAGCTGACAACACAGACAATGAAAAAGCCTTCTGGAGGATAAAGATGGTAGAAGCGAGTCCTTCAATGCACAAGAACACTGTACCAGCTATTAAACATGGTGGTGGTAGTCATATGCTACGAATCTTTTTGGAACTGATACATTGCACAAATATGCAATAAAGAGGACTACTTCAGAATTCTTTAGCATAAGCTCAAACCATCAGCTAGATGCTGAAAACTTGGACACAACAGGGTGTTCCAACAGGACAATGACCCCAAACACACATCAAAGGTGGTTGTGAAATGGATGAAGCAGGCTGATATTAAGCTTTCGGAATGGCATCATCAAAACCTTGACCTCAAATATATGCACTGTGCTTAAAATTGGGTTTATGCCACAAAATAAAGCCATTTAACTGCAAAACTACCAAGACTGGTCAAACACCCAAAAACAATCCTGCCAGAAAATGGCAACCACAAATGTATCAAAAGTAAACTAATACAAAATGATATTAAGATTACAAAAATGTTTTTTGTCTAATAATAAAATGTGTCACTACAGTGTTTAAATACATTCGAGCAAATACAGTGTTCTTTAGGCTATTCAGAATGAGGGCTGGACTATGCAAAAATCCTTAGCCCTACATCATTTATAATGCCTGCTACACTGTTCATCACAACATTAGACGCCATTAGGAGAAACCTCATCTAAAACAACATGACACAACTGGTGGTGATATTCTGTTTAGCTTTCATAGTCGGACCCAATCAAAGTGAGTTTTTATGGTGGAATGACAAGTTTGAGTGCAGTTCTATTCATCATACAGAGCTGACTAGATTTTGAAGTCCAGAGAGTTTAGCATATGCTCATGTTCTTTTGCTTTTGGGTTCATTTTGCGATCATTAATCCTGGAGGATCTCACACCGTGACCTGTACCGGCTCTGGATTCACATTCAGCAGCTACAATATAGGCTGGATCAGACAGGCTCCTGGAAAAGGACTGGAATGGATTGTGATGCACACTGGCAGCACATACTACTCTCAGACTGTTCAGGGATGGTTCACCATCTCCAGAGACAACAGCAAGAGCCAGGTGTACTTACAGATGACGTCCATGAAAGCTTGAAAGACTCTGGGGTTTACTACTGTGCCCGAGAGTCACAGTGATGAATAGTATACACACAGTCATACAAAAATATCCACACATGTTTGATCAGTATACAATCTTATGTCAACATCTGTGCACCCCTGCTGAAACTATATGTGTTATTGATTTCCATTTAACTCGAATAATTAGTCTAATAATTACCTTGAACGAAAACAATAAATACATTTTCAGTTGGATAACCAAAATTAATATTTTACATCAACTCCAACCTCAAAAACTCTTCAAATGAACATCTGCCCTGTGTTATTTTCCACAGTGTACTATTTTCAACATGCAGACTCTGTTCAAGGTGGATATCAGCGAATCTGAATGATACTAAGAAGACCTTACAACTACCACAGATCTTGAACTCTTTAAAACATATAAATGCATCCACCAACATGCAGGTGCAGTATTTTCTAAGCCTCTAGAGGGCAACCTGTGCATATCTCTAAATGCTATATGAAGATACAGGCATATGATTATCATGAAACTTTTACACTGTGTCTTAAAATTGTAAGCGAAAATCTCTTTTAACAGGTTTTCAATAACTGAAAAATGACCATTCAATATTAAATGTCTACAGCTGTTAATTAGTCATCCAGCACAGCCCCTATTAAAATCAACTTAATACTTAATGTCTTTACATATTTATTCATTCATATGCAAATCTTAATTTCCTCTCATAATATCAGCAGCATCTCGCTTTCCATCAGCGCGCCTCTCTCTAAACGCTGCACAATCATGTTGACTTCAGCTTCTCTGCTGCTGCTGGCTGCTGCTTCATGTGAGTGTTTGAACTGAAGCTGGATTCGAGGTTATCTGGTTTATTAGTGAAAATATAGAAAGCTGTTTTTCTCTCTCTTCACAGATGTGTTCTGTGCTACTGAGCTCATCCAGCCAGACTCAGTGCTCATCAAACCAGCAGAGCCTTTGACCATCACCTGTAGAGTGTCTGGATTTTCCATTACTGACAGCAGCAGTCATTATGGAACAGGTTGGATTCGACAACCTGCAGGAAAAACTCTGGAATGGATCAACCTAATCAATTATAGTGGAGGCATACATGCTAAAGATTCACTGAAAAACAAGTTCACTGTCTCTCGAGACACCTCCAGCAACACAATCACCCTACAAGGACAGAATCTGCAAACTGAAGACACAGCTGTGTATTACTGTGCTCGAGAGTCACACTGGCACAGAAAGGCCAGGATGCCGTTCAAAAACTGTTAGAGCACATGATAAAAACAATCATTTTGGGGGTTGATGATCTGAACATTCAGCACTGCAGTTCTGTTTATGGTAAATTCTCTGAGACCTGGAGCATTAGGAAGATGACACTAATGCTAGGTAGAGCCTACTGTGATTTTCAACAGCTTTAATTTTTCATTTCATGGATTCCACAAGATGTTGGTAATATTCCCTCTGAGAGTCTGGTCCATGACAGGATTGTATTTCTGTTAATTAATGTTGCACTTGTTGAATAACAGTTACAGTCCAGCTTTAAAATAACATAATCATTTAAAAAGACAGCATAAGGCATATATCAAAAAAGGCTAAAAATATAGTTATAATTATAAATGAAAAAAGACAACAACAAATGACTATATTAACAATGATAACAACAATAACAAATAGTAACAATAATCCATAGAAGCAAACACATAGGACCCTATTTTAGCGATCTTTTCACAAATTGTCAACCGTGCACCATGCAGCTCGATTATGGGGCGTGTCACTGTGTCATTGCTAACAATGGGAAAAGTACACCTTGCGTGGCTCTAAACGCACAAAAGACATGTACTACATCTCTTTATTAATCATGGGTGTGTTTTGATCTGTGTAGATCAATGTGCAAGCACTGTTGCTATGTAAATGATACAGGAGGAAGCTGTGAAAATAGACTCTTGGGGGGGTGTAAGATAGCAATAAGCATAGTGACATGCCTTGCACAGGGTGTATGATAAGGCCCCAGAGGACCCTAAAGTGGCAATTTGTAAAAAACATAGATTTAAAGATGGGGCCTGAAGAGAATACCAAAGAAATAAAATACTCTTCTTTCCTATAAAGACCATCAGAGTAAATTAACTTAATCAATTAATCTCTGTCTTAAGTGATAATCAAATGTAACCTCAACCTTACCTTTCAACTAGTATAATAAAGGGCATATTATAAACTGCTGGTTAAAATGCATTCCAATACAGAATGTACTTCCTTCCCAAATTAGTTAATTTTATTTCAGGCCCGAACAAGATGAACAAAGGTGTCATTGTGTGCCTTACATTTAAAACATAGGTCAGATTTATCTGGAAATATCGTATGTAAACACAATGGTGATAGATCTTTTAAGAAGATCTTTAAAGGAGCACTTTCATACTGCAAATCTCTTCTTCTACCACATCTTAAACTCTGATGTTCTACTGGATTTAGATCTGTGACTGGAAAGGTCCCTGAAAACATTAAACTTATTGTCATGATCATGAAAGCAGTTTGCACTGACTTTATTACAGAGTGTATTATTCTTATAATGCTGGATGTAGCTGTTACAAGATGAGTAAATTGTGGACAGGTAGGGATGCACATGACCAGCAACAGTACCCAGATAGTCTGTGGTATTCAAGCAATAAATGATGAACTAATGCCAAGATAACATTCCCCACACCATTACACCACCTCCACCCACCTGAACTGTAGACAAGGTAGTTTGGGTGATTAGATTCATGCTGATGGCGCTAAATTCTGACCCTACCATCTGTGCACCTCTGCAGAAATCGAGATTCATCAGTCCAACCTACGTTTATCCAGTCTTATCCAACTGCAGCCTCACCTTTCTGTTCTTTGCAGACAGATTAGGAACCCGATATGGTCTTCTGCTGTTGTAGCCCTCTTAGATGCATTTGAAGATGTTTTTCTTCTCACCACAGTAGTAGCTTGTTTAACAATCTCTATCCAGTATCTCTTTTGACCGCTCTCATCAACAAGGCATCTCATAGGTGTTTTCTTTATTGCACCACTCTGAGTAAACTCTAGAGACTGTTGTGCTAAAAATGCCAGAAGACCTGCAATTCTAGAAATGCTCAAACTGACCTTTCTGCCATCAGCGATCACACTCGAAATCACTAAAATCACAGTGACCATAGCAAGGATTGCACCCCGACTCCTGGTCTCTAGAGCTGAGCTTGATATTCCATCACTGCCTGTAAGCTATAAAGCTTTATTATGAGAAGTATAATGTAAGATATTGGTTAAAGTACTCAAGCATTGTCAAAAAGTTTATTTTTCCCGATACTGGAAATTTCCATTAACAAATTCAGGGACATGCAAATGAGAGGGTGGAGCATGCAAACAAGGCCATTCTGTAAGGGGTGGCTCTAGGGCAAGGCCTCCTCCTGCCACCAGGGGGAGGCCCCGAGTCACCCCAGCCAGTAATCGAGCCCAATTCCCTACACCTGGGCTGTAGGCTATATAGGCACACAGATCCAGTTGCCCCACTGCTGGATCTTTTGATTCTGGTGGTGTGTGTATCTGTGTGCCTGTGTAGTTCTCGAGTGGAAGGCTGAGTGTGTGTCACTCCCCTTCGTGTGTCTCTCCCGAGTCTGTCTCCCGGTGTCAGTGCGTGTGTGCGCGTAGCACTCATACACTCGTGTACCAGAGGAAGACAGGAGTGTCTGTCTTCCCTGGTGTGTGTGCCCGTGTGCCCGTGTGTGTGTGTGTGTGTGTGTGTGTGTGTGTGTGTGTGTGTGTGTGTGCGCGCGCGCGTGTTTGCACACATACACTAGTGTTACAGAGGAAGGCAGGTGTCTGTCTTCCCTGTAACTTCTCAGTTTTCTGGTTTCTTTTGGGAGATCCTTTTTGCCCCTCAGTTGTATTTCCCTCTAGAGTTAAAGAGGTAGCCAGCTCTCCCCTGGTGTCCTTCGTTTATTTATTAAACACCTCCTTTTTAAAGTTTCTTTTGGTAGCCGCTTCGATAACTGCTGCTTTGGTGAAGCGGCAGAGCGTCAGTCTCGTGACGCGGCGGCCTGGGTTCGAGTCCCGAGAGGCTTTGTTTTTCATTTCCGGTTTACCTGCTCTAAGATTGAAAGACTCTGCACTTGGGCCCGTTGGTCACGTGATCGTGGTAGCTCACTCAGTAGCGCGCCGGCCCGCCAACACGGCGGCCTGGGTTCAAACCCCGCTGTAAGTGAGCACCACATTACACATTCCTCATAAACACAGACTTCAGCTGCATAGTTCTCATTTTGGTTTGACTTTTCAGCAGCGGCCATGAATACAAAACTCCTTTACTGTTTAATTTTCACATTAATGGCTGTAATCTGTGAGTACATGTATTTATGAATGTTATTTATACAATTTATGCATTAATATGAGATTGTAATATGTCACAGTTTAACTGAAATGACTGACTGAGTGTTTATTTCACAGGTTGTAGATGTCAGACACTCACTGAGTCAGAGCCAGCGCTCATTAAACCTTGAGAATCTCACACACTTACCTGTACCTACTCTGGGATTTCTGATGGTAGTGCAGATATAGCCTGGATTAGACAAGATTCTAGAAAAGGGCTTGAATGGGTTGCATATATTTCAGCGCTAAGTGGCAGTGATAAATATTGTGCTCAATCAGTTCAGGGAAGATTTACCATTCTTCAGAGACAACAGCAAAAAGCAGGTGTATCTGCAGATGAGCAGCCTGAAGACTGAGGACACTGCTGTTTATTACTGTGCTCGAGAGCCACACTGATACAAGTTCTTGCAGTGCTGTTCAAAACCTCACACTCACTAAAAGTACTTGTTCGTCCATGCCCAGTTAAACCTGTCAGGTCCACTTTACTGAAGGGCAGTACTCCTAACACTACAACCTTTTATAACAACTGATGTGAACCTATAAACAGTCTTTACAAAGCTTATTCTTTATTCTTAGTCATGAACTAAGCTTATTTCAAATGTTCTCACAGTTTTCAGAAAGATTGAGTTGTTCAAACACAATGTCATTTCAATTTGAAAGTTAAACTTACTTCTGGGAGAAGGACCACACCCTTAACCCCTTCTTCTCTAGAAGGGGCAGTGGTGGCTCAGTGGTTAGAGTGCCGGGCTATTGATTACAGGGACTGTGTTAAAAAGGGGTTAACTTAAGTTGCGCTCGACCGGCGCTATAAAGACAAAAGGGGCATTGTGCTAAAAATGCCAGAAGACCTGCAATTCTAGAAATACTCAAACTGACCTGTCTGCCATCAACAATCACACTCGAAATCACTAAGATCACAGTCACCATAGCAAGGATTGCACCCCAACCCCTGGTCTCTAGAGCTTGATATTTCATCACTGCCTGTAAGCTATAAAGCTTTATTATGAAAAGTATAATATAAGATATTGGTTAAAGTACTCAAGCATTGTCAAAATATTCAATCTTAGTTTTGTTATTTTTCCCGATACTGGAAATTTCCATTAACAAATTCTGGAACATGCAAATGAGAGGGTGGGGCATGCAAATAAAGCTGTTCCTTATAAACACAGACTTCAGCTGCATAGTTCTCATTTTGGTTTGACTTTTCAGCAGCGGCCATGAATACAAAACTCCTTTACTGTTTAATTTTCACATTAGTGGCTGTGATCTGTGAGTACATGTATTTATGAATGTAATTTATATAATTTATGCATTAATATGAGATTGTAATATGTCACAGTTCAACTGAAATGACTGACTGAGTGTTTATTTCACAGGTTGTAGATGTCAGACGCTCACTGAGTCAGGGCCAGCGCTCATTAAACCTGGGGAATCTCACACACTCACCTGTACCTACTCTGGGATTAATGTTGATGATGCACGCATAGCCTGGATTAGACAGGATTCTGGAAAAGGGCTTGAATGGGTTGCATATATTTCAGCTCCGAGTGGCAGCGATAAATATTATGCTCAACCAGTTAAAGGAAGATTCACCATCTCCAGAGACAACAGTAAGAAGCAGGTGTATCTGCAGATGAGCAGCCTGAAGACTGAAGACACTGCTGTTTATTACTGTGCTTGAAGACCACACTGATACAAGTTCTTGCAGTGCTGTACAAAAACTCACACTCACTAAAAGTACTTGTTCGTCCATACAGAGTTAAACCTGTCAGGTTCACTTTACTGAAAGGCAGTACTCCTAACACTACAACCTTTCATAACAACTGACGTAAACCTTTACAAAGCTCATTCTTAATTCTAAGTCATAAACTAAGCTTATTTCATATGTTCTCACAGTTTTCAGAAAGATTGAATTGTTCAATCACAACATCATTTCAATGTGAAAGTTGAGGACCACACCCTTAACCCCTTCTTCTCTAGGTCTTCATACACCCACACCTCACAATCTATTTTCATCCCAACATACTCGCCCACCTCCTCCTCGTCTCCTTCCTCTTCTTCGGACCTCCACTGTAACGGGGGGTCCAGGCTTTACACCTAGACACACAGAAAGCCGACTTGTACCCGGGCCAAACACACTCTCCTGTTTCACAGGGTCACACAGGGAGTGGTCCGCACTAGTAAAGTCAAGGTATTTCAAGATACACTATGTCCATAACTTTGTGGACGCCCCTTCTAATGAATACGTTCTGCTACTTTAAGCTGTACCCATTGCTGACACAGATAAATGCACACACACACACAGCTTGTCTAGTTCTTGTAGAGAAGTGTTGGCAATACAATAAGAAAAGACAAGATAAGATAATCTTTTGTTAGTCCCACAGTGGGGGAATTCACAATAGGACTCTCTGGAGCAGATAATTATAAGCCTATTGGCAACATGCCTAATGCCAGGTTTGAGTTATAGGTTTACAAAGCCCCCCAGCATTGAGCTGTGAAGCAGTGGAACTGTGTTCTCTGGAATGATGGTTGGTGTTCTATCCAGTACTTTTGGGATGAGTTGTGAAATTGGCGATGAGGCAGTGCTGATCATCCAACATCCTCACCTCACAAACTGTCTTGTTGCTGAAGGTAATCATATCCTCACAGCAATGCTTCAAAATCTAGAAAAAAGATTTCCCTGGAGAGTAAAGGCAGTTACTTCCATTGACTCATGTGTTAATATCCTTCACTTTTGAAGAAAAATTATTTGCACATGGCCGCTATTCGGTTATATCCCGGGACTTTGAACTCTTTGTAGCCAAACGCAGCCACTTACCATGCTCCTAGTGAAGCCATGCTACACTGCTGTGACTATAATTGATGCTGCTCTCCGATATCACGCTCACACTAGCCGGATGTTGTGATGCGTCAAAAGAAAAAGGGTGTGTGTCCCAAATCAAAGAAATAAGCTAACCTTCTGTAACTTTCACACACCGTGCCTGAACGAAGGAAAGATGCTTATTTTTCACATGTTGTTTTTGACGAGTCAGAGCCGAGTTGGGAGTCATAAGAGACAAGTTAGGGACATGAGAATCATTAGGGACATGTCTGTTACACCAAAGTATAAAAAGGCACTGCTTCATCGGTTAAAATACAAATTACTTCTAAGGTAGCTGTTTGGAATAGAAATGATTTAAATATGATTAAACTTTAACCTGAAAGAAGCTCTCTGAGAGGCAGGTTTATGTTTATGAACAGCAGAGGGGGCGGGGCTATTCAGAGGAAGAATTAAGAATGACAGTTATGCAAAATCATTGTCTTTCACAAGCTTCTTATTCTCAGTCATCACTCAGTGTTTCTGATCTTCTGCTGAATAAACCTCACTCTGCTGTCTGGAGAATGGAAGTGACGACGTTCTGCAGTTTCATATTAATTTCTCTTGCTACAAGTAAGATCCTGATTGGCTGATTTTCCACTGAATGTTTTCATTCTGAATTCACTATTCTGATCTTTTCTTCATTGCTTCTTTTCCTCTCATGTTTAGGATGTTGGAGTCAAACTCTGATACAGTCTAAATCAGTGGTCATTAGTCCTGGAGGATCTAATACACTGACCTGTGCAGCGTCTGGTCTAGACTTTGATGGCTACTGGATGGGCTGGAACAGACAGGTTGCTGGAAAAGGCTTAGAATGGGTTGCATCAATCAGATATGACAGTCATTACAAGTATTACTCTCAATCTGTCGAAGGAAGATTCACAACAGCAAGGATCAGGTGTATCTGCTCATGAGCAGTGTGAAGAGTGAAGACACAGCTGTGTATTACTGTGCTCGACACCCACAGTGGCAGAAAGGCTCACAGCACTGTACAAAAACACCTCCAGTGTGTGGGAATAAAGGAAATGTCCTAATTGCAGCAGCCTTATATTACCTACATAGCCTTATTTGTAGTGTTAATATATATAATTAACACTACAATACAGTCTTTAAATTAATCAAAGTGTAATTTATGCTAAAAAGGAAAAAGACAAAGCCAGTTGAAAGATCTGTACAATGCTGGTTTAATATTAAGACTGAAAACGTAAAGTTGCTATATAAGTTAAATAATATTTGAATGATGTTGATATGTAAATATTTACTTTATTATTGGTAGAGGTAGAGGTAGATGGAGTAAAAGTGTGAATGTTTTCTGTGTGTTTGCTTGGTTTTCTTGCTCTGTAATGGATGCTTCCTTAAAAACACTCATTTGAAAGCACTCCTTTGAAAGTTTCTTCAGGGTATCAAAAGTGGTTCTTCCATGAAAGTTCTTCAAAGAACCTTCTGAACCAGAGTACCTCACAAATCATTACTTCTCTATTGCTGATGAATAACTAATGAGGAACCCAGAACATTATAACCCACTGACTGCAATTAGACTATATGCCACTGAAGTGGAGGTGACTACACAAATGGCTTTACTCTGAAAAAGCAATAAAAATGTCATTTTTCCTGTAGTATCTTTTTAAGCCTCTAGATGGCAGACTGTGCAAGTCAGCAAAGGACTTGCTGCTACAAGCTCTTGTATTAATCTTAATATTAGAAAATGCTCAGCTGATCATAATAAATATTTCATTCAGATAATTAGAAATGATGATTTCGGCCTGTTTAGTGGTTTGAAGATGCTGTTGGGCCAAAAAAACACTGCACTTATTGTCTTACTTAGTCTCTTCTTTCCTATTCTTGGCTTAAGTTATTCAGCGAGCCTCGCTGATAGCATGGTTAGCACAGTGACCTGCTCCTGAATGCAGATACTGAGCCGAAGCTGACCTTAACACATCTTAATCATACGGGGAACCTCTCGGGCGTCCTCAAGGTTCCAAACGATACAATTCTCGGCATTGAACCATGGTGTTGAGGCTCCTTAAGTACCCCCAGTCCCAGGTGAAACACATGAACCAAACAAAAGGACAATGATCAATTAGAACTGAATCATGAGTCGATGCAAGTGAACAGAACCAAACAGACATGAACACGAACATGACGAAACTAAGGCGGAAGTCCTTATTTGGGCCTGTAGGCGGCGGCTCGGGATCAGCCCAGTGGAGGGCACAAAACCGAGATGCTGACATTCCCATCCTGGCTGATGTGAACTGTGTCTTACTTTTTAATACAGAGACAACTCTTTTTCAGTTCCATTGAACCTCATGAGAAGTTTTTGATATTTTTTTATTGTAATATTTAGACGTTAAAAGTTCAGTTCATCATGATAAACATTCAGTTTCACAATCCTGTGAAGTATCTGGTGCAAAGCTATTTGGTACATTATGTAAATTATGATAATCTCCTTTCTTGTCTTCTTATTTGTAAATTATTAATAAACTTTAGGAACTGACAAAGATTCTGTCATCCAGCACAGCCCCATTCTCCATCCCGCCCCTTTTCATTCATATGCAAATCCTCGTTCTCTCTCATAATATCAGCAGCATCTCGCTCTCCATCAGCTCTCCTCTCTCTAAACGCTCCACAATCATGTTGACTTCAGCTTCTCTGCTGCTGCTGGCTGCTGCCTCGTGTGAGTGTTTGAACTGAAGCTAGATTTTAGTTCATCTGGTTTATTAGTGAAAATATAGAAAGCTGTTCTTCTCTCTTTTCACAGATGTGTTCTGTGCTACTGTGCTACTGTGTCTGGAGCTTCTATCACTGACAGCAGTCATTGGGGAACAGGTTGGATTCGACAGCCTGCAGGAAAAGCTCTGGAATGGATCAACCTCATTTATTATAGTGGAGGCATAGCTGAAAAAGATTAACTGAAAAACAAGTTCAATGTCTCTCGAGACACCTCCAGCAACACAATCACCCTACAAGGACAGAATCTGCAAACTGAAGACACAGCTGTGTATTACTGTGCTCGGTATGCACACTGACACAGAAAGGCCAGGATGCTGTTCAAAAACTGTTAATCCACATGATAAACACAATCATTTTTTATTTATTTTTTTTTGGGGGGGGGGGCACTGAGCACTGCAATTGTGTTTGTGGTGAAATCACTGTTCATCTGAAATGTTAGGAAGATTAAACTAATATAAGGTAGAGCCTACTTTAACTATTAATACAATTTCATGGATTCCACATGATTTTGGTAATATTCCGTCTGACAGTCGGATCCATCACAGGATTGATTTTTTCTTTATTAATGTTGCACTTGTTGAATAACAGTTAATCGTTTTAAAATAACACAGTTCTTTGAAAAGACATAGGTCTTATATCAAAACAGTAAAAATACTTTGATAATAATAATGTATCAAAAACAACAACAAGAGATAACTATATAGTAACAATAATCCATGGAGGCAAGTGCATGGGCAATAAAGAGGTATATTACCTGTGTATAGATAAAACAATAGAACCCCTCAAACAGCCTATGGACTGTCAATAGGTCTTAGTGTGCAATAAGCCTTCCTGCATTCAGGGGTTAAACTACATTTCTAATATAATTCCAGAGGAGACCATATTTGCCAAAACCTTTAAGATTTCTGATGTTGGTCAAAAGTTTCTAAAAGGGAAATAAGAGGGCAATTTAAAAAAACAAAACAAGCATAGCTTTAGAGATGGGCCTTTTTGCTCATTTGTTATAAAGACCAGCAGAGGAAATATCTGTCTTAAATGATAATCAAATGTACGTTCAAGCTAGTACAGATCGTACTTCCTTCCAAAATGAGTTTTTTTATTGAAGGCCCAAACAGAATGAATAAAGGTGCTTTTGTGTTCCTGGCATTTGTAGATGCTTTTCTTCTCACCACAGTAATAGCTCATTTAGCAATCTCTAACCAGTCTTGTTCATCTCTTTTGACCGCTCTCATCAACAAGGCATCTCATGGGTGTTTTCTTTATTGCACCACTCTGAGTAAACTCTAGAGACTGTTTTGATGACATACTCAAACTGACCTGTCTGCCATCAACAATCACACTCAAAATCACTAAGATCACAGTGACCATAGCAAGGATTCAACCCCCAAAGCTGCACAGCACAAACAACCATGCTGCCCTGTTAATACGTATGATACATATTCCATCACTGCCTGTAAGCTATAAATCTTTCTTACGAGGAGTATATTATGAGATGATTGATGATACATTCTGGGACATGCATATGACAGGAAGGGGCATGCAATGAAGGCCACAATTTCTCCAGCATTGTTCTCATTTTGGTTTCGACTTTTCAGCAGCAGCAATAAATACAAAACTCCTTAGCTGTTTATTTTTTACATTAATGTCTGTAATCTGTGAGTCAGGAAGTGGAATTCATGCTTTGAGCCTCCTCTCAAGAATGATACACTAACATGCATTTTTGTATGAGTTAAGAGTAAAATAAGTATGTTGACTCACACTGTAGATTCTTATTATTAAGATTTTGCATGAATATGACTCGGTTTATGCAGTTCTGGTGAGCGATTTCTGCCTGCTTCACCAGAGTTACATTGTGCAGTTAGCAGTGTGCCAAACCTACACTCTTAAACATAAAGGTGCTTTAAATGGTTCTTTGAGTGATGCCATAGAAGAACTGCTTTTGGTTCCATCAAGAACCCTGTTTGTCATAAAGATGTGAGTGTGAGTCTGAAGAACCCTTAAAAGATTTAAATATTTTCTTGATGTAAAGTTTCTTTACCTCTATAACAAAAAAGGGTTCTTTATGGAACCAAAAGTGGTTCTTTTTTGGCATCGCTTTTGTTGCACCTTTACAATACAACAATAAAGACAAATTTTCTAATAAGAACTGGGCCTTTTTTAGATTATCTACAGACTGACATTGCCTACAGACCCAAATGATCGTGTTACTCTCATCCTCTACACATTTACATTTAGATTCTAATTTTAAATCCAGCCACTTGTGATTCCCTAATTAGAAATCTGAATAGAAATATTTGACATATATTAATATAGATTTTTTTCATTTCCAACATGCACTCATCAAGCGATTTATTATGAACACTATACTAATACTGGATGTGGCCTCCTTTTACTCTCAAAACAGCCCTCAAATCTTTGTGGCATGAATTCCACAAGATTCTTTGGAAATCTGGTCCATATCACATGATTGTGTCAAGCAATTCCTGTAGATTTTTCAGAAGCATGTACATTTTCTGAATCACATCCCAAAGTTCTGTTGAATTTGGATGTGGTGATTGAGCATGCCAGTAAAGAACATTGAAAGCATTGTCATGTTTTTCCATATAACCACTAGATGGCAGCTGTGCTGTATGCAATCATTCTACAGTCACTAATGTCACATGGTTTACTAACATTTGACTGTCTGTTTTTTATGCAAACTGACTTGGTCCTTCTGTCTGTATGAAAGGCAGATGTCTCCTTTTACTCCACTGGAGATCAGCTCAGCATCTTTATCAGAGTCCACACAAACAGACAGCCATGTTCTACACACTTCTGATTATGCTGACCACAGCAGTTACCTGCGAGTCTCTTAAAGGACTTTGAGTACACAATTTTACAAATGAACCTAGTGTGTAGTTCTGACTGTTAATTCCATGAATGAATCAATGCTGATTTATGCTAAAGTTGGGAGCATGAAATTGACCAAAATCTCTTGGTATGCTGAAGCACTATAACTAAGGGGCCGAATCCAAAAAAAAACCCTCACCATAATCCCCCCTTCCACCAAACTTTACACTTGGAACATTGCAGTTAGACAAGTACCGTTCTCCTGGCAACCGCCAAATCCAGGCTTGTCCATCGGATTGCCAGACAACAAGCGTGACTCGTCACTCTAGGGAACAGGTCTCCACTGCTCTAGAGTCCAGGGGCGGTGTGCTTTGCACCACTGCATCCCACACTTTGCATTGAACTGGTGATGTAAGGCTTGAATGCAGCTGTTCGGCCATGGAAACCATTACATGAAGCTCTCTACGCTGCCTGTTCTTGAGCTAATCTGAAGGCCACATGAAGGTTGGAGATCTGTAGCGATTGACTCTGCAGAAAGTTGGCCACCTCTGCGCACAATGTGCCTCAGCATCCACTGACCCAGCTCCATCTTTTATGCGGCCGACCACTTTGTGGCTGAGTTGCTGTCGTTCCCAATCACTTCCACTTTGTTATAATACCACTGACAGTTGACTGTGGAATGTTTAGTAGTGAGGAAATATCACCACTGGACTTGTTGCACAGGTGGCGTCCTATCACTGTACCATGCTGGAATTCACTGAGCTCCTGAGAGCGACCCATTCTTTAACAAATGTTTGTCAAAAATGAAAAAGTCTGCATGCCTAGTTGCTTGGTTTTATACACCTGTGGCCATGGAATTGATTGGAACACCTGAATTCAATGATTTGGATGGGTGAGTGAATACTGTTGGCAATATAATGTATCTCCAGACATCAGAGGGGGGACTTGGCTTCCTACCACAAAGCAAAGCAACATCAGCCCTAAATATTCCTTTAGTCCCCCATCTCACTCACAAATGATCATAAGCTGTTAATATGTATTGATAGTAGAAATAAAAACTAGGCCTAGAAGCAATTCACCCTTTACTCTATTTTTAAAAAGTTTATGGCAGCAACACTTCAAGCTACAGCTATGGCCACTACAAACACTGCTGGACCAAGAACTACTGCCATGACCTCACTTTAAGTTTTTCTGGTTATTAAAATCTGAATAAATGATATTTCTGCAGATCTGAACCAGAGATCATTGAACCAGGAGGTTTTCACACATTGACCTGTAGCGGCTGTGGATTGATGTTCAGACTGGGGTAAAAAAGTCCCCCAATATTGAGCTGTGGAATGATGGTTGGTGCTCCATCCAATACGTTTGAGATAAGTTGGGGGTGGTGATCATTCAACATCCTGACCTCACTAACACTCTTGTCACTTAATGCAATCAAATCCTTTTTACTATTACAAACAAATAAAAAAGAAGTACAAAATGTTTTTTGTAATTTTGTGTAAATATGTTATTCTGCCATTTACATATCAGGCAATACTGGGGATACAACATATCATTATATTGTGATTAAATATCACATATAATATAAATATAAAATATATAATATAATTATATTTATGAGAAATGTAAGGCTCAATCTGGGTAGTAAAATAATGAGGAGGAGCTTATTCCAATGTGCATCAGTACAAATACATGTACAGCGTTTCACCACATGACAAGAGGTCATAATCCTGCGTTCAGTTGTTCCTTCATGCTGCAATATGACCATCCTCAAAGGAATTGTTCTCATGTCTGTATTTTTAATAGGTGAGAATAAACAGATGTGATTTCATTTATAGAATATTATATTTTTATACATTTTCTGCAGATTTGTAAAACCTGAATCAACTATATACCTACAGGTGTAAGCGGCCAGACACTGACAGAGTCTGAGCCAGCAGTCCTTTAACCAGGAGGTTCTCACAAACTGACCTGTACCGGCTCTGGATTCACATTCAGTAACTACTGGATGGGCTGGGTCAGACAGGCTCCTGGAAAAGGACTGGAATGGATTGCATACATTCATGGCAGCAGCATTTACTTTTCCTCAACACTGAAGGGAAGATTCAGCATCTCCAGAGATGACAGCAAAAATCAAATATACCTTCATATGAGCAGTGTGAGGAGTGAGCACACTGCAGTGTATTACTGTGCCCGATAGCCACAGTGACACAGATGCTTATTTTGCTGAACAAAAAGCAGACAGCTGTGTTTGTAACATTTCTGTGTCACATCTCTTTGTCTCTTTTGAAGGTCCCATGACATAACCTTAAATGCCAATCTGAATAAAGTGTGTCCTCTATAATCCAGTATTGCTAGTTTGATTGCAATAAAGAAAGAGTAGTGCCCTATCGAAAAAGTCTAAAAAAATTTAAAAACTACTCAGTAATTTATAAATACGTACTACAGTACTTTATAAAATTGCATTTGCATACTCAAGTGCTCCCAGGATCTATCAGCAAAGGAACTGAAGTCTTCATTTTGGATTCTTTTGCTCTAAAATAAAACGCTGACACTCTAAAGTGTGAGTCGTAAGCAGCAGTAAAGTATTCTTAAAGCTCAACCATAAAAACAGAAATTACACATAAAGAAATGCTAAACTAAGCTAAAATGAAAGTAAATAGCCGTCTTTGCTTTCTCGTCATATTACAATTCTTATATCTATGTTATTTATGTAATAATATTTCAATTTTTAACATTATTGTTACCAAGTGTAAACAAATGTTGTAAACATGCTATTATTTTGCCTTTTTAAATATCAGGCTACACTGGAGACACAAAATATCAGTACACTGTGATCAAATATCAATAGAATTATAGAAAATTTGAGAAATCAGCAGGTCTGATTCACAGTATATTTCTGAACCTTTTCTCTATTTTTGATGTGTGATTTATGAGAAATTTAAGGCTGGACCTGTATGGTAAAATAATGAGGAGGAGCTTATTCAAATATGGATCAATACAAATACTTCCTGCATTGCACCACATGAAGGAATTGAGGACATTATCTTACTTTTGGACATCTCTTCATGCTGCAATATGTCCATCCTCAGAGGAGTTCTTCTCATGTCCGTACTTCTTATAGGTGAGAATAAAGAGAGTTTATTTGAACAGTATAATTTTATATCTTTTTGGAAATTTGTCAAATCTGAATCAATTATATTTCTACAGGTGTCAGTGGTCAAACTCTGACAGAGTCTGAGCCAGCAGTCCTTCAGCCAGGAGGTTCTCACAAACTGACCTGTACAGTCTCTGGATTCACATTCAGTAGCTACTGGATAGCCTGGATCAGACAGACTCCTGGAAAAGGACTGGAATGGATTGCACACATTTATGACAGCAGTAACATTTACTTTTCTTCAACACTGAAGGGAAGATTCAGCATTTCCAGAGACAACAGCAAAAATCAAATATACCTTCAAATGAGCAGTGTGAGGAGTGAGGACACTGCTGTGTATTACTGTGCCCGATGGCCACAGTGACACAGATGCTTATTTTGCTGAACAAAAAGCAGACAGCTGTGTTTATGCTACTGATCCTCCAACTGAATGAATACACTTTTGTATGTCTATCTTGAAGACCCCATGAAGGAAAGCTTTCACTGTCAATATGAATAAATATTAATATTGAAATTATACTCAAATCTAATCAACACAGGGTCTGAATTATACATACTGGTTCAAAAAATTATACACACCCAATTGTATTAGTAAATCAGTGATGCTGAACTTTCCAAAATGTCATGACCAAGGCCTTCCTGAACCTCCTGCTAGTAATCATGATGGACTACGTTTGAAAAGTTTGTAACTGACAACACAGACAATGAAAAAGTGTTCTGGAAGATAAAGATGGTCGGATGAAGCAAATATATTTTAAAAAGTAGAAGTGAGGCATTCAATGCCCAAGAACACTGTACCAACTGTTAAACATGGTGGTGGTAGTCATATGCTACGAATCTTTTTGGAACTGATACATTGCACAAATATGGAATAAGGAGGACTACTTCAGAATTCTTCAGCATAAGCTCAAACCATCAGCTGGATGGTTGAAACTTGGACACAACAGGGTGTTCCAACAGGACAATGACCCCAAACACACATCAAACGTGGTTGTGGAATGGATGAAGCAGGCTGATATTAAGCTTTCGGAATGGCATCATCAAAGCCTTGACCTCAAATATATGCACTGTGCTTAAAATTGAGTTTATGCCACAAAATGGTGGTGATATTCTGTTTAGCTTTCATAGTCGGACCCAATCAAATTGAGTTTTTATGGTGGAATGACCAGTATGAGTGCAGTTCTATTCATCATACAGATCTGACTAGATTTTGAAGTCCAGAGAGTTTAGCATATGCTCATGTTCTTTTGCTTTTGGGTTTTTGTAGGTGTAAGAGGTCAAACCCTGACTAAGTCTGAGCCAGCGATCATTAATCCTGGAGGATCTCACACACTGACCTGTACTGGCTCTGGATTCACATTCGACAGCTACAATATAAACTGGATCAGACAGGCTCCTGGAAAAGGACTGGAATGGATTGCGATGCACACTGGCAGCACATACTACTCTTAGTCTGTTCAGGGAAGGTTCACCATCTCCAGAGACAACATCAAGAGTCAGGTGTACTTACAGATGACGTCCATGAAAGCTGAAGACTCAAAGTTGTTGATTTCCATTCAACTCGAATAATTACTCGAATAATTACCTTGAACGAAAACAATAAATACATTTTCAATTGGATAACCAAAATCATTATTTTACATCAACTCAAACCTCAAAAACTCTTCAAATGAACATCTGCCCTGTGCTATTTTTCACAGTGTACTATTTCCAACATGCGGACTCTGTTGAAGGTGGATATCAGTGAATCTGAATGATACCAAGAAGAACTTTACATTTGCCTACAACTACCACAGATCTTAAGCTCTTTAATACATATAAATACATCCACCAACATGCAGGTGCAGTATTTTCTCAGCCTCTAGAGGGCAATCTGTACATATCTCTAAATGCCATATTGCCACAGATACAGGCATATGATCATCATAATAAACATTCAGTTCAAACTTTTACTCTGTGTCTTAAAACTGTAAGCGAAAATCTATTTTAACAGGTTTTCATTAACTGAAAAATGACCTTTCAATATTAAAGGCCTACAGCAGTTCATGTGTTATCCAATACATCAATTAATCAATCTGTATGTCTTCACATCTGGCTCCTTTTCATTCATATGCAAATTCACAATCTCTCCCATAATATCAGCAGCGTCTCACTCTCCATCAGCTCTCCTCTTTCTATACGCTCCACAATCATGTTGACTTCAGCTTCTCTGCTGCTGCTGGCTGCTGCCTCGTGTGAGTGTTTAAACTGAAGCTGGATTTGAGTTCATCTGGTTTATTAGTGAAAATATAGAAAGCTGTTCTTCTCTCTTTTCACAGATGTGTTCTGTGCTACTGAGCTCATCCAGCCAGACTCAGTGGTCATCAAACCAGCAGAGCCTTTGACCATCACCTGTAGAGTCTCTGGAGCTTCTATCACTGACAGCAGTCATTATGGAACAGGATGGATTCGACAACCTGCAGGAAAAACTCTGGAATGGATCAATAGCATTTATTATGAGGGGAGCATATATGCTAAAGATTCACTGAAAAACAAGTTCACTGTCTCTCGAGACACCTCCAGCAACACAATCACCCTACAAGGACAGAATCTGCAAACTGAAGACACAGCTGTGTATTACTGTGCTCGAGACTCACACTGACACAGAATGGCCAGGATGCCGTTCAAAAAGTGAAGACTTCAAATAAATGTCTGAACATGACAAACATTCAGCACAGCAGTTACACCAGCTTCCAAAAAAGTTAGGAATCAGTGTTTTGTTAAACAGTTCTGTTTAAAAGGTTTAGGTTTGTGTGCAAAATGAGAAAGAAAAGCTTCTTAAAATGGCTGCCATAAAATTTATTTCTAGGGCTATATATATATAGAGAGAGAAAGACAAAGAGGAGAGCACAGGGGCAAAACTCCAAGGTACTCTGTACTGAATTAAGTGCTTTCAGCTTGTTCATTTCCCATATTTGTTGACATCCACAGCCTCCACCCCTTACCACCTTAATTTGTAAAAAAAAAGCATAAATGGTCAATAAATGGTAAATGCACCGTAATGTTTGCAGAATCCTGTAGAGAATGTGATCTTCTTTACTTATTTAGTTGATAATTCATGAGTACTGTTCTTTACATTATTTCAGTTCATTTAGTTTTGTGCGCCTTCATTTGTGTACAGCTCTATATAGGTCCCAACACAGCATTTCAATTGTGACTGGGCCACTGCAACTCCTTGACTCTTTGCTTTTTCAGCCTTTCTGTTGTAGACCTACTGGTGTGTTTGGGATCATTGTCCTGATGCATGACCCAATGTTTGGCCCAGCTTTACCTTTTGGGTAGATGGCCTCACGTCTGACTCTGGAGTACTGGTATACAGGGGAGTGGTTCTGTGGTTGCAGAACAAACCCAAATAATCACCCCTCCACATGCAGCGTTGTGCAGTGTGGCCAAACGTCTTTGTTTTGGTCTTATCTTACTGCTAATGTATTTCCACATTGGCATTGTGTTAACACAGACCTGAATTCTCCAGACCACCTTTTCTGCTTTTATAGGGGTGGTCACACTTGCTTATTATCATTTAGTCAAGGGTATTTGATTAGCTACTTACCCTCTCAGTTCCTAAGGAAGCAGGAAGCATATACTTATTTTTTTACACACACTCTTTCTGCATTTGACATGTATTGTGATTCTAATAAGTTAAAGGAAATGATTGTATGAGAAAATAAGTGAAAAAGAACAACACACTGACGCACACTTTAATAAGCAGTTTCTGTTTATTTACTGTTTATTTTCACACTATATTTTGGTGTATTTTTTATAATATGTCAAATTAAATCAAATAAACAGTATTTCTGCATGTGATACATCATACAATATGCTTTGAGTGTATGTACTTATTTATTCATGATATTTGTCTCTAATACTCAATCTGTATAGTAAAATAATGAGAAGGGGCTAATTCAAATGTGCATCGGTACAAATACATGTAATGTGTTTCACCACATGACTAAAGGTTGTACACCTGTGTTCAGTTGTTCCTTCATGCTGCAATATGACCATCCTCAAAGGAATTGTTCTCATGTCTGTATTTCTTACAGGTGAGAATAAAGCGTCATTTTTATTTATAGAATATTATTTTTATTTTCTGAGGGTTTGTAAAGTCTGAATCACTTGTATTCCTACAGGTGTAAGTGGCCAGACACTGACTGAGTCTGAGCCAGCAGTCCTTCAACCGGGAGGTTCTCACAAACTGACCTGTACAGCCTCTGGATTCACATTCAGTAGCTACTGGATGGGCTGGGTCAGACAGGCTCCTGGAAAGGGATTGGAATGGATTGCACTCATTTCAAGCAGCAATTCTATTGAGTTTTCCTCAACACTGAAGGGAAGATTCAGCATTTCCAGAGACAACAGCAAAAATCAAATATACCTTCAAATTAGCAGTGTGAGGAGTGAGGACACTGCTGTGTATTACTGTGCCCGATGGTCACAGTGACACAGATGCTTATTTTGCTGAACAAAAAGCAGACAGCTGTGTTTATAACATTTCTGTGTCACGTCTCTTTGTCTCTTTTGAAGGTTCCATAAAGGATTAACTTTAACTGCCAGTCTGACTACAATAAAAGCAAGAGTATACCCCCCACACATAAATTTCAGTAGTAGAGAGTAGTAGAGAGTTCTCAGTAATTTGTAGTAAAACTGCCATTAAAAAAAAAAAGCATCTGCTCCAAAAATGACAGATCACGCTTGAAAAGTTTGCAGCTGACAACACAGACAATGAAAAAGCCTTCTGGAGGATAAAGATGGTAGAAGCGAGTCTTTCAATGCCCAAGAACACTGTACCAACTATTAAACATGGTGGTGGTAGTCATATGCTACGAATCTTTTTGGAACTGATACATTGCACAAATATGCAATAAAGAGGACTACTTCAGAATTCTTTAGTATAAGCTCAAAACATCAGCTAGACGCTGAAAACTTGGACACAACAGGGTGTTCCAACAGGACAATGACCCTAAACACACATCAAAGGTGGTTGTGGAATGGATGAAGCAGGCTGATATTAAGCTTTCGGAATGGCATCATCAAAACCTTGACCTCAAATATATGCACTGTGCTTAAAATTGGGTTTATGCCACAAAATAAAGCCATTTAACTGCAAAACTACCAAGACTGGTCAAACACCCAAAAACAATCCTGCCAGAAAATGGCAACCACAAATGTATCAAAAGTAAACTAATACAACATGATATTAAGATTACAAAAATGTTTTTTGTCTAATAATAAAATGTGTCACTACAGTGTTTAAATACATTCGAGCAAATACAGTCAATCTTCTTTAGGCTATTCAGAATGAGGGCTGGACTATGCAAAAATCCTTACCCCTACATCATTTATAATGCCTGCTACACTGTTCATCACAACATTAGACGCCATTAGGAGAAACCTCATCCGATACAACATGACACAACTGGTGGTGATATTCTGTTTAGCTTCAATCAAAAGTGAGTCCAATCAAAGTGAGTTTTCATGGTGGAATGACAAGTTTGAGTGCAGTTCTATTCATCATACAGAGCTGACTAGATTTTGAATTCCAGAGAGTTTAGCATATGCTCATGTTCTTTTGCTTTTGGGTTTTTGTAGGTGTAAGAGGTCAAACCCTTACTGAGTCTGAGCCAGCGATCATTCATCCTGGAGGATCTCACACCATGACCTGTACCGGCTCTGGATTCAGCAGCTACTGGATGGGCTGGATCAGATAGGCTCCTGGAAAAGGACTGGAATGGATTGCGATGCACACAGGCAGCACATACTACTCTCAGACTGTTCAGGGAAGGTTCACCATCTCCAGAGACAACAGCAAGAGTCAGGTGTACTTACAGATGACGTCCATGAAAGCTGAAGACTCTGGGGTTTATTACTGTGCCCGAGAGTCACAGTGATGAATAGTATACACACAGTCATACAAAAATATCCACACATGTTTGATCAGTATACAATCTTATTTCAAAGTCTGTGCACCCCTGCTGAAACTATATATGGTATTGATTGCCATTTAACTTGAATAATTACCTTGAACGAAAATAATAAATACTTTTCCAATTGGATAACCAAAATCAATATTTTACATCAACTCAAACCTCAAACACACTTCAAATGAACATCTGCCCTGTGCTATTTTTCACAGTGTACTATTTCCAACATGCAGACTCTGTTCAAGGTGGATATCAGTGAATCTGAATGATACTAAGAAGAACTTTACATTTACCTACAACTACAACAGATCTTAAGCTCTTTAATACATATAAATACATCCACCAACATGCAGGTGCAGTATTTTTTCAGCCTCTAGAGGGCAATCCGTGCATATCTCTAAATGCTATATGAAGATAGAGGCATATGATTATCATCAAACTTTTTCACTGTGTCTTAAAATTGTAAGTGAAAATCTCTTTTAACAGGTTTTCATTAACTGAAAAATGACCATTCAAAATTAAAGGCCTACAGCAGTTTATGTGTTATCCAACACATCCATTATTATAACTATCTGTATGTCTTCACATCCGGCTCCTTTTCATTCATATGCAAATTCTCAATCTCTCCCATAATATCAGCAGCGTCTCCCTCTCCATCAGCTCTCCTCTCTCTAAACACTCCACAATCATGTTGAATTCAGCTTCTCTGCTGCTGCTGGCTGCTGCTTCGTGTGAGTGTTTGAACTGAAGCTGGATCTTAGTTCATCTGGTTTATTAGTGAAAATATAGAAAGCTGTTCTTCTCTTTCTGAAAACATAAATGCTAAATTTCACTGAAAAACAAGTTCACTGTCTCCCGAGACACCTCCAGCAACACAATCACCCTACAAGGACAGAATCTGTAAACTGAAGACACAGCTGTGTATTACTGTGATCAAAAACTGTTAAACCACATGACATAACACAATCATTTTGGGGGTTGACTTTATTATTCATTGTATTCCCTGACTGCTAAAGTAATATCTGAACACTCAGCACTGCAGTTCTGTTTATGGTAAATTCTCTGAGACCTGAACTATTAGGAAGACGGCACTAATACTAGGTAGAGCCTATTGTGACTTTCAAAAAGCTTTAATTTACATTTCATGGATTCCACAAGATGTTGGTAATATTTCCTCTGAGAGTCTGGTCAATGACAGGATTGGATTAATTAGTTAATGTTGCACTTGTTGAATAACAGTTACAGTCCAGCTTTAAAATAACATAATTATTTAGAAAGACAGCATAAGGCATATATCAAAAAAGGCTACAAATATAGTAATAATTATGAATAAAAAAGACAACAACAAATGACTATATTAACAATGATAACAACAACAAATCATAGTAACAATAATCCATAAAAGCAAACACATGGGGCCCTATTTTAGTGATCTTTTTGCAAATCCCCAAACAATGTGCAATGTGCTACATCAGTAAAATACTCTTCTTCCCTATAAAGACCATCAGAGTAAAGAATTAATCAATTAATCTCTGTCTTAAGTGATAATCAAATGTAACCTCAACCTTACCTTTCAACTAGTATAATAAAGGGCATATTATAAACTGCAGGTTAAAATGCATTCCAATATAGAATGTACTTCCTTCCAAAATTAGTTAATTTTATTTCAGGCCCGAACAAGATAAACAAAGGTGCCGTTGTGTGCCTTACATTTAAAACATAGGTCAGATTTATCTGGAAATATCGTATGTAAACACAATGGTCATAGATAGGTTCATGCTGATGGCACTAAATTCTGACCCTACCATCTGTGCACCTCTGCAGAAATCAAGATTCATCAGTCCAACCTACGTTTATCAAACCTTATCCAACTGCAGCCTCACCTTTCTGTTCTTTGCAGACAGATTAGGAACCCGATATGGTCTTCTGCTGTTGTAGCCCTTTTAGATGAATTTGTAGATGCTTTTCTTCTTACCACAGTAGAAGCTTGTTTAACAATCTCTAACCAGTCTTGTTCATCTCTTTTGACCGCTCTCATCAACAAGGCATCTCATAGGTGTTTTCTTTATTGCACCACTCCGAGTAAACTTTAGAGACTGTTGTGCTGAAAATCCCATAAGGTGGTCCTTTACACCTACACCACAGAAAGCCGACCCATACCTGGGCCAAACATGCCCTTCTGTTTCATCTCAGGGAGTGGCCCGCACTAGCAAAGTCAAGGTATGTCAAGATACACTATGTCCAAAACTTTATGGATGCTCCTTCTAATGAATATGTTCAGCTATTTACGTTGCACCCATTGCTGACACAGATGTGTAAATGCACACACACAGCTTGTCTAGTCCCTGTAGAGAAGTGTTGGTCATACAGTAAGATTAGACAAGATAAGATAATACTTTGTTAGTCCCACAGTGGGGGAATTCACATTGGCAACATGCCTAGTGCCAGGCTTGAGTTCTTGGTTAACAAAGCCCCCCAGCATTGAGCTGTGAAGCAGTGGAACTGTGTTCTCTGGAATGATGGTTGGTGTTCTATCCAGTACTTTTGGGATGAGTTGAGAAATTGGCGATGAGGCAGTGCAGAACTGTCTTGTTGCTGAAGGTTATCATATCCTCACAGCAATGCTTCAAAATCTAGAAAAAAGATTTCCCTGGAGAGTAAAGGCAGTTACTCCAATTCCATTGACTCATGTGTTAATACCCTTCACTTTTGAAGAAAAAGTATTTGCACATGGCCACTATTCTGTTACGGACGATGGAAAGATGCTTATTTTTCACATGTTATTTTTGATGAGTCAGAGCCGAGTTGGGAGTCATAACAGACAAGTTAGGGACATGAGAATCATTAGGGACATGTCTCTTACACCAAAGTATAAAAAGGCACTGCTTCATCGGTTAAAATACAAATTACTTCTAAGGTAGCTGTTTGGAATAGAAATGATTTAAATATGATTAAACTTTAACCTGAAAGAAGCTCTCTGAGAGGCAGGTTTATGTTTATGAACAGCAGAGGGGGCGGGGCTATTCAGAGGAAGAATTAAGAATGACAGTTATGCAAAATCATTATCTTTTACAAGCTTCTTATTCTCAGTCATCACTCAGTGTTTCTGATCTTCTGCTGAATAAACCTCACTCTGCTGTCTGGAGAATGGAAGTGACGACGTTCTGCAGTTTCATATTAATGTCTCTCGCTACAAGTAAGATCCTGATTGGCTGATTTTCCACTGAATGTTTTCATTATGAATTCACTTTTCTGATCTTTTCTTCATTGCTTCTTTTCCTCTCATGTTTAGGATGTTGGAGTCAAACTCTGATACAGTCTGGATCAGTGGTCATTAGTCCTGGAGGATCTAATACACTGACCTGTGCAGCGTCTGGTCTAGACTTTGATGGCTACTGGATGGGCTGGAACAGACAGGTTGCTGGAAAAGGCTTAGAATGGGTTGCATCAATCAGATATGACAGTCATTACAAGTACTACTCTCAATCTGTCGAAGGAAGATTCACAATTTCCAAAGACAACAGCAAGGATCAGGTGTCTCTGCACATGAGCAGTGTGAAGAGTGAAGACACAGCTGTGTATTACTGTGCTCGACACCCACAGTGGCAGAAAGGCTCACACCACTTTACAAAAACACCTCCAGTGTGTGGGAATGAAGGAAATGTCCTAATTGCAGCAACCTAATATTACCTACATAGCCTTATTTGTAGTGTTAATATATATAATTAACACTACAATACAGTCTTTAAATTAATCAAAGTGTAATTTATGCTAAAAAGGAAAAAGACAAAGTCAGTTGAAAGATCTGTTCAATGCTGGTTTAATATTAAGACTGAAAATATATAGTTGCTGTTAAAATTTTATTTGAATTATGTTAATATGTAAATATTTACTTTATTATTGGTAGATTAGATGTAGAGGTAGGTGGAGTAAAAGTGTGAATGTTTTCTGTGTGTTTGCTTTGTTTTCTTGCTCTGTAATGGATGGTTCCTTAAAAACACTCATTTGAAACCACTCCTTTGAAAGTTTCTTCAGGGTTTCAAAAGTGGTTCTTCCATGAAAGTTCTTCAAAGAACCTTCTGAACCAGAGTACCTCACAAATCATTACTTCTCTATTGCTGATGAATAACTAATGAGGAACCCAGAATATTATAACCCCACTGACTGCAATTAGACTATACACCTCCACTGAACTGGAGGTGACTACACAAAAGTACTCTGGAAAAGCAATAAAATAAAATGTCATGTTTCCTGTAGTATCTTTTTATGCCTCTAGATGGCAGACTGTGCAAGTCAGCAAAGGACTTGTCTACAAGCTCTTGTATTATTCTTGATATGAGAAAATGCTCAGCTGATTATAATATATATTTCATTCAGATAATTAGAAAGTATTATTTGTGTTGAGGCTCCTTAAGTACCCCCAGTCCCAGGTGAAACACATGAACCAAACAAAAGGACAATGATCAATTAGAACTGAATCACGGGTCGATGCAAGTGAACAGAACCAAACACACATGAACACGAACATGACGAAACTAAGGCTGAAGTCCTTATTTGGGTCTAAAGGCAGTGGCTCGGGATCACCCTGGAGGAGGGAGCAAATCCGAGATGCTGACATACCCATCCTGGCTGATGTGAACTGTGTCTTACTTCTTAATACAGAGACAACTTTTTTAGTTCCATTGAACCTCATGAGAAGTTCAAATTTTTATTGTAAAATTTAGATGTTAAAAGTTCAGTTCATCATGATAAACATTCAGTTTCACAATCCTGTGAAGTATCTGGTGCAAAGCTATTTGGTACATTATGTAAATTATGTATTATTATCTCCTTTCTTGTCTCCTTATTTGTAAATTATTAATAAACATTAGAGGCTGACAAAGATTCTGTCATCCAGCACAGCCCCATTCTCCATCCCGCCCCTTTTTAATTAATATGCAAATCCTCGTTCTCTCTCATAATATCAGCAGCATCTCACTCTCCATCAGCTCTCCTCTCTCTAAACGCTCCACAATCATGTTGACTTCAGTTTCTCTGCTGCTGCTGGCTGCTGCCTCGTGTGAGTGTTTGAACTGAAGCTGGATTTGAGTTCATCTGGTTTATTAGTGAAAATATAGAAAGCTGTTCTTCTCTCTTTTCACAGATGTGTTCTGTGCTACTGAGCTCATCCAGCCAGACTCAGTGGTCATCAAACCAGCAGAGCCTTTGACCATAACCTGTAGAGTGTCTGGAGCTTCTATCACTGACAGCAGCAGTCATTATGGAACAGGTTGGATTCGACAACCTGCAGGAAAAGCTCTGGAATGGATCAATAACATTTATTATGATGGGAGCATAGCTGCTAAAGATTCACTGAAAAACAAGTTCACTGTCTCTCGAGACACCTCCAGTAACACCATCACCCTACAAGGACAGAATCTGCAAACTGAAGACACAGCTGTGTATTACTGTGCTCGAAGACCACACTGACACAGAATGGCCAGGATGCCGTTCAAAAAATGAAGACTTCAAATAAATGTCTGAACATGACAAACATTCAGCACAGCAGTTACACCAGCTTCCAAAAAAGTTAGGAATCAGTGTTTTGTTAAACAGTTCTGTGTAAAAGGTTTAGGTATGTGTGGAAAATGAGAAAGAAAGGCTTCTTATCTCTTCAGGAAGTTTTTATTTGCTCAGTAAACACTAATCTTGCAATACGTACAGATAAAATTAATACTTAAAATAGTGGTTTTACATAATTGTGTTCATTAAACATCTGTAAAGCACTACTCTTTAGAGTCCAATATTGTTTATAGTGACCAGTCAACACCTATATTAGTAAATCAGTGCTTAATGATTTTAAATCAGGGAAGCATATGATGGAATTTCATCCACTGGGGGTGTCTGGCCAAGACCACTCTTATTGGCGAGATTCTATTTTTGTGATTTTAAACAATGTGTCAGTGAGCTTAAAATGTACTACTAACTATGGTCCTGCATTCATATAGAAGTGATCCAAGATTACAAGAATGAACGCTTTTACATTGACCTATATTGAAAGATTTTTTTCATATATATATATATATATATATATATATATATATATATATATATATATATAGTAAATGATGAGGAGGAGCTTACCCAAATGAGCACCAATACAAATACATCCTCTGCATTTCAACACATGATAGAATAGAAGTAATAATCTTGCATTTGGTCATCTCTTCATGCTGCAATATGAGCTTCCCAGAGAAATTCTTCTCATGTCTTTGCTTCTTACAGGTGAGAATAAAAAGACGTGATTTTATTTATAAAATATTATTTTAGAGAATTTATTTATAGAATATCATGCATTTTCCGGAGATTTGTAAAATCTGAATCACTGAATTTCCTGCAGGTGTAAGCGGCCAGACATTGACTGAGTCTGAGTCAGCAGTCCTTCAACCCGGAGGTTCCCACACATTGACCTGCACGGCCTCGGGATATATATATATATATATATATATATATATATATATATATATAAAAATACGGCTCTTGAAAAAATTAAGAGACCATATTTCCCCTAAGTTTAAAAAAAAATGCCTCAGCTTTGTTTGATAAAATGCTTGGAATATAATGGCTGCTCTACACATAGAGATGCAAATTTAAAAGAAAAAAATTAAGAGATCTTTTCATTTTTTTTCAGAGCTGTATATATATATATAGACAGAGAAAGACAAAGGAGAGCACACAGGGCCAAAACCCCAAAGGACCCTGATCTGAATTTGAAAGTGCATTCAGCCTGTTAATCTTCCATGATTGTGATATCCACAGCATCCACCCACACCACCCTAATTTGTAAAAGTAAAGTATAAATGGTAAACAAATGGTAATTGCACCTTAATGTATGCAGAATCCAGTAGAAGATGTGTACTAATGTGCTTATTTAGTTAATAATTTATGAGAAATTATGTCTCCATCTCGATCTGTATTGTAAAATAATGTTTTCCCTTCCTGGTCTTTCTGTCTGTGTTGCCGTGCCATTTGCACATCACGTCTCTGTTCACGTTTATTTCTTGTCTCCGCCCTAGCCCCCACCTTGTCATTTTGTGTTGCCACCTGTGCCTCCTTTGTAGCCCCGCCCTCTTGTTAGTTTCAGGTGTTTCTTGTTGGTCTGTGTTTCAGTAGTCCTTTTGGTTCAGTGTTCCAGGTCTGATTTTGTCAGTTACCAGTTTGTTTGCTTGGCCTGTTTGGGTCCTGCATGTTTGTTTCTTTTTAGTTTTTGTTCTACAGTTGATGTTTATTGGTTCCTGTTTTGCTTTTTGTTTCATGTTAAATAAATATTACCTGTGTTTACATCCACCTCTGCCTCTAAGATCTATAAACAGTGACAATAAATATTAACCTCTATACTCCAGTGTTGCTACTTTGGCTGCAATAAATGCAAGAGTATTGTCCCCCGAAAAAAGTACAAAAGAGTGCTCAGTAATTTACAGAATTGTAGTAGTTCATCCATCATCTATCAGCAAAGAAACAGAACTCTTAATTTTGGACTCATTTGCTCTAAAATAAAATGCTAAAGCTCAAAGTGTGAGTTGCAAGCAGCAGTAAACTGTACCAAAAGCTCAACCATAAAAACAGAAATTAAACATAAAGAAGTGCTAAACTAAGCTAGAAATGGAGCTGAGTAAATAGCCATCATTATTTCTGTAATCATATAACAATCATCACAACACTGTTATTTAAATCATGATATTTAGATTAGAACATGATTATAAACAAGTATAAACAAATCTTGTTGTAAACACATTGTTATTTTTCCTCTTAAATATCAGGTGACACTGGAGAAAAAAAAACAATATCAGTATATTGTGATTGAACATGAACAGGATTATAGAACATTTAAAAAATCAGCAGGTCAGCAGTGTATTTCTGAACTGTCTCTCTATATGTTATGTGTGATTTATAATCTTCTCTAGGAGGCTTGATGTATGTAGGTAAATGATGAGGAGGAGCTTACCCAAATGACCACCAATACAAATACATCCTCTGCATTTCAACACATGATAGAATAGAGGTAATAATCTTGCATTTGATCATCTCTTCATGCTGCAAAATGAGCATCCTCAGAGAAATTCTTCTCATGTCTGTGCTTCTTACAGGTGAGAATAAAAAGACGTGATTTTATTTATAGAATATTATTTTATAGAATTTATTTATAGAATATCATGCATTTTCCAGAGATTTGTAAAATCTGAATCACTGAATTTCCTGCAGGTGTAAGCGGCCAGACACTGACTGAGTCTGAGTCAGCAGTCCTTCAACCCGGAGGTTCCCACACATTGACCTGCACGGCCTCTGGATTCACATTCAGTAGCTACTGGATGAGCTGGATCAGACAGGCTCCCGGAATAGGACTGGAATGGATTGCAAACATTTATAGCAGTAGTAATATTGAGTTTTCCTCAACACTAAAAGGCAGATTCAGCATCTCCAGAGACAACAGCAAAAATCAAATATACCTTCATATGAGCAGTATGAGGAGTGAGGACACTGCTGTGTATTACTGTGCCCGATAGCCACAGTGACACAGATGCTTATTTTGCTGAACAAAAAGCAGACAGCTGTGTTTATGACATTTCTGTCACTTCTCTTTGTCTCTTTTAAAGGTGAAAGAATAACACTGAAAAAAAGAACTTGTTGGATTTACTTAATTCAATAGTGGACATTGGTTGCACACATTTGTTTTGCTTCAGCAGCAACTTAAACAATTAAGTTAAATGAACACAAGTTTTTCACATTTAATAAACATGTATATTTTGTGTTGATAACGTGTGATTGAAACATGTTATGATGAAGTGATTTGAGCTCCTAGAACACTTTAATCCGTTGCAATTTTCTCACTTTATTCCAACCCTATTCGATAACTTTTACTTAAATACTACTGGTCACTTAAATACTACATGTTATCTTCATTTTAAATGCTGATATTATATTCAAGTGTCAAATACTAAATTTTACAAATAGAGTTCTTACAACAGATTGTATTGTTCTCTTCAAAGATGGTTGCCAGTAACTCTTAGTAATCTTTCAAAACAAAATGTCTATTTTCACTGCAGTGACCATAGGTAAAGAATTGAACTAACATTACTGCTCCACTGAGATATAAATCAACAATTAAGAAGTAATTTCTGTTTTACAGTGTTTTGACTCAGTCGCAGCACAGAAGTTAGACATTTTCTTTTAGGCAACCATCTTGGAAAATCAACACAAACCCTCTGCTTAAGACCCCTATTGTCTAGATTAAATGAAAATATTACAACTGTAAACAATTCAGTGCAATTACTGGACTGATTTAAAATGCAGACATTAGTAGCCATTAACATTCAAATAAACTATTACTACACAATGAACACTACTAGGAACACCCTGATAACTTTCGTAAACAATTATTACCCATTTTACCTCTGTTAATAATAAAAATTAGCAGTTGCATGTCAACACCTTTATTTATAAACAGAAATACAGGGTCAAAAATGGCAACAATATTGTGACATAAGTCCAAAACTCTTCACTCCAATTGAATTTAACCAAACATGTCACTTCACATGGTCCTGATGGGACTAGACTGCCAAACTCTACAGCTCTTCACTTTTAAAGAAAAATATAAACTGAAATTGAAAAGTGCTGCCTATCAGAAAACTTGTACAAAAAGGAGGCAGGGGGAGGAATGGCCCCATCAACATGGCAGTTACAGAGTTGAATAAACTTTAATACAAGTTCCTAACAAGGAACTCTGACTTGTTGTGATTAGCTGATTATTCACCAAAAAAAAAAAAAAAAAAAAACAATCAACCTCCAAAACATAGGAGAGCAAGTTTAAGACTTACAGCTCTCACCTGGAGCTGACCAAATCACATGTGAAACAGAACAAGACAATGTAATAAAAATCTGTTTTATAACAAGTGTTCTTTATCATTAAATCTAAACACAAGAGAATTTTTTTTTTTTTTTTAATAAAATCTGAACAGTGAACTCGCTGAACAGTTTTTTGTTTTGGGTTGCTGATTGTTCACCCTGAACATTTAACCTCCAAAAAGTAGGAGATTACTGTAAATGTGTGATTTTAATGTCTTTCATACATTAATAGAAGGTCATAACAATGAACTCTGATTTGTTGTGGTTAGTTGGTTATTCACCTTCGGGGGAAAAAAAAAAAAAAAAAAAAAAAAAAAATTCAACCTCCAAAACATAGGAGAGCAAGTTTGAGACTTAGAAGTACTCTCACCTAGAGCTGACCACATCACATACAAAAGAGCAAATTTTCCTAACAGGAGCAGTTTTGTTCCAACAAAAAAAAGGCATTTTACAGCAAGGAGGTAGTGTCATTCAAATGTAAACAACTAAAGAAAATGTACTTTTATGGAATTGCTGATTGTTCATCGGAAAATTCAACCTCCAAAACGGAGAGCAAGTGTGAGATATAATTGTCCTCTCACCTGGAGCTGACCACATCATGTACACAACAGTGAGTTTTTCTTACAGGAGCAGTTTTGTTTTCAAGTTTTGAGCTTTTCTTGAGAGCTGAGTCGCATCCAACTCCATTACCAACTTTTGAATCACCTCAAAAGTGAAGCGTAGTTGTGATGGGTATCTCATGTTCAAGGAGTAAAAAAGTCCAAACAACATGGCTACTGCAAGGGCCACGTTATCAAGGTCCTGAAGAACCACAACGCCTTCAATGATGATGCCAACATCAGAAGAGTCACTGCCTGGCGTCTCTCTGGTGACGTAGATGCCCACTGTAGTTTTTTCTATTGCACTCAGTGTAGCAGCCTCAGCCATGTCCTGTTTAAAGATAAAACATTTTTTTTTTAAACATTTTCTTAAACCCATGTTAGCAGAACAGTAGATGGCTGTAGCCAAAGACAGCCCTTCCAATTTCTACAAAAGAAAAAAAACCCTGACATTTATTTAAGCTCAAATGGAGAGGAACCTTGAAGATTTACATTAGTTTTTGTTTGAAAGATATTAGCCCACCAGAAGCCATACTAAGCCAATAAAATGATTTAAGATTTTCTTTTAGACTCTCAATTTGGATTGTACAAGTCTGGTACTGTTTGGGCAATGAACATTCAAGCAAAAACTAATGTTAACATTAACTTCACATTTTTTTTCTAGATGATTTTGATCATTAACCTGGACTTGATATACTCCAGGGCCGTAACTCAGTCCCAGTTACCTTTGTCAGCCCAGTATGGGAAGATGGTGTAATTTTCTTCAAAGGGATCAAAATGGGTGGTTATTCACTTTCATACAGGGTTCCTATTGCTTAAGACAAGTTAAAATTTAGACTTTAAGACCTCTCTAATGTCCCTTTAAATTAAATTTAAGACCAAATTCACAATAAGCACAAATATGAAAAACGTTTATTTATACATAAAACTGTCTGTGAGAGGAATTCTGTAAACTATTTAAAAAATAATTTTACCAATTATTTTAATATTTGAGACAAATTACAATCATCCTACTTAGAAAGTGTTAACATTAAGACCTCTGAAAGACTGATTTAAGACATTTTAAGGATAATTAAAGCCTTATTTTTGGACTGATGAATTCAATGCCTTTTGAGGATCCACAGGAACCCTGTCATAATGCTATTATGAAAGTGAAAAATCCTCCATTTATCAGTAGGGGGATATGGAGAAAAATTGGTAGGTTTGAAAATCTAATGTGACAAGTTTAACTTATTGTTTTAATCTCAGCAATGGAATTACTTTGGAATTACTAGAATTACTTTCCCAAATTAATAAAGAGGGTCTTAACAGCATAATCACAGAAATAACTGAATGCATAGTTTTACAATGTTGTATAGCCAAAATCGACTCAAAACACTCACCATGTACTCCTGCACCAAGACATCAGGACTCTCATTCAGATAGATGCAGAGTCCTTTGATGAGGGACTCCCTTCGAGCATCAGTGTCATCCTTAAGAATTACAACAAGGAAAATAGAGATGTGAACTCAAATTTTCAGTAGCACAAAAGAAGGTGATCAAAAGACAAAAACTTTGACTTTTCTTACCAGTCATCATATGACACACAACATCTACAAAATATAAAAACTGTACATTTGACCTGACCATTATGGACTGGACTTTTTATAATGTCCTGATGATATAAAAAAGATAAATGTCTCACAGTGGAACAGTGAATGCAAAATAAAAATTAAAGGGTTATTTCAGTGAAATCAAAAATCCATCCCTCACTCACTCACTCCACCATTCACCCCCCCTCCTACCCTCCCTTCATAACGCAGTCCCTCCCTCCTTCCATCACTCACTCAATCTACTTTATTTATAACTGCAGGTAGATTAGATTATCAGTAATCACACACCAAGTAAGCAATGCAATGGTTACAGTATACCAATCTTTCACTAAACAAATGCAATGCATATGTACTTTATGGGATGGAAGAAGTTGAAAGTTCTTACCGACATTGTGGCAGCTATGTTTTTCAGCTTTTTGCCCGGCTCACCCGATCGCTTTGCAAACACTCTCAGCAGACTTTCAGAAAGAAAGTCAAGCTGCGACAGAAATCTTGACTGTAGAGGCATTGTTGTGATGCGCTTGAATTCCGCATTTATCTGAAACAACATGAAATTATTATTAAATGACAGTCAAAAGATTTCAAGAGACATTTCAAACATTAAAAACAACTAGGGGTGCACGATGATATCGGTTTTATGTCGATATCGGCCGATTTTTAGATTTGGCTGATATTTCATTTATTGATTAATTTCATTTAATTTATTATTTTTAGTATAAAGCTAATATTTTATTTAACCTTTTTTTTAAAAAGAGTTTAAACCATGAATAGTCCAAGTAAGGACCAGTTATCTGACTAAATATGGCTAGCAATTTTCTCAGGAGACAACTTTCTTTTATTTGCACACAGATGGTTGAAACCTAAAATGTTATGCAAATAAATGTCACATGAATGGTTGGTCATCTGGGCTTTGATATGGAATATTTTGAAACACAAACTAATAAAGTCAACCATTACCTTTAAACATTAATGCATTTATGACAACTAGTCAAAGCATCATTTTTTTAATTACCTCTGCTGCATAAAAAAGAGCTGGCCATCTCTCTTGTACATCACTGATCATGGGATCATCATAGACAATTTCTTGTCTCCTCAAAGCAAATGTTGCATCCATTTTCTTTTTAATTGTCTCTCTGTTGTTGCGCTTCTTCACATCTGATAGGAGTTCAACCCTCATATCCTCAAGGGACTGTTCACATTCTCCAAGAGGAAAAGAGGGGCAGTAATCCACTTCACCCCTCTTTGGTCTTTTAACATCAAAAGCAGGGAAGCATTTCTCAGCTGGTTTATGTTTTAAAGAATTCACACATACTTCAGGACACCCTACTTTTCGAAGATGTGTGCGATAGTTTGACAACTTGTATTTGAGGCTCATTTTCCATCCTGCATAGCCACTGGGTGAGCCTTTTTCTTTTAAACATGGGTGTCTCAGGATGAGTGCCTCTGCAACTTGGTCAAACTTACTGTCTGTAAGATAAACTGTGTGCTTAACTATCTCCTGGATCAAGCCCTCTAATATGTCAGACTTTAACTTTGGATCAGGAATCAACAGCATCCCATTTTCTTTGAAAGCTACATGGGCCTTCTCTAGCTTAATTTCAGCATCGTACGTGAAACGGGGAACGCAGAACAAATCTGGCCAAGAAGACCGTGATGATGTAGACTCTGAAGATGAAAGAATGATGGTGCTATCACCAGAACTGTATGAGGTGTCATCAAGAGCGCTGCCTGAAGCAACAGATAAACTGTCTTCCTGAGGTTGGTAGGATGTGTATATAACTTTGATTGTTGCTTTGTCTTGTATTTCTTCCATTGAAGTTAAGTTCACAAACTCATTGCCAAAAAGTGTGTCCATAAATTGCAGCCGGAAGGGTTCCACCATTTTACATTGAGTCTTTATCTCAGTTTCCAGTTCAGCAACAGTTGAAGGCAAACCAGCAGAAATCACAACCCTCTGACTACTGTCTGGTCCAAGGATAACTCTGAAAATGGCCTGAGCTGTCATGGTCCCACTTCACTTTATGCTCTGAAAGAATAAGAAAATGTAATTAGAATCTGTTTCAAAACAAGTGGCTTTCTTAATCACCAAATCTTTCCTTGTACTGTTACAACACTAATACATTAAAGAATTTTACAACATAATTCTAAAGAAAGAGAAAAAGACAGTAAGTATAAAGGAAGTTAGGTTAGTTAGTAACATGAATCAAAACACCACGTAGTGTGTCCAGGGTTTCCATGCACATTAGTGTATGACACTGTTAACACTTTTTCAACAGTCTTTCCATCACCCCATGGGTGCTAGATGTTGCCCATTTCATAAAAAACAAAAAAAAACAAAAACAAAAAAACCCCAAATGTATCCCTGTGGGTTATTCAGAGGTTTAGGGGAGCACAGGACAATACCAGAGGAAGTGCTCTCCAGGCTCAAAACAGAATTGAAAAGGAGTACTTGTCCAGGGTTTCCATGTGATAATTTTTCAAACATTTCAATAACATTTCCATAAATTTTCTATTTCTTTGAGTAATACTTTGAAACAAATCTTAAGTGATCATATAGAAAAGTAATGTTCATATCTTATCAGTAGAGGAGGAAATAGATGAGAGGAAAGGGTGCAAAGAAGAGTTAAGCAGAGACAAGCCAAAAAAAAAAAAAAAGGATGAAAACTGAAGAGATTTAAATGGGAAGAGAGGCAAGAACAGATGGAACAAACCAGAAAAAAACAGGAGGTTGATGAGGAAAGAGATGGAGGGACAGAAAAATGGGATAAGCAAAAAAAGAGGAAGATAATGAAAGGTGAATGAGCTGAGAGGGGAGGAGCAAAAAAGTAGGAGAGAAGAAGCAAAAGAGGAGCACAAAGAGCCAACAGCTATGCCTAAACAAAAAACAATGGTAAATCCAAATCAAATTAAATTCCAGATTTTTTTTAACTAGTTAATAGCTATAGCTGAAATTGTTTATCTGAAAGAACCCCGGACCTCCTTTTAAACACTGTATGCACCTGAGGACACTTACATTAGCTTACCTATAGACACAGATCGATCTCTTCAAGGTCACCATTCGCACACCTCCAACAACATAGGCAGCCAGTGGATACTCATCAACTAGTTCAGAGACTTCAACAACAGCAAGTTCTCGCACTGGAGATGGAGTCAGCTGAAAAGCTCCATAATGCTCACAATACCATCCACACAGCAGTTTTAACACAAAAAAAAGTCTCTGCTGCAAAATGCATATTTGATGGATTTCTCCAAATTCAGGCAAGCCACCAAAAGAACCATGTGCCACGATCATACCTGTTCTGTATTGTATTCCCTTGCTCCAAACATTTTTTGCTAGGTTTATTTCAGATGCATAAGGATTTCTCTGTTTAAAAGCTTGCGCTAACTCTTCCTTCAAAAGCTCCAATGGAACAGTGGATGCATCTGACACTTCTAGCACTGGTTTATCAATATTTGGAGATGACAGGTGGTAACCAATCATAAACTGGTGCTTCACAGCCAGAGAAAAAGGCACATTTTTAAAGCAACTGCTGTGTTTCACAATTTTTTTAAAAAAATTGTGCTTTGCCTCAAACCTCATGGTCCAAAGTCCCACAAGAGGTCCAAAAAGCTTAATTAGCTGTGAGTAATGTTCTATGTAGTGATGTTTGGGCAGCAATTTGTTGTTTGGAAACGCTTGATATCTTTGTCTGTGATCTGAAACTTTGCTCTCAAGGAAAGCAATAGACTCATCACTGTGAACTGGGGCAACCACTAGTTCAGCAATGTGTTTTAGATCCAGTAGGATCTGCCATGCTGGCTCATGTTCAGGAATCTTGGGGCCAATCAAAAATGGGAGCAATCTTAATAAGCACCAATTTTCATGTGCATTGCCCCCTATGGATTTCCTGCCTGAAAGGTTTTGTGGCAAAGGATGAGGCTTATTTGTTTTGTCTGTCCCCTTGTATGGGAAATGCAAAATAGAACTGTTTAGATCATCCAAAGTGATGTACTTCTTGGATATGAGTAATGTGAGGCAATGTGATATTTCAACCGGCACAATGCCTTCAAAAAGATCATGAGCAATGTCAGGAGGGTAACCACTGAGTACATGAAAATAAGAAAGCGCTTTAGTAAAAGGACAAGCTCTTTTAACTCCAAAAACGCTACTGCCGCTATCTAGGGCTGTTTTGACATGGGTTTCATGTGTTTCTTTTTTTCTGAGACTGAAAATCCCTGACCTAACCTCATGTGATTGAATGTCTGCACTTTGTGCTGTACAAAAACGACAAATGAAGGGGCCTGTAAAGTTTTCCACAAAGCCTGCTATTCCATGTGCTCCTAAATTGTCAGCAACAATAGTCTGCACTGCACCCTTCAATGATTTGTTCAGTTGTGTGACAAAAATTCCATCAACTTCTAAAGATCTCAGGTCACGTAGTAGGGGCTCTAAAACCTTTTCATAGCCAAATGACTTTACATTGTTTGTTTTGCACAAAATGGCCAGGAAAATTGAGGACAAACTAGATTGAGACCCAGGGGGTAGGTTATTGAGTACCCAATACACAGCACAAAGTTTGTGAGTTTTGCGAGAGGTGCCCAAAGGGTTACAGACCTCAAAGTCATCAGCATACAAAGTTATGGACAGACTTAGGTCTTTCTCTGAAAACAAGCCATTTTCCTTACAATGCTGACCATCCTTATAAGACCTGTACAAAATTTCGTTTCCACTCTCTGTCTTCCTTTGTATTTCGTGATTACTAACTATCTTGTCAACAATATCTTTCCTACTCAGCAGCACTTGCAGGGACTCAAGGATGGAAATATACTGAAAAGTCTTGTTCTCTTTTGCATCCAGAATATATTGAACTGGTTCTACAATGTTAAATTTTGCCTTGTAATATTGTTTACGTTGATAGGCAGAACTCAATGGCCCACCCTTTTCGATGGCCTTATTTAGAGGACTTGCTGAGCAAAGAGAAGAAATTATTTCTTCTATTACAGCTCTGTCAACTTGGAGCTTGTGCTTCTGAAAAATGTTCACTAGAACACCTTCTACATAAGATTTTGAGAGACTGTCAGTTAAGTGGTTTAGTTCTACCAAAAAATCACTGATTGCTTTGCTTGATACATTACAAAAATGTTCTAATTTTAACAAAGCTGCTGCCAAACTGTGCTCAATTACATCTGGGAGATCATTTGGAACCTCAGCACTGGTACCTGGCTGAGCATCCTCACCAATGTCATCATCAAAAGAATTGGAAGGAGATTCAGGGTGAGCAGCTGTGGCTGATACTACTATTCCTGGTTTAAAATCGTTTAGTGAATAAGACCTGTGTTTCCTGCTTTTGTGGGATTTAAACGAGCCTAAGATGTTGGTTTTAAAGTTGCAATCCACCAACATACAAGTTACAACCTCATTTTTCTTTAAATGTGCATTAATGTGGGTCCAATAATCCCTCTCAGACACAAGATCCTTACATGGACACAAATGGCAGCTAAATGTACATCCACTTGACTGACATGGGGTAGTTTTAATAACATGACATCTATTCAAATGAATTAACAGGGCATTCCATGTTTTAAAACTACATGGGCAGCTTGCATGTACACATGGAATACGACTGTTATTTCCGTGATGCCTATGTCTCACTCGATAATGCCTCAGAATTTGTGACCTACTTGGTAAAACTGATGGGCAGGCCTTGCATTGCCACATTAACTCTGTCACTGGAACACTTCTAGCACCATTCACTGAAAAAGTGGAAAGAAAAAAAGGATCAGTATCTAGTGAGGACAATAGAGTTTGATATGTCAAGAATGCATTTTTGAATCATTATAGAAAACAAGCGGAAGATATACACAATGGTAAGAGAAAGAAACTTAAAGTCTAAAAAGGATTTCCTAGAATTACTTATGACCAGCATGTCACAAACTGTAACATGGCTAATCAAATGTGGGACAGGGTTAAACCACTTAAGGTCCTGTTACATGATAAACTTTCAGACAACTTGTGCCATCTTATGAAAATTTAATCCAACACTGAAGATAGAGTTTAAAAAAATCCACTTAAAGCTCCTTTTGAACATACAGATTGTAAAGCTAACAGTAAAAATAATCTTTAAAAAATGTTCACAAGTTGTCTAAAACATTATCTGACTAGGACTTTACTCCAAAGGGTTAAATAAATAATAGTTATACTTAGACATATTTAATAGTGCTTAAGTGCACTGTATTGGTATTTTTTTTTAAATATTTTGTTACTGTACATGCTTGGAGCAAAATATCAGAAACAGAACATGTTTTACTGAAGTAGGCTACACCACGTCAGATAAACTAGTTGCATTAATCACCTTTCTGACAATATAAAAAGATAGGGCAGATTTGAAATTTCACAGGTGGATTATTAGGCAGTGTGAGCGTGCACAGCCTGCACTTGTTTAAACAATCTGTGTTGTACATAGTAGTTAAAATATGGTAACAGCAAGTACTGTTCTTACCACAAAAACTTGAGCAAACGGTCGAGCTGACTCCAGATGAAATACGCAGTTGTGTTTGCCTCTTAATCTGCAGCAAAACAGGGGAAAAATGGGTTGGGGTCATAACCGCGGGAAGTAGGGGTGCTGAGGGTACTGCAGCACCCCCTGTTGGCAGTAAGAGTATAACTTGAAAACATCTTTAACCATACGCGTAGGAACCGCGGGCGAAAACAGCAATTAAGTTGTGTGTCACGCTACGGCCCGCGCCATTAAAAACAACTTCAAATGAAGCAGCGCTAGTATGAAGCAGATAAAAAACAGCGCTGGCAAACAGGCTCAAGTATTTAACGTTAAATGGTGATTCTCAAAACAATTAACTACATTTGAGTGCGATTTTGATAATATTCGTCCAGAAAATCAAGACTTACTGAACAAAGTAGGAACGAGCACTCCGACCAACTCCAACCGTTTCTTCCCACGTCTTCCTTGTCACGTTGAGGGCGCGAAACAAAATCCCGTGCGGTATCGTGAGATTTAACATCGATACGTTATTGATTCACTTCAGTCGAACATGATATGAACACATTCATGTAGTCTCTCTGCGTGTTATGTAGTTTTTACACAATAAAATTACATGTCTGTTTAAAACACGAGGCAGTTGTGTTAAATACACTCAAAATGCTTACATAAATCCAAGACATGGCTAGTCTCCTTTTTTCAGTGAACTTTAACAACCAATCTGAATAAAAATGAACCTCTATACTCTGTTGTTGATAGTTTGACTGCAAAAAAAGCAGAAATACCCCCTTCCCCTTTAAAAAAGTACTCCGTAATGTATAGAATTGCACTAGCTCTCTTTAGTTCATCCAGCATCTATCAGCAAAGAAACAGAAGTCTTCACTTTGGATTCTTATTAAAGTTGTAAGCAACAGTGAAGACACAATTTCCATGACCAAGGCCATACCGAACTTCCTGCTAGTGATCATGATGGACTACATCTTGTTGATTCTCTGTGCCTTTATAAAAAGGGCTTGTTTGACAGCACTCATTTGATTGACCAAAACAGTACTAAAGGACAATTCTACGTACAACAATTGGGTGTTCCAAAAGGACAATGACACCAAACACACATTAAAGGTGGATAAGCAAAGAAAAAAGTAGGCTAATACTAAGCTTTTGCAATGGCCTGTCCTACGCCTTGACCTCAAATATATGGACTGTGCTAAATGTCATTTAAGAAAAGGAGAAACACAAGACTGATTTGATTGTTACATTGTTTTATAAAATGAGGGCTATGTAAAAAGCAGTTACTACTCTGCTAAAATTAGCTACCCTGCTAAAATTGCAAGTGTTGCTGCTTTTCATTCAACTCTAGTAAAGAGAGTATTAAAGAGACTACAGTCTTTTAGAGAGCAGATATAGTAATGGAAGGTTTGGAAACTATTGACTGTGTTTAGTGTTAGTAGCAGGTAAACCTACATCATGATCATATTTATAACTAAATAAATAAAACAACTTTTACACTGTGTCTTAAAATTGTAAATGAAAGTCTTCTTTAAAAGTTTCCTTAATTTCCTTAATTGAAAAATGACTATTACATAGAGCTTCAGCAGTTCATGTGCTATCCAGCACAGCCCTCATTAAAACCAGTATACTGTCTTCACATCTGGCTCCTTTTCATAAATGCAAATCCTCATTTCCTCTCACAATATAAGCAGCAGTATCTCTCCTCTCTCTAAACGCTCCACAATCATGTTGACTTCAGCTTCTCTGCTGCTGCTGGCTGCTGCCTCGTGTGAGTGTTTGAACTGAAGCTGGATTTGAGTTCATCTGGTTTATTAGTGAAAATATAGAAAGCTGTTCTTCTCTCTTTTCACAGATGTGTTCTGTGCTACTGAGCTCATCCAGCCAGACTCAGTGGTCATCAAACCAGCAGAGCCTTTGACCATCACCTGTAGAGTGTCTGGAGCTTCTATCACTGACAGCAGCAGTCATTATGGAACAGGTTGGATTCGACAACTTGCAGGAAAAGCTCTGGAATGGATAAACCTCATTTATTATGAGGGGAGCATACATGCTAAAAGATTCACTGAAAAACAAGTTCACTGTCTCTCGAGACACCTCCAGCAATACAATCACCCTACAAGGACAGAATCTGCAAACTGAAGACACAGCTGTGTATTACTGTGCTCGAGAGTCACACTGACACAGAATGGCCAGGATGCCGTGCAAAAAGTGAAGACTTCAAATGAATGTCTGAACATGACAAACATTCAGCACAGCAGTTACACCAGCTTCCAAAAAAGTTAGGAATCAGTGTTTTGTTAAACAGTTCTGTTTAAAAGGTTTAGGTTTGTGTGCAAAATGAGAAAGAAAAGCTTCTTAAAATGGCTGCCATAAAATGTATTTCCAGGGCTATATATATATATATATATATATATATACAGAGAAAGACAAAGAGGAGAGGAGCACATAGGGACAAAATTCCAAGGTACTCTGAACTGAATTAAGTGCTTTCAGCTTGTTCATTTCCCATGTTTGTTGACATCCACAGCCTCCACCCTTTACCACCTTAATTTGTAAAAGTAAAGCATAAATGGTCAATAAATGGTAAATGCACATGCTTGCAGAATCCTGTAGAGAATGTGAACTTCTTTACTTATTTAGTTGATAATTCGTGAGTACTGTTCTTTACATTATTTCAGTTTATTTAGTTTTTGGGCCTTCATTTGTGTACAGCTCTATATAGGTCCCAACACAGCATTTCAATTGTGACTGGGCCACTGCAACTCCTTGACTCTTTGCTTTTTCAGCCTTTCTGTTGTAGACCTACTGGTGTGTTTGGGATCATTGTCCTGATGCATGACCCAATGTTTGGCCCAGCTTTACCTTTTGGGTAGATGGCCTCACGTCTGACTCTGGAGTACTGGTATACAGGGGAGTGGTTCTGTGGTTGCAGAACAAACCCAAATAATCACCCCTCCACATTGGCATTGTGTTAACACAGACCTGAATGCTCCAGACCACCTTTACTGCTTTTATAGGGGTGGTCACACTTGCTTATTATCATTTAGTCAAGGGTATTTGATTAGCTACTTACCCTCTCAGTTCCTAAGGAAGCAGGAAGCATATACTTATTTTTTTACACACACTCTTTCTGCATTTGACATGTATTGTGATTCTAATAAGTTAAAGGAAATGATTGTATGAGAAAATAAGTGAAAAAGAACAACACACTGACGCACACTTTAATAAGCAGTTTCTGTTTATTTACTGTTTATTTTCACACTATATTTTGGTGTATTTTTTATAATATGTCAAATTAAAACAAACAGTATGTCTGCATGTGATACATCATTCAATATGCTTTGAGTGTATGTACTTATTTACTCATGATATTTGTCTTTAATACTCAATCTGTATAGTAAAATAATGAGGAGGGGCTAATTCAAATGTGCATCGGTACAAATACATGTAATGTGTTTCACCACATGACTAAAGGTTGTATACCTGTGTTCAGTTGTTCCTTCATGCTGCAATATGACCATCCTCAAAGGAATTGTTCTCATGTCTGTATTTCTTACAGGTGAGAATAAAGCGTCTTTTTTATTTATAGAATATTATTTTTATTTTCTGAGGGTTTGTAAAGTCTGAATCACTTGTATTCCTACAGGTGTAAGTGGCCAGACACTGACTGAGTCTGAGCCAGCAGTCCTTCAACCGGGAGGTTCTCACAAACTGACCTGTACAGCCTCTGGATTCACATTCAGTAGCTACTGGATGGGCTGGGTCAGACAGGCTCCTGGAAAGGGATTGGAAGATTCAGCATTTCCAGAGACAACAGCAAAAATCAAATATACCTTCAAATTAGCAGTGTGAGGAGTGAGGACACTGCTGTGTATTACTGTGCCCGATGGCCACAGTGACACAGATGCTTATTTTGCTGAACAAAGAGCAGACAGCTGTTTTTATAACATTTCTGTGTCACGTCTCTTTGGCTCTTTTGAAGGTTCCATAAAGGATTACCTTTAGCTGCCAGTCTGAATACATATTTACCACAATAATGAAGTATTGCTAGTCTGACTACAATAAAAGCAAGAGTATACCCCCCACACATAAATTTCAGTAGTAGAGAGTAGTAGAGAGTTCTCAGTAATTTGTAGTAAAACTTCCATTAAAAAAAAAGCATCTGCTCCAAAAATGACAGATCACGCTTGAAAAGTTTGACAACACAGACAATGAAAAAGCCTTCTGGAGGATAAAGATGTGGCAGCGAGTCCTTCAATGCCCAAGAACACTGTACCAACTATTAAACATGGTGGTGGTAGTCATATGCTACGAATTTTTTTGGAACTGATACATTGCACAAATATGCAATAAAGAGGACTACTTCAGAATTCTTTAGCATAAACTCAAACCATCAGCTAGACGCTGAAAACTTGGACACAACAGGGTGTTCCAACAGGACAATGACCCCAAACACACATCAAAGGTGGTTGTGGAATGGATGAAGCAGGCTGATATTAAACTTTTGGAATGGCATCATCAAAACCTTGACCTCAAATATATGCACTGTGCTTAAAATTGGGTTTATGCCACAAAATAAAGCCATTTAACTGCAAAACTACCAAGACTGGTCAAACACCCAAAAACAATCCTGCCAGAAAATGGCAATCACAAATATATCAAAAGTAAACAAATACAAAATGATATTAAGATTACAAAAATGTATTTTGTCTAATAATAAAATGTGTCCCTACAGTGTTTAAATACATTCGATACAGTCAATGTTCTTTAGGCTATTTAGAATGAGGGCTGGACTATGCAAAAATCCTTACCCCTACATCATTTATAATGCCTGCTTCACTGTTCATCACAATATTAGACGCCATTAGGAGAAACCTCATCCGATACAACATGACACAACTGGTGGTGATATTCTGCTTAGCTTTCATAGTCGGACCCAATCAAAGTGAGTTTTAGTTTGAGTGCAGTTCTATTCATCATACAGATCTGACTAGATTTTGAAGTCCACAGAGTTTAGCATATGCTCATGTTCTTTTGCTTTTGGGTTTTTGTAGGTGTAAGAGGTCAAACCCTGACTGAGTCTGAGCCAGCGATCATTAATCCTGGAGGATCTCACACACTGACCTGTACCGGCTCTGGATTCACATTCAGCAGCTACAATATAGGCTGGATCAGACAGGCTCCTGGAAAAGGACTGGAATGGATTGCATTGCACACTGGCAGCACATACTACTCTCAGTCTGTTCAGGGAAGGTTCACCATCTCCAGAGACAACAGCAAGAGCCAGGTGTACTTACAGATGACGTCCATGAAAGCTGAAGACTCTGGGGTTTATTACTGTGCCCGAGAGTCACAATGATGAATAGTATACACACAGTCATACAAAAATATCCACACATGTTTGATCAGTATACAATCTTATTTCAAAGTCTATGCACCCCTGCTGAAACTATATATGTTATTGATTTCCATTTAACTCGAATAATTACTCTAATAATTACCTTGAACGAAAACAATAAATACATTTTCAATTGGATAACCAAAATCAATATTTTACATCAACTGAAACCTCAAAAACTCTTCAAATGAACATTTGCCCTGTGCTATTTTTCACAGTGTACTATTTCCAACATGCGGACTCTGTTGAAGGTGGATATCAGTGAATCTGAATGATACCAAGAAGAACTTTACTTTTACCAACAACTACCACAGATCTTTAGCTCTTTAATACATATAAATACATATAAATATTTTCTCAGCCTCTAGAGGGCAATCTGTGCATATCTCTATATGCTATATGAAGATACAGGCATATGATTATTATAATAAACATTCAGTTCAAACTTTTTCACTGTGTCTTAAAATTGTAAGTAAAAATGACCATTCAATATTAAAGGCCTACAGCAGTTCATGTGTTATCCAACACATCCATCATTAAAACTATCTGTATGTCTTCACATCTGGCTCCTTTTCATTCATATCCAAATTCTCAATCTCTCCCATAATATCAGCAGCATCTCCCTCTCCATCAGCTCTCCTCTCTAAACGCTCCACAATCATGTTGACTTCAGCTTCCCTGCTGCTGCTGGCTGCTGCCTCATGTGAGTGTTTGAACTGAAGCTGGATTTGAGTTCATCTGGTTTATTAGTGAAAATATAGAAAGCTGTTCTTCTCTCTTTTCACAGATGTGTTCTGTGCTACTGAGCTCATCCAGCCAGAATCAGTGGTCATCAATGGTGTGGATTAATCACATTTATTATGATGGAGTCATACAAGCTAAAGATTCACTGAAAAACAAGTTCACTGTCTCGAGACACTTTGACACCTTTTTGTATTTGATCTTCGTACATATTCAATAACAATTTTGAAACCCTTTTTCATGCATTGTCATTGGGTTGGCTTAGGACCCATTTTGGAAATGCTCAAACTCTGACCACCTGTAGCCAATCCTTTTTGTATTGGCTACAGATACTGGTACTTAAAGATGACTTCCATCAAAGCTAAAGGGGTTTACTACTGTGCCAGAGAGCCACAGTGATGAATAGTATACACACAATCATACAAAAACATTCACACATGTTCTGTGTCATACCTAGTCAACAGTCGAGGGTTGATGAGGCAAGACCATGACAGATCCTGCAAGATGTGAACTCCAAGGTACCTGAACTTGCCCACTCTTTCCACTGCAGCTCCATTTATCCAGACAGGTGGTAGCTCCTCTCCGGCTTCTTGCTGCTGTCCCCCATCAGCTCTTTAGTCTTGCTGACATTGAGGAGGAGATTATTATCCCAGCACTAGTTCTGTAGTACTCTCCTCCAGGTAGGCCCGCTCATCATCTGAACCACCACAACAGTGTCTTCAGCAAACAAGACAATGATGGTAGAGCTAGAAATGGCCACACAGCAGGGGACTTGGGACACAACCTTGGGAAGCTCCAGTGCTGAGGATGAGGGTGGATGAGACATGTTTGCTTATTTACACTGCTTGTGTGTCAGGAAGCTGGAGATACAGTTACACAAGGATGCATTAGGTCCAAGATCGTCCAACTTGGTGGTGGTGCAAATTGTAGTGGGTGGATTTTGGCAGTGCAGAGGCCATGGATTCTCTGACCAGCTCCATGTTGTAGGCAGGGGTACGAGTGTTCAGATTGTTTTATCCACATACAGCTTCTGGCTGGAAAATGTCCCTCTGTACCAGAGCTTCCCAATTCAGCCTTTGTTTATATTTAGGCATGAGAAAGATGGCGGCATGGTCCATCTTGCCAAACGGCAATTATATAGCCTTGAAGCTGTCCTTGAAAGGAATGTAGTAGCGTTCCAGTGTCCTGTCTAAACAATAAAAAAGCCACATACACAAAACGTGTTTTGGCCAATCAACATTTTGGAGGTCTAACAATAAATGAATTTCATGAATGTGTAGAATGAAGGTTTACTAAAATCAATATTCTAAATGAAAAATATTGTTTACAAAAGAATGTTACAGAATGTTTACAAAAATATTATCTAGGATGAAGTTCTGGTAAAATTACATAGAGCTACAGCAGTTCATGTGTTATCCAGCACAGCCCTCAATAAAACCAGTATAATGTCTTCACATCTGGCTCCTTTTCATAAATGCAAATCCTCATTTCCTCTCACAATATCAGCAGCATCTCGCTCTCCATCAGTTCTCCTCTCTCTAAACGCTCCACAATCATGTTGACTTCAGCTTCTCTGCTGCTGCTGGCTGCTGCCTCGTGTGAGTGTTTGAACTAAAGCTGGATTTGAGTTCATCTGGTTTATTAGTGAAAATATAGAAAGCTGTTCTTCTCTCTTTTCACAGATGTGTTCTGTGCTACTGAGCTCATCCAGCCAGACTCAGTGGTCATCAAACCAGCAGAGCCTTTGACCATCACCTGTAGAGTGTCTGGAGCTTCTATCACTGACAGCAGCAGTCATTATGGAACAGCTTGGATTTGACAACCTGCAGGAAAAGCTCTGGAATGGATCAATAACATTTTTCATGATGAATACATAGAAGCTAAAGATTCACTGAAAAACAAATTCACTGTCTCTCGAGACACCTCCAGCAACACAATCACCCTACAAGGACAGAATCTGCAAACTGAAGACACAGCTGTGTATTACTGTGCTCGATATCCACACAGTGCTGTAAGATATCAGTCTTTTTGTACAAAAACAAACTCAAACATGGTACTTTTTTTTACAAACCTCCAAATAAATTGGCCATTTTCTTTTCATAGCATTCCCGTATTAATGCTGTTGTAGAGATACGGAACAAAACTGATGATTTCCTTAATAATAATTCCTCTAAAAAAAAAAAAAAAAAAGAAGTGAATTTTCTTCATCTTCACTATTGCCTGTTAATTATATGAATAAAGTGGGACTATGTATGTTGTCTTCATAGCACTCATAAATATCTAAAAAAGGTCAGGTTCTAGTACATTTTAATGTAATATTTTGATTGAAACATCCTAAATTTACATAATTATGAATGAAAGTGTCCACATTTATTATAAATTTACCTTAGGATCAGTACGACCTGTTATTTAGCACATCATACATCACTATAAAAGAACAAAAAGATAACATAAAAATATAACATGAGTTGAAAAATGTACAGTTTCCTTTTGTACACATTTAGCAGACATTACTATATTACACCTTTAAATAAAGGGAATGCTATCTCTATCACTCCCCCACCAGGCTTGGAACACTGCTAACTTCACTATGTACCTTTGGAGAAATGGATAAGAAGATGTTTGCGAGAATTTTGAAACGCTACATTTGTTTTAAAAAGATTACAGTTTTGAGTGACTGCACATTAAATAAAATAAAAAAAATAATAGAGAAAAGAGAAAATCGAAAGTAGCTTGCATTTTTAAGAGTCTATGCAAATGGCTTGTCCATTCCTACCCTGACTACATATAAAGACATACAACAACTTTCATCTGGGGCTCAGAAGAGTTCAGAACTGCTGCTACATAAACCATGTTTCTTTTCTCTCTATTGCTGCTGCTGGACATTTCTAGTAAGTCTCATAGTAGTAAGTTATTTAGAGCTTCCTACAAACGGTTGTGGTTCTGAAAGGCTTTTTTGTTTCATTGATTTTGTGAGTATTCTCTCTTTTTAGATGTGGAATGCCAACCAGAACTCACTCAGACTCAGTCTGTGGTCATTAAGCCTGGAGAGTCTCTAACGCTCATCTGTAAAGTCTCTGGCTTCTTAGTTACTGATAACAGCTATGCAACAGTGTGGATTCGACAGCCTGCAGGAAAAACTCTGGAGTGGATAAACCACATCTGGGGTGGTGGGAAAAGCTATCAAAAAGATTCTCTGAAAAGCAAGTTCAGTATTTCTAAAGAGTCATCAAGCAACACTGTGACTTTACAAGGACAGAACATGCAGCCTGAGGACACAGCTGTGTATTACTGTGTTCGCTACTCACAGTGGCACATCCCCTTAGATCCCAGAAACAAAAACTCACATCAAGCTCACATTCTTATATCCACTTTCAGGGCAGTCAAACTGATTTGACAATCAACTTACTTCATATTCCATGCTTGTAATGATTACAATATAATAATATGTAATGTGTCTGTAACTTGATTTTCCTCACACATTAATAGCATTGCAATGGACAGTTGAAAATGTTTACATTTGTTTCATGTTGTAACCTAAGACAAGACATGTTTAAATGGTTGTGTTTACTGATTTAAAACTAATGTTTTGAAGAAAAGTGTAGTGTGTATCCAAAATTATACAGAACCCATAATAAACCCACATAATTGAAACACACATTACACATTCTTAAGAAAGCTCAGTGAAATTCTTATCAAGCTATTATGCAAAAGATAGTTTAACTATCAATATATAGGATGAAGATCCAATAAAATTAATATCTAGAAAAAAGTTGTAAAATGTGTATCTAGGGTGAAGTTCTAATAAAACTAGAATTTTTAATACAAATAAATATCAAGAAAAAAACATTTATTTTAATGTATATCTAGAAGAATTTCTAATAAAATGAAGGTCTAACAATAAATGAATCTCATGAATGTGTAGAATGAAGGTTTACTAAAATCAATATTCTAAATGAAAGATATTAATATCCAGAATGATCCAGAATGTTTACTAAAATATTATCTAGGATGAAGTTTTGGTAAAATGACATTAAGCACAACAGATTCACCAGTGTTAAATCAATACTGTAATTGTTTGTGAATAGGAAACTGTAACATGGACAGTGTTAATTTAACACTAACAGTCTCAATTTAACACCACAAAATTAGCTGTGAAGCATACTAAGATGAACATGCAGCATGACATTGTGATCAAATGAAATCTGCAAAGCTTTTATTGCAAAAAGTTCTGTATATTAGATTGTTTTTGTTAGAGTATCTTAGTTTTGTAAGAGATAATTATTTTTTTGTTTTGTTTTGTGCAATGATGAAAAAAAAAAAGAAATCAAATATTTTAGACATTAATTAGCTTGTTATGGCTATAGTTCATTTACAATCATCATTAGGGAAGGTCGAGTAATGCAAAATTCAACACTTTATTAAAACTGACTCCTGAAATGTCACAACGATCAGCAGCCATGAGCTCCTCTAAGCAGCTACCTAGCACTTTGAGAATAATTTTTGAGGCCCACGAAGCAGAAGAAGAATATAAGAAGAAGAGTGAAGTGAAGTGTTTTTAGAAAGCCATTCAAACAGTTCATAATGTAATTCAGTTGGCAGTTAACAGGAGTAGTGGATGTCAAGTTGAGATCTGGAAGACCAAGACCAAGACCAATTTTCAGACAGAACTGCTGGTATGATGAGCAAACCAAAATCCCTGTTTTGCTAAGAGCTCAGGAAGGTTTAGCAGACTCTGAAGTGGTAATGCACTGCTCTTCCCTACATTCCCTACATTCTCACCACAAAATTCAGCATCACATTTTTTTAAAGGAACATCTAACCAAGCCTGATGCATTTTGCAAAATATTCCTGTGGACTGATAAGGTTAAAATAGCACATTTTGGCCACAATAAAGAAAAGTATGTTTAGAGAAGAAAGAGTGCCGAATTCCATGAAAATAACATCTCTCCAACTGCTAAGCAAAGGGTCTTTTTGAAGCCAGTGACACAGGGGAGTTTTCACTGGCAGAGGGAAGAATGTATTCAATTAAATACAGCAAGTTTTATTGTATTATTCTGGTATCAAACCATTTGTAAAAAGGGGAAAAAGGTGACAAAACTGTAAATGAAAAGATGATAGCAACTACAGTAGCATAATAATTCTAACACTCAAGAGGTGCAAGCTTTGCCATGGCCTTTACAGTTCCCTGACCTTGCTCTTTTACTCCTTTAACTGAATTTCTTAACCAATGTTTTGGTTTTTAATATGAGGCTGCATAATGTTAATAGTTCTGTATGCAAATTTGTTAAATGTCAAATGAGCCCATACCTATTTCTATATTATCCAAAAGTATATACAAAACAAACATATACAAAAACATAAACACACATAAATAGGCATACAAGGAAATTGTACAGAGGATGTACAGAAGGCGTGGTATTCCTTTTAGAGTTGTAAATGTGAAGGACAGTCACCAATAGGGATTTAATTAGGACAGCTGTGATTGTTACTTTCATGAGGCGAAACCTGAAAAAGCGTAATCCGCAAAATAAATCGTTCCTACATTTTTACACCTCATTAAAACATACACAAATTCACAACATGTTTATACCACTAGAGGGCAGTCTATACCAAGCTTATCAAAATATCATTCACACCTATACACTGTAACCTCATCACAATTGAAAGATTTTAAATCTAACTGTGATCTGTATTTCTCTGTGTACATTTATTACTAAATAACCTGATAGTAACCAGTCCATACTGCTGAATAAACATACCCTCCGAAGCAATGATGTTGGTTGTTATAGACTATTTTTTCTCTATTTATGCATCATAGGGTTGGACTATGCAAATATATTTGTATAGCTGTGGTTCTGCCTTTAAAGCTGATACATTTAGCTTAACAGTTCACAAGCAGTTTGTAATTGATTACTGCAAGATTGATCATTTTAGCTCTTTGGGATGGATCTAAACAGCTTCCTGAGCTACATCGCTGTTTCACTACTGATTCAATGTTCGTCCAACTCTGTTTTATGTTTAGAATAAATTCAGTTACGTTCTTTAAAAGTTTTAAATGTCTATAATTGCATGTTTCTCTGTTCCAGATTCCTGCGGTCAGACACTGACTGAATCTGAACCAGTGGTCATCAGACCCGGACAATCTCATAAACTGACCTGCACAGCCTCTGGATTGGACTTTGATGACTACTGGATGGCTTGGATCAGACAGGCCCCTGGAAAAGGGCTGGAATTTGTCTCAACTATCGAGTTTGACAGTGATAATAAGTATTATTCTAGTGCTGTAAATGGAAGGTTCACCACCACCAGAGACAACAGCAAGGATCAGGTATATCTGCACATGAGCAATGTGAAGACTGAAGACACTGCTGTTTATTACTGTGCTCGAGACCCACAGTGGCACAAGATGTTGCAGTGTTGTACAAAAACACTACCTTAATTAAATAGACTACTTCTACTCATTTCTACTAGTCAACAAACAGAGATTTGACAGAACAGACATGCTATAAACTGCTTGTAAATGCTGCATTTAAATAAAGATGCATATGGTATATTTTAATTTTCTTGCTTATAATCTAATTAAAGAACATATTCTTCTGTGAAACGTGGTGCAGGACTTCAGTAACCAGTGATGTCATTCAAAGAGATATAGATATTATCAGCTATTCAACCTGTTCTAGACTTTTCTAGTTAACCTGATTGTCATTACTTATAAGGTTAGGTATTAGTATTTAAACCATGGTTGGGTTTAGAAGAAGCCATTTGGAGGAATGCTTTATGGTCCACAATGAGCTACTCAAGCCCAGGAACACTGTACTAACTGTCAAGCTTGGTGGTAGTAGCATCGTGTTCTGGGGCGGTTTTACTGTCAGTTGGCACTGGTTCATTGCACAAAGTGAATGGAAAAATAAAGTAGGATGACTACCTGCAGCATTCTTCAGCATAGTCTCAAAGCATCTGGTATGGGGTTGAAACTTGGACACAATTGGGTGTTCCAACAGTACAGTGACACCAATAAACATACACATAAGGTGGATTTGCCAAAAAGAGTGGTCAAATATCCAACTTGAATTCTGACAGAAGCTTATTGATGGCTAACCAATAGCATCTGGTCATTGTGCAAAAGTCAAAGGGTCATTTAACCAAATATTAGTTGTGCTGTATTTGTATTTATGACCTTGGATATATCATGTTCATTCAGTGTTGATGTTACAAAACCCTCTGCTAAACAAAATCAAAACTCAGCAATTAGCATATTATCTTTTACTAAAGATGTATGCTGTAACACATTCTGCTCAGTCCAATATTGCCATGAAAGTCATGTCCATGATGAGTGAATGTAGACTTCTGACTACAACTGTACTTCACACACATACACACACATGTACAATTATGCTTATACATCTTACACATATAGTTTTGCACATGGGAGTGAGATCCATCATGAGAGATTTAATTAGGACATAACTAATACATTTTTTTTTTAACTAAAACTGGACAAAACTGGAGTGATCTGTATATTTAAATTCTTCATACAGTTCACTTTTTTACCACTTGAAGGCAGTCTTTGCAAAGTTTATCAAAATACCATTCAAACCACCCACTATACTCTACCCACACTTTTGACAGATTTCATTTTGGACTGTGGTCTGTATGTTCCTGTATCCATTCACCACTGGAAAGCTGGATATTGACAAGTTCAAGCTAGTGAATAGGACTATACTGCTTAATAAGCCCACCATCTGAAACCGTGATGGATGTTTTCTCTCTGCATATATGTCATAGGGTTGGACTATGCAAATTAAACCTGTGGTTCAGCCTTTAAAGTCGATACATACAGCTTAACAGTTCACCAGCAGCTTGTAATTGATTACAACAAGATTGATCATTTTAGCACTTTGGGATGGATCTAAACAGCTTCCTGAGCTACATCGCTGTTTCACTACTGATTCAATGTTCGTCCAACTCTGTTTTATGTTTAGAACAAATTCTGTTACGTTCTTTAAAAGTTTTAAATGTCTATAATTGCATGTTTCTCTGTTCCAGTTTCCTGCGGTCAGACACTAACTGAATCTGAACCAGTGGTCATCAGACCTGGAGAATCTCATAAACTGACCTGCACAGCCTCTGGATTGGACTTTGATGGCTACTGGATGGCTTGGATCAGACAGGCCCCTGGAAAAGGGCTGGAATTTGTGTCAGTTATTCAGGGTAACAGTAACAGGAAGTATTATTCTAGTGCTGTAAATGGAAGGGTCACCACCACCAGAGACAACAGCAAGGATCAGGTGTATCTGCACATGAGCAATGTGAAGACTGAAGACACTGCTGTTTATTACTGTGCTCGAGACCCACAGTGACACAAGATGTTGCAGTGTTGTACAAAAACACCACCTTAATTAAACAGACTTACTCTACTCATTTCTACTAGTCAACAAACAGAGATTTGACAGAACAGACATGCTATAAACTGCTTGTAAATGCTGCACTTAAATAAAGATGCATATGGTATACTTTAATTTTCTTGCTTATAATCTAATTATAGAACATATTCTTCTGTGAAATGTGGTGCAGGACTTCAGTAACCAGTGTTGTCATTCAACGAGATATAGATATTATCAGCTATTCAACCTGTTCTAGACTTTTCTAGTTAACCTGATTTTCATTAGTTATAAGATTAGGTACAGTATTTATACCATGGTTGGGTTTAGAAGAAGCCATTTGGAGGAATGCTTTATGGTCCACAATGAGCTACTCAAGCCCAGGAACACTGTACTAACTGTCAAGCTTGGTGGTAGTAGCATCATGTTCTGGGGCGGTTTTGCTGTCAGTTGGCACTGGTTCATTGCACAAAGTGAATGGAACAATAAAGTAGGAGGACTACCTGCAGAATTCTTCAGCATAGTCTCAAAGCATCAGGTATGGGGTTGAAACTTGGACACAACTGGGTGTTCCAACAGTACAGTGACACCAATAAACACATACACATAAGGTGGATTTGCCAAAATGAGTGGTCAAATATCTAACTAGAAATCTGCCAGAAGCTTATTGATGGCTAACCAATAGCGTCTGGTCATTGTGCAAATGTCAAAGGATCATTTAATCAAATATTAGTTGTGCTGTATTTATATTTATGAACTTGGATATAGCATTTTCACCCAGTGTTGATTTTACAAAACCCTCTGCTAAACAAAAGCAAAACTCTGCAATTAGCATATTTTTTTTTACTAAAGATGTATGCTGTAACACATTCTGCCCATTCCAGTATTGCCATAAAAGTCATGTCCATGATGAGTGAATGTAGACTTTTGACTACAACTGTACTTCACACACACACACACACACACACACACACACACACACACACACACACGTACAATTATGCTTATACGTCTTACACATATAGTTTTGCACATGGGAGTGAGATTCATCATGAGAGATTTGATTAGGACATTACTAATTATTTTTTTTAGGACCAAAACTGGACAATGAGTGATCTGTATATTTAAATTCTTCATACAGTTTACTTTTTTACCACTTGAAGGCAGTCTATGCAAAGTTTATCAAAATACCATTCAAACCACCCACTATACTCTACCCACACTTTTGACGGATTTCATTTTGGACTGTGGTCTGTATGTTCCCGTATCCATTCACTACTGGAAAGCTGGATATTGACAAGTTCAAGCTAGTGAATAGGACCATACTGCTTAATAAGCCCACCATCTGAAACCATGATGGATGTTTTGGATGTTTTCTCTCTGCATATATATCATAGGGTTGGACTATGCAAATTAAACCTGTGGGTTAGCCTTTAAAGTCGATACATACAGCTTAACACTTCACCAGCAGCTTGTAATTGATTACAACAAGATTGATCATTTTAGCTCTTTGGGATGGATCTAAACAGCTTCCTGAGCTACATCGCTGTTTCACTACTGATTCAATGTTTGTCCAACTCTGTTTTATGTTTAGAATAAATTCAGTTATGTTCTTTAAAAGTTTTAAATGTCTATAAATGCATATTTCTCTGTTCCAGATTCCTGCGGTCAGACACTGACTGAATCTGAACCAGTGGTCATCAGACCTGGAGAATCTCATAAACTGACCTGCACAGCCTCTGGATTGGATTTTGATAGCTACTGGATGGCTTGGATCAGACAGGCCTCTGGAAAAGGGCTGGAATTTGTGTCAACTATCGAGTATGACAGTGATAGGAAGTATTATTCTAGTGCTGTAAATGGAAGGTTCACCACCACCAGAGACAACAGCAAGGATCAGGTGTATCTGCACATGAGCAATGTGAAGACTGAAGACACTGCTGTTTATTACTGTGCTCGAGACCCACAGTGGCACAAGATGTTGCAGTGCTGTACAAAAACACTACTGTCATTAAACAGACTTCCTCTACTCATTTCTTCTAGTCAGGAAACAGAGATTTGACAGAACAGGATGAATCGAATGTGTTTTATTTGATTTCTAATTCCTGTTATATTTTATTTGAACGGTCCAATACAGCAGCCCATTTATTTATTGATATGTCAGGTATGATCAGCTATTCAACCTGTTTTTCTCTGTTCTAATCATAAGAGTGTTCTCCAACAACACTCCTCTAGACCTGACACAAGTGTGCAGTAGAGTACAGAATGAACTGAAGGTGGTCTGTTTAATTACTTATTAATCTAACTTTACTCAGATGGTACACTATGGCATCCTGTAGATCATCTAGAGATGTTCACATTGGATCATGGTTAATTGAGGAGCTTGGATAAGGGGTTAGGTTTATTTATAAGGTTAAAGATAAAGTTAGGATTAGAATATGATATATAATATTTGAATATGGTTTAGGGTTAAGGATAATCAAAGTGAATATTATAGATATTTAGTTTAATGTAAGTTAAAAGGTAAGTTAAGTATCAACAAACATCTAAAATGTATCATCTAAATACAGCCTTACCCTTATTTCTAATATCTCATAACATTCACACAAAAACCTTGTATTCCCAATTTTGCTGTTTTTTTTTTTTACATAATGTGAATCTGACAGTTATTCTTTACATTGTGTCAAACTATGATAAATGATGAATAGACCAATAGAAATGCTCCTACATGACTGGAATCTATTAATTTTTACATTGACCTTTAAAAGTTAAGACGGTTTTCTTTCTTTTCCTGTAAAGTTGTCATTTTGGAGAAATTAGTTTTTTTTGTGTGGCATTGATGATATATGTATTTTCAGGTATGATAGATGAAATAGTCATTTCATTTTTATTATAGTTTTATACTGTTTTTTCAATTTTATACAGCTTTTTGTTAATTCTGCTGGTCTAGTGTTGGTTTAGCTGGTCACCCCCAGGATGTCAGTGCTAGTTCTCCACCATAACATAGCAGCATCCACAAAATATCAAATGCAGGTTTTGCTGGTGACCAGCCATGCTGGCCTATATTGTTTTTTCCAGGACCATTCTTTTTCACAGTGTTTTACAAACTTGTGTTTGTTTGTGTGTTTGTTTATTTGTTTGTTTGTAATACAAAAACACACATGTCATCAATTTAGCAATTTTAGATTAGGGAGAGCCCATTTTACACCTTTCTGTAGCTTTACATTAGAAGATTAGCATTTTAACTGTCGCTAAATGTGGAGTGTTTGGCGATTGTTTAAAACAGCCAACTGGTTATGAACTATGTAGTGTTCATTTTTTATGCTGCGATTTAATTAGCGATGTGTATGTTGTGCAATAATTTATCACATGTATGTGTTTGTATGTATGTATGAGTATTTTGGCAGAATTGTTGGTTTAATATATCACAGTTTTTAGCTTGGAATGGCCTGGGGCAGTAGAGTAATTATATGAATTAATAACTTCATATTTTTCTTAGTTTTTTTTATATGATGGTAAGAAATAGTGAAGGGTTTCTAAATTAATCTTCCAACTGTGGATGATGTCTGCGCAACACATCTATTTATATGCCATAGGGTTGGACTATGAAAATGAAACCTATGGTTCAGCCTTTAAAGTCGATACATGCAGCTTAACAGTTCACCAGCCGCTTGTAATTGATCACAGCAAGATTGATCATTTTAGCTCTTTGGGATGGATCTGAGCCGCCTCTTGAGTTGCGTTGTTGTTTCACTACTGATTCAATGTTCGTCCAACTGTTTTATGTTTTAAATAAATTCATTCACGTTCTTTAAAAGTTTTATATGCCTATGAATGCATGTTTCTCTGTTCCAGATTCCTGCGGTCAGACACTGACTGAATCTGAACCAGTGGTCATCAGACCTGGAGAATCTCATAAACTGACCTGCACAGCCTCTGGATTTAACTTTGATGGCTCCTGGATGGCTTGGATCAGACAGGCCCCTGGGAAAGGGCTGGAATTTGCTTCAACTATTGAGGATAACAGTAACAGGCAATTTTACTCCAGTGCAGTTAATGGAAGGTTCACCACCACCAGAGACAACAGCAAGGATCAGGTATATTTGCACATGAGCAGTGTGAAGACTGAAGATACTGCTGTATATTATTGTACACGACATGCACAGTGGTGCAAGAATGTCCTGTGCTGTACAAAATCTGCAACTGATCATTCAAGCAAACTTCCTGTTCTCCTTTTTGCAGTTTTTAATAATGTAAACATAAGTTTGACATAACAGAAGTGCAAGAAATTGGTTGTGAACACTATTGGAAGGGCAAATATCGCTGCTGTCTAATGAAAAATATGTATCTCCATTTTTGTCCGTTTTTAGTGTTCTCATCGTTTGAACCCAGTAGTTGCATCTGTCTGTAAATAATTCTGGGTGAATGGGCCAATAGAAATAGTCCAAATTACTTGGAATAATCTCTTATTTTACATTGACTTCCATTCAAAGTCAAGAACATTTTTGCCTTTCCCTGTAAAGTCGCCATTTTGGAGATGTTTTTCATTGGACAGCAATTATAGGCGGTATCTGATTTATCTACACACTTCTGCACATGTCATTTGTAGTCACTTAAAACAGTAATCGCCAAGTCATTCAACTCTAAAATTCTATAATTTGCTCCCCACTCCAATTCCTCACTCCCATAATTGCATAACTTGGTTCTGTAATAGTTACTGAATAATTAGTAATAAGACAAGCTTGTCTGAGAAACAGAGAGGTAGAGAGCCCAACAATGGCAGCTTCCTCAAACATACTTTGCTCCAGGGGTGCTGTAGCATGGTAGACTCTGTACTTTGACCCGATATCCAAAAGGATTGATTTAGTTGTCTTAAGAGGTCCAGAAGGACTATTAAAGACGCATGGACCCATGACACTGCCTTTTCTCACAGCTGCCCAGTGGCAGGAGGTAGCATAAAGACCCCAGCCAATCCCAAGGCAGCTGCTAGGGTTTGGTGGTTCAGCGGATAGCGCACCAGGCTATTGATAATAGGCAACAGTTGTGGGTTCAATACCTGGGCTTAGCAAGCTACCACCAATGGACACTTGAGCAAGACCCTCACAAGAGTCAGTATACAATTTTACTATAGACTAAAGAGACATTGACTACATAATGCTCAAACAAAGTTGTATCGGCCAAATGAGACTAAGCTGTAAAGGTTGCAAAACATGTGACTTTGATTAGCTGTTCCTGAGGTCAGATGTAAAAAATAGGAGTGTAACATGTAGTGACAAGAGGATTTCAAATTAAAACTTACATTATAAACAGTGCTTTATTGAATAAACAGAGTTTATTTAAGTTATTTCTACTCTTCAAAAAATTGGGGGATTTTCAGATACAAGGAAATCCTTCAAAATATGCCTATTATACAGCACAAGGAACCCTCCTTCTCAGTACAAAATAGAAAATGTTTTGTTTAGACGCTAAACCTAGAAGAAATCAATACATAAAAAAAGATGCATTTTTGAACTAGAAATCAAATGGTTATATAAAATATGTGTGTGAGTGTGTGTTTGTGTGTGTGTGTATTTGTGAATAAGAGTATATACGTTGGATATTACCTTATTCGTTTAGGATTGGGAAGGTTTTTGTAGAGCTACTCCAGCATTACAAAGCACTGTGTTCCTATATCGCACACAGTAATACACAGCTGTGTCTTCAGGCTGCATGTTTTGGCCTTGTAGAGTCACGGTGCTTCTAGAGGTGTCTTGAGTGATGCTGAACCTGTGCTTGAGTGAATCTGTGTAAGCTGTGCTTCCGCCACTACAAACATAGCCAATTGATTCCATAGCTTTTCCTGCATGATGTCGAATCCAGAACGTACAGTAGCTGCTGTCGGTCAGGGCATATCCAGAGACTTTGCATTCAACAGTCAAAGACTGCCCAGATTGTACCACCAGGTGACCAGGCTGAACAAAATCAATTTGTCCACAAACAGCTGCAATGGAATAAAGACAGTAAGGTTACACCAACAATGACAATAAAGAGTAGCGTACGATTGTGTAGAGTAGACAGAAGAACTTACAGGATGCAGCTGCAAGCAGCACCAGAAAGCAGGCCAGGAGCATGGCTTGTATTGAGAGTGTCAGAATCTGTTACTCCAGGGACAGTCTTTATTGTAAAAAAGGAGGAGAGAGCTTTTGCATTATGTCTTTTTGTTTGTTTGGTTTACTATGCCCAGTTAAAGGCAGTCACAACTAGGGGGAAAAGCAACTTGTACCTTGACCCTGTAACTTGACCCCACATTTCTAAGCTGGGCTATGCAAAAAGATTGATTTAGATGTCTAAGGAAGTCCAAAAGGATTATTAAGGACTCCACCTGCCCATGACATTGCCTGTTCTCACAGCTGCCCAGCGGCAGGAGGTAGGGTAGCATGAAGACCACCCCAGCTAGTTCTGAGGCAGCTTCTAGGCCATCAAAATGACGTGAGCACTGGTGATTCAGGGGTTAGAGCACTGGGCTATTGATGACAGGGTTGTAGGTTCAATACCTGGGCTTGGCAAACTGCCACTGTTGGGCAACTACATTGTTAATCGATTTATACTCTTATTCTCTTTATTCTTTGTTTGTCTTTATCACATTTTTCATTGGCTAACCTGTCCCACAGCCAGCTCTTACTTTTAACTGAGTAATTGTGTTTTAATAAAGTATGTTTCCCCTAAACACCCCTGAGAACTTACTTCACAGCCACTTTAGTGGACATCCAGCCTCATAGACCTAGTTTAGCATCTTGTGGGAACTGTATTAGTATAAGTGCTGTAGTCAGAGAGGCTGAAAATGATGTTGCTTAAGAAAGAAAGGAGGCAAGCGAGCACCTCAGCCGTCTCTCTATTCAGCTGATTTTCTAAAGCGGAACGATGCCATCTAGTGAATAAACTAACAGAAAGTGAGACAGGAGCTGGAGCTGACAAGCTCCACTGAAGGGTTCCAACAGATAGCCTGACTGTTTATGTCAACAAAGTCCCAAAATGTCAAATAAAGATGAGAACTTTTGATTCAATGCTTTATTGTGACCTTACATCCAAACTTTAAACACCACTGAGATCCCAAGAGCAGGACTATGATAATACACTATACATCCAAATATTTGTGGACACCCCTCCTAATGAATGTATTCAGCTACTTTAAGTTGCACTCATTGCTGACACTGCTGCCATCCCACCCTGTATTGATTCTGCACATTTTTCCAGGTGGCAGCATAAAAAGTGCCTCTTCAGCCTGGGGAGAATGAACATGGTGAGCAGGAAGACTGAGCTGCCAGTAGACTGAACAGATGTACACATGTGTTGAGACTGTTAGAGTCCCACTTGGGCTGTTATTTTCCTTTTTGGTTTTCGTTTGGAGTGATGGAGGTTTGAGCAAAAATAAAGGCATGTGAGTCACTTGCACATCTGCATTTGTGTTGTGTGTGAACCTCGCTGCCTACCGGGTCACGGTGGCCATGTCTATTGACACATCTGTGTTAATACAGCCTATACTTTAAAGATCTCTATTCTACATTTCTCTTGTATATTATTTTCCCCCAGAGGTCAACGTATAATATCTGTGCAGTGTTGTGTACCAAAGATATTGTCCAACCTCTTTTATAATAATAATTTGAAAATATTGGGAGGTCAATCAGAAAATAGGTCATTTATATGTATATGAGGTACCGGAGATATTTTCCAAACTCTTGTTACCCACAGAATGTGTTACTCTGTCTTTAAGACTTAAGTGACATTAATTAGTTACATTATATACATGTAAATGACCTCTTGTCTTATTGACTGCCTTTTTGCATCAAGCAGTCTTTTTTGCTTTTTCTTGGAGAGTGGGGTTGAGGTACAGTTCCTGTAGGCTAGTTAAAGTTACAGATAAATGATCAGGTTTTCTATTAAACTTCTATTAAACTTTTCTATTAAAGCTTTTAAGGAGTTAAAAGCTTTCCATGGTATCTTTTTTTTATCTTCCTCAGCAAGGAAATTATGATCTTGCTTGCATATCTACATTCATGTCCAACTTTCAAATACACCAGAAACTTGTTTTTGTGAACTTCGACAAAATTTAACATGACAGTTTACGCTGCAGTTATAATACAGAAAAAAATACTATACTAGTATAGTACTAAATGTATCTATACTAGATTCATTTCAGATGTCAAACTGTCAAATGTTTTCATGCAGCTTTGGAAGAGCAGTTAAGCAGCAAATACTTGGACACTTAAAGCTGTGGACACTCCTTATTCAAATACAGCCCAGTATATATGGGCTCTAATGCAACACTTCCACACAATCTGTAATTCTCACTGGATGGTGCAAAGCTTTAGAAGCAAGATGATTCTGTGTTTTTGTATATTAACTGTATTATTTCAGTGTAAGTTCAGTGGCAGTTTGTCAGTTATCTCTAAAAACACCATTTAAATGTATTTTCTTTTTAAATATACTTGGTAGAATATGTCACAATTATTGAAAGCAATGTTTCAGCATTCCAGTGTTTTGAATTTATTTTCCAGATACTGATGGACAGTCATTGACCTCGTCAGAGCCGGTGATGGAGAAGCCTGGGACTTCGGTCACCCTGTCCTGTTCTGTTTCTGGGCTTACTCTTAGCTGGTTGCACTGGATCCGTCAGAAACCTGGGAAAGGACTGGAATGGATTGGTCGCATTGATAGTGGCACAGGCACTATATTTGCCCAGTCTCTACAAGGTCAATTTTCCATCACTAAAGACACCAGTAAAAACATGGTGTACCTGCAAGTGAAGAGCCTGAAAGTGGAGGACACGGCTGTTTATTACTGTGCGAAAGACTCACACTGACACAATAAGGCTACAGACCCGTTAAAAACCTGCATAAGCACAGTGTTGTTGGTCAAGTTGTAAACACTGCCTTAGTAGGAAGCAGAATCCCAGGGAGATTTCTTGTCAACACCTGCAGCTACCACTGGTCTACATGCACTCTAACAATTATATAGTCTCCTTTGTGAGTTCCCTTTGGTGGATCCGCACAAGACCTCTCAGAACTGTGTAAAATTGCATAACCAGAATATTTTTGGAGATCAGGTCTCTAGAAAGACATAAAATGTACATTATGTCAAATTAATTACTATTCATTAACTTCATTGTTCATTTCGAAGATATTGAATGACGCATCTATAAATGTCATAGTTTAGAACTGTTTGTAATAGGTTGTAGTGTGATATTTTTATATAAACTGTGAACCATTTGGCATCTAAATACATTATTAAAAATAATTTATTTTTAACTCCAAAACATTAAAAGAGAACATTCAAGTAAACATAAATGCAAAGTAAAAATAACTTCTCATTTTGAAGAAAGTAGTCATGATCTTGTGATCATGTGAGTCAGTTGGAGAACAAAGCCTGGTTCCAGATTTCTCCTGGACAGCAACTGATTTCATCATTCTGGCCCAGTTTCTCAAAAGCATGTTAATGTTAAGGTGTACTTAACTAATTAGAGCACCTGAACCTCTAGCCTCTAGAGGGCAGATTCTGCACAGTAATTAACACACACACACACACACACACACACACACACACACAAATTAAACATATAAAAGATGCATTTCTGCTTAATGTAAGCAATAGATATAGATCTACAACAGTAATGGCATTTTATCATTATTTTAGTTCTTATAAATGTAAATGGAGTGAGAGGAACACAGCCTGAACGGTAAATCAGTGCTATAAATCTCCTTCTCATATTTGAATAGGATCATACAAGGGCTATAGAGGGAGGGACATGTAAATTCAGATTCCATCATCCCTTTATAATCAGCCATGAAACAACAGCTACATTTGAAATATCAGCATTTACTGTGAAAGACTCCACTGTGAGGGCGTGGTGTTAATAATGGGAATTTTAGGCATCATTTGCATCATTTTACTGTCCATACAAAGTAATTATTTTTGAGCTGATGTTATGTAGGGGCATAATTACTTGATTTTGGAGGAACACTGAGTTTTTTGTATTAGCATGTTAAGATGTATGTTCTCGTTGATTTCGGGGGAACTAATTGGTTGTTATTGCCTCTTTTCTGTTAAGGTGTCTCATGTCAGGAGATCAAGATGGAACAGTCTCCTCCTCAGGTGAACAAACCTGGAGAACGAGTCAAGATTTTCTGTAAGATTTCTGGGTATGACATGACCAGGTACCTCATGCACTGGATACGGCAGAAACCAGGGAAAGCTCTAGAATGGATTGGATTTGTGAACTCAGGCACAGGCAGTGAACCCACATATGCAGACTCCATGAAAGATCACTTCATACTGACTGAGGACGTTCCCTCAAGTACACAGTTCTTAGAGGCCAAGAGTCTGAGAGCAGAGGACACTGCTGTTTATTACTGTGCTCGAGAGCCACAGTGACTGAGCTGATGTAGTAGCTGAACAAATACTAACATACTGATACAGATACTAACCTTCATCGATATTAAACATTTAGGAGTCCAGTAATTGTGTACAATTTGGCGAAAAGCGACTAAGCTGAAAACATTTCCTTGATAGCAGGAAGAAACCCAGAGGCTTTTTATTATTATAAGGGACTGATGAAGTACAACCATATATAATAGCACAATAATGGCCAAAAATATTGCCAGCCCTGCACTTCTTTCAGAAAAGCCACACCTTACCCTTATTGATGCAGTGACAAATGTTGGTCTTTTTCTTCTTTTATTTGCATTTAAACAACAAAAAAAGCTGAGAAAAAGGTCAAATCTAGTATAATTCCACACAGATCCCCAGAAATGGAGTGGACAAAATGATTACATCATGTAAGGCTGTGGCAATGGCAACATGTGCTGGCAATATTAAAACCATATGTTCAACTTGTTTAAATGGAGAAAAGTTCATTCCATCTTTTTTTTTTAAGTCTGGAGTTCTGTGTGAAATGAAATCAGATTTTACTTTTTTCTGACATGCACACCATTGATGTTAAGTGTACTTCTTATGGTGGACTCATTAACATTAACATTAGCCAATGTAAGAAAGGCCTTAAGTTGCTTAGATGTTACTATATGTTCCTTTGTGACCTTGTGAACTATTCAACACCTTACTTTTGGTGTGATCTTTGTTGGTGGACCCCACCTGGGGAAGGTAATAATGGTCTTGAATTCCCTTAATTTATACAAAATCGGTCTGACAGGGGATAGGTGGAGTTTAAGCTCTTTACAGATGTTTTTGTAACCTTTTCCAACCTGATGGGAATCAATAACTCTTCTTCTGAGGTCGTTGTGAATTATTCCAAGATCAGACTTTGATAGATTTCTGTTCTTTAAATAAAAGAGTGCCCACCGTGTGCCCAGTCATACCTAATACCTAATCCCATTAATTGAAAATACTGACTCTGTTTTCACCTTAGTTGAAGAACAAAGCCTGGTTCCAGATTTCTCCTGGACAGCAACTGATTTCATCATTCTGGCCCACTTTCTCAAAAGCATGTTAATGTTAGGGTGTACTTAACTAATTAGAGCACCTGAACTTTAGTGTACATTTTGGTAGCCTCTAGAGGGCAGATTCTGCACAGTAATTAACACACACACGCACACACACAAACACACACACACACACACACAGAGAGAGAGAGGTGGAGTTTAAACTCTTTAGAGATGTTTTTGTAATCTTTTCCAACCTGATGGTAATCAATAACTCTTCTTCTGAGGTCGTTACAAGTTTTTCCAAGATCAGACTTTGATAGATTTCTGTTCTTTAAATAAAAGAGTGCCCACCGTGTGCCCAGTCATACCTAATACATAATCCCATTGATTGAAAATACTGACTCTGTTTTCACCTTCGAATTATCTGCTAATCCTAAAGGTTCATATAGTTTTGCCACTCATATATGTGTAATATTGGATAATTTCCTCAATAAAACAAAGTCTTATTTGTTGATTTGAACTTGTTTAGGAAGTTGTAGGTCCAATTTTTGCAAAAATATAGAAATAGGGTTTACACACTTTCAAGCACCACAGTAAACATGGATAGATTTAAGACTGACTCCTGCATGGAGTTGTGGACACTCCCTATTCAAATAGACACTGGTATATAAAGCAAATTCTTAGCTGCTGAAGTGTTATCAGCCATCTCTCATACAACACTTCCACACTGTCTAGATCATTCTCACTGAATGATTCAGAGCTTCTACAGGAAGATGAATCTTATTTATTGTGTTTTAATTGTGTTCATTTCATGTAAGTTCCACAATCTTTAAATTGTTACTGTCTCTGAGGACATTCTGTTTATGGAGAGGATGACAGCATTAATAATCATCATTTTTGTTTTCCAGATACTAATGGACAGTCACTGACTTCCTCTGAGTCAGTAGTGGAGGAACCGGGGAAATCAGTCACTCTGTCCTGTTCTGTGTCCGGTTTCTCCATGGGCAGCTACTGGATGCACTGGATTCGTCAGAAACCTGGGAAAGGACTGGAATGGATTGGTCGCATTGATACTGGCACAAGCACTATATTTGCCCAGTCTCTACAAGGCCAGTTTTCCATCACAAAAGACACCAGTAAAAACATGCTGTACCTGCAGGTAAAGAGTCTGAAAGTGGAGGACACGGCTGTTTATTACTGTGCAAAAGACTCACACTGACACGATAAGGCTACAGACCCGTATAAAAACCTGCTCAAACATTGTCTTTTTAGTCAAATGTGAGTGAGATGTAAATATTCCCTTAGTGGTTAAAAGAACCCCAGGGACGTTCATCACCAACAGGTCTTTTGGTACTAAACTCTGCAGAGTGGTACATCTTCAGGAATGGGTTTGTCCATACTTGCTATGCAATATTTTAACATACATTTTCTTCCTGTAAACACTGATTTGATTTGTTTTCAAAAATGTTTTGGTCAGTAGACTAAATCACATGTTGAGGTGTGTTCCTCTGCACGGTTTGTGAGAACTTACAAACAAATAAATACACATGTTAAAGAATACATTTTAAAATGCCCATTAAAAAACACAAATGTCACTGGAAATATACGTACATGCCTTATTTATAATACACAGTATACTGTTTTCCTTTTTTGAAATAGTTCTTGCTCATATGTAGAAATGTTTAAAGACATTTTCAGAGGAAGTAGGCTCAATTTTAAACTGACACCTGTCAATTTAAGACTGACACCTCCCTTTTCAAATAGATTCTGGTGAATAAAGCAAATTCTTTGTACCTCAAGTTATTAACCATCTCTCAGACAGTACTTCCACACGTTTGGACCAGTTCCGTAAAAACATCTTAATGATAGTACTAGTATTACAGAAAATGTTTAGTGTGATGATCGCTTAAGCCTTTAAGAATCATCTTTGTGGTGCGATGCTTTTAGGAAACCCAGCCCTGAACACTGGTTTACATGTTGAGGCCTCTAGAGGGGAGATTATACAGGAACCAATACGCACATATTCAAAGTACAAAGAGCATTTTTGCAGTAGAAATGCAACTACCAAAAATCATTATATTAGTTAAAAAACAGAGCCTGAAAGTAAAAGGTGTGCGGTACCTAGGACATGATCACAGGCTTAACTAGAAAAAATGAACAAAACAAACATGAGTAGGGTGGAACCGTGAACATAAACATGATCATGAACTTAAACAACAGAAACCAAACAAGGACTAAGAAAAACTCAATTTTCATAACTCAGGAGTCTGTGGCATGAGTCCACTGCAGGCACCGCCTTCGCTGGACCAGTGGCAGCTGGCACTGCTCGCCTTGGGGCAGTCGCAGGCGTCACCGCCTGACAAGACCTTGAAGCAGGGGCAGCTGGCACTGCTTGCCTGGTAAGTGGCGCAAATGCCACAGAGGCGGGCGGGGCCGCCGAGACAGGAGCAGAGGCGCTGGGTGTAGCCAACGTAGTAGGGACCATGCGTAACATGGCTGGAGTATGTGACATGGCTGGGATACGTGGCATGACTGGGAGGTACGGGATAGGCCGGCCCCTCTCCACCAGCTACTGGCCCCCCAGCATCCCGGGGCCTGGTGGAGGTAGGGTGACCTAAGAGCTGGTCAAGCCGTATGGCGAGTGCCATGAGCTCATCCAGCCCAGGGGACTTGCCTCGGCACGCCAACACTGGCTGACTCCACCCACTACACGTGGCTAAGGAGCGGAACTCCAGCACATAGTGAGCTGCCGACCTGCTTCCCTGCTCCACGGTGGCAGGGCAGCATATTGTATTGTAATGATGCATCAAAGTTTGCAAAAGTCAAACTTCACCTTTATTTTTAGGAGTGTAGCTGCAAGAAAACGTTTGAACCCCTTTAGAATTACCTGAATTATTGAAATTTCTGGATTTTATCATCTAAGTCACAATTATAGACAAACACAATCTAACTACTTCATACTGTTCATGTCTTTTATTGAGCACATTATGTAAACAGCCACAGATGTAAGTAGGTGGGTCTGTCTTGAGACAGTGAGTGCTAAATAGGTCCTCCAAAGAGGAACCTATACATCAAGCAAAAGGCCCTTTAAGCCTTAAGGTTCTTCAGGTTTAAGGTTCTTCAAAACCATACACCTCTTCTACAAAAATAGTGCTTTTGGGAACCAAGGGTGGTTCTTCTAAGGCATCAGCCAAATAACCATTCCAGCACCTTTTTTTAAGGGTGTGACTAAATTTTAGGACACTCCCAATTCAAATAGATTCTGTCCTATAAAGCAAATTCTTGGTTTCAACCATCTTTCAGACAACACTTCCATTCTGTCTAGAACATTCTCACTAAATGGATCAGAGCTTCAGCAGAAAGATGAATCTTAGTTATTATATTTTAATTGTGATAATTTCATGTAAGTTCCACAGTCCTTAGACCGTTATTGTTATCTCTGATGACATTCTGTTTCCAGTGGGCAGTAAATTATATCTAATTACATTACTAATTAACTAATTATCTTTTTTTTCCAGATACTAATGGACAGTCATTGACTTCCTCTGAGTCAGTAGTGGAGGAACCGGGGAAATCAGTCACTCTGTCCTGTTCTGTGTCTGGTTTCTCCATGGGCAGCTACTGGATGCACTGGATTCGTCAGAAACCTGGGAAAGGACTGGAATGGATTGGTTATATTGACAGGGGCACGGGCACCAGCTTTGCCCAGTCACTGCAGGGCCAGTTCTCCATCACTAAAGACACCAGTAAAAACATGCTGTACCTGCAAGTGAAGAGCCTGAAAGTGGAGGACACGGCTGTTTATTACTGTGCACGAGAGACACACTGATACAGTAAGGCTACAGACCCGTATTAAAACCTGCTCAAACATTGTCTTTGTAGTCAAATGTGAGTGAGATGTAAATATTCCCTTAGTGGTTTGATGAACCCCAGGGACGTTCATCACCAACAGGTCCTTTGGCACTAAATGAAGTGCTACATTTTAATTTCTTATCCTGTAAACACTCATTTGATTTGTTTCCAAAACATTTTATTAGACTAAATCACATGTTGAGGTGTGTTCCTGTGCACATTTTGGGAGAATCTCTACAAAAAATCTAAATAATTAAAATAAATATACACATTAAAGCATTTAAATGTTGGACATTTAAAACACCCTATAAAAACATGAATGTCACTGGGCATTTACTTTAGAAATATAAAAAATTCCATATCTCTTCTACAAACATGGTTATTTAAGGGAACCAAAAGTGGTTCTTTTATGGCATCAGTCAAAGAACCATTGTAGCATCTTTATTTGTAAGGGTGTGACTAAACTTGAGGACACTCCCAATTCAAATTCAGATTCTGTCCCATAAAGCAAGTTCAGAATTTCTCTGCAATTATGAACTGTAACTTCGCTGTTTTGATGGTGTAGTAATAATTCATATTAAATAATCACATACTTGAACACTTTTTTTTATTATCATACTATCATCATATTATTCATAACTATTTTCTCTATGCCACTTCTTCTAAACTCCTCAGAAGCACCAGTGATTCCTGTTTTGTCCACACTGATATAACTTAAACAAGTTAAACAACTCATCCAGTGTGCATGGCTTTCCTAATTACCAATATAAATCTTTGGAAATTAGTGTAAAAAACGTCATTCAGCATAACAGGTTTTAAAAAGATGACATGATACATTCACAGCTACTGTTTAAACTTGCTTTCACCTAAAGGAGCTGTGTAGGCAGCATCTACCATGTTTTAATTAAACAGCATTTGCTATGCAAAGTTTAACACCTCATCCTCCCTTAAATAAAAAAACCTCTCTGTCCTGAACATCAGCTCCAGATTTCAAGCGTATGAGGTCTACTGACGTGCAAAAACTATGTTCCTTCAGCTTCTGGTGGCTCTGGCAACTACAGGATGTAAGTACAAGGTCATCTACTCCCTACTGAATGTGTGGGCTCTGAGAAATCTGAGAAATTCTGTTCTATTTTACTACAGCTGTTACAAGTGCAGTTGAACTGAAGCAGGCTGAATTTAAGCATGTGAAGCCCAGCGAGCCGTTCACCATTACCTGTGAAGTCTCAGGATACACAGTGAGTGACAGCAGCTACACCACAGACTGGATTCGACATCCACCAGGAAAAGCAATGGGGTGGATTGGAGACTCTTCAGGAAACCTCAAGGATTCACTTAGCAGTAAATTCAGCATCTCCAAGGACGATGCCAAAAGCATTGTGTCTTTACAGGCACAAAGCTTGCAAACTGAAGACACAGCAGTGTATTACTGTGTGTAGACACACTGAGACAACGTAGCATCCTCCTCCCTCAAAAACATGTTGCCTACATGGGCGGGGAAAATGTGCTCCATCTGGTTTGTAGAGCCATGGAAAATTACTAAACCAAGCCAACAGGCGTCCCTAAGGATGTGTAGTGATAAATATGTCCTGTTTCCCTCCATTTTATTTTAATTTTGTACCATATCAAATACCATATAACCATGTGATTAAAGTGGGGCTAATTTTATACTTTATGTTTTGTATATTTGTATGCAAATATACACCCTACGTCTATACTTTACATCTAAGCTTGACATTTATGTACACCAACTAGCCATAACATTACATCGATCTGCCAATCCTCCAATAAATAAATACTGCCAATAAAAATAAAGATGCCATGGAAACATGCAATGTTTAATGTCATCTAACCCAACAATATCAGCCCTGTTATTACTGTGTCAACCCTGTTGAAATACTGTCAATCTTGGTTTTACAAATATTTAGGAAAACAATATATTTTACCAATATACACAAAATACTTCTGTATAGAAGAGGACTGTTAAGCAAGCTGTAAGCATATCTCTTTAATGAAAATTTATCTAAAGAATAAGATACTCAGATGTGTGCTGTTGTTTTGTAAAGATAATAATATGAAAAAATGCTTCTAATATTTAAACTTCTTATTCACTTGAATTATTTTTGGTGCTAATTCATGGCAATATATCCCCTTCATATAGCCATATGTCCATTACAGGGATGACGTGTAAACAATATTTTAATATTTTAATATTGAATCTTGCTGAGATGGCCCAGCAGTTTTTTTTTCAATAATATAAATGCCTAATATTTAATGTAGAAGCATAATTAACAAAAACAAAACAAAAACATTTTACATTTTAAAATCAAAAATGACCCAAAACTGATCTTCATTTATTTAAAACTAAAACAAAATATGTTGATATTTCGAGGTAGTGTGGTGCACCAATGTTAGGGTTGTGAACAGGGAGTGGCACTTGAGCCATAGATCACTGCTTAACTACACCAAGAGGTTTTTGCAGGGGTGATCAACAGGGTGTATATAGCTGGAGCGCACAGTGATAAAACAATGTACAAAAAGCTTGGAGAGCTTCAAACGTGGGTTTTTTACATACTGACCACCCAAAGAACACTTTAACTCTTACATTAATCCAAAACTGCATCATTACTTGTGTTTAGGACAAAAATTTGAAAAAGGAGGATTAATATTTTACAGTGCACTGGGGAAAGAAACGTTTTTTTTATGATGGGTCAAAAAAAAGAAACCTTGAGATGATTATCCCAAGATTATCATCCCAAGATCATTATCTCAAGATATATAGGGAAAACCTATCACCTGAGGGGGAATAAGGTTAGGTTAGGTTGAGAAAAGTATCTCAACATATATAAAGTCATTTTAAGAGCATTTCTCACCTTAACCTTTAGGTGGCATCAATACACTATTGACTATTATCTCCTCAAGCCTATTGTCTTTCTCTAAAACATTCTGTTGCATTTTAAAAACATCCTTCAAATAGTATAACTGTATGCTATAATATAGCGTTGTTTGGCAATACATAGTGCTATATAATGGTCAGTAGTGAATGGCATATTGATACCATCTACGGAGAAGTGTGGGTAATTAAGTTTTCCCTAAAGTTCCAAGATAATTACAATTATCCTAAGAAACATTTTGGATTAAAAAAAATATATTTGTACTTTTTCCCACATATCCTTTGGTGAGCTTCATAATATTAGTTCTTTCAATAGCAAATATGTATATGTTCAGTCATTGCAAAATCTTGTGCAAATGTTATATAGCAAATACATAGACATGGTTATAAAGCATATGTAATGAAATACATGTTCTTATCTGAGTAAAAAGTGTACATTTAAAACTAAAAATGAAAAGAAAATGACTAACAGAGCTGAAATCCGGGTCTGAGTTTTTGTCTTCCGTTGTATCACTGTGATACTGGGGTGGCACAGAGATACAGTCCAAAACAAAAACCTTGTCAGGCATTGACATCGATGGAAAACAATGTTAATCTAGTAGTCCAGAGGCATGAATAGGTTATTTTCTGTCTTCAGTAGAAAAACAGCTATTATAATTGCCTGGGTTTAACACTATGTGCACCTAGCTGCATTATTGTTTTGCTGGTAAAACATTTGTAATTGGCTTTAGATCATTTTGGACAGTGAAATCTCCTACTGTGAGATACCACAGTTGCAGCTTGGCTTGTAAATCCTGCACACTCGAGCAGCTCACACATCTCTAGCAGCTCTGTCTGGCTCATTGATGTTTCCTTTAGTTCACCTGAACAGTCTGACAAGCTTCTGATGCATCCTTTGGGTTGTAGATCTCTGCCGTTTTTGTTTGTATGAAGTTGCACAAGCCATGGTCTAAACATCAGTCCAAAAAAGGATCTAAACTTGTTCACATACTGATGAAAATGAGAAAGATGAATCTGAAATCAGTCATTTACTTCATATCTTGACATTTGCATATCTGTTACTTGCCTTGGTTTTGCCTTGATCTCCTGTCTAATATCTTCTTTTAGTACACTTTCCTAAATCTTGATTGGAACACTGGAGTTGAAATCAGCTAAACTGCAAAGGCCTCACATAGTCCATCTTTAATTTATAGAATGTTCATGAACCGTTGTTATTAAATTTATGTTATTAAATTAAAAGAAGTAAGACTTGGATGAACATAAAAATCATCAAGAAAAAATATTCATTAAATTAACTAATCAGTGATTCATAGAAAGTACTACCGTATCACATACACTGTATGTCCAAATATTTGTTGACAATCATTCTCATGAATGCTGCTGTATACTACTCCAGTCACTTGGAAACTGGAGAAAACTGAAGGCCATTTCCTCGGCCAAAAAATTTGAGGTATTCTAACACTTTTGACCGGTAGTGTATGTTGCACCTATTGCTGACACAGATCTGCAAATGCTCACACACAGCTTGTCTAGTCCCTCTAGCGAAGTATTGTCAACAGCTGAAGCAAATAAACATGAACTATTGGCACCATGTCTAACGCCAGGAGATTTCTAGAGAGGTAAAGGTAAAAAGGTGCACGTATTTGTCACTGTACAGCATACAGCGAAATGTGTCCTCCGCATTTAACCCATCTGGTAGTGAACACACACTCACACACACACACGTGTTAGGGGCAGTGAGTACACACACACACCCAGAGCGGTGGGCAGCCAACTCCAGCGCCCGGGGAGCAGAGAGGGTAAAGGGCCTTGCTCAAGGGCCCAACAGTGGCAGCTTGCCAAGCCCGGGAATCGAACCCACAACCCTGTTATCGACAGCCCGGAGCTCTAACCGCTGAGCCACCACTGCTCACCCACATTGAATTGTACATATGGTACTCACGATTGATCATGATCATGTTATGTAATAATTCATCAATACATTAATCTTAAATACATTAAGATTAATCTGTAATTTTAGAATTTTCTCATGATGTCACCATTTTTGTCATTTCCTAGTAATCACTATGATATTGATTATGATCTTACAGCTGATGACAAAAAAACTTTTCTCTCAGAAATGAAAAAGTCATTGGATGTGGAGTACTTAATAATAAAGCTAAGGTTCACCAGGCCAAGTTGTAGATACTGTTGCTGTCTACACTTGGTCAATTCCTTACATGTAAAACAAAGGTTTAAGAGTCAAATTTATGACAAAAATGTAGAACAATATCTGAAAAGTAAATTAATTATACAAATGTGTATCCGGGGGGCCCCAACATTACCAAATCCACTCCTGGTTCTCTGCTCAAGAAAAACAAACAAACAAGTTAAAATTGTTGTATACTGTTTTTATTTTTAGATTTTTAGCTGGTGTTATGTGGTAATGATAGGGCCATTAACAGTGAGTGGTTCAGTATACAGTGGGGAGAACAAGTATTTGATACACTGCTGATTTTTCAGGTTTTCCCACTTGCAAAGCATGTAGAAGACTGTAATTTTTATCATAGGTACTCTTTAACTGTGAGTGATGGAATCTAAAACAAAAATCCAGAAAAATACATTGTATGATTTTTAAATAATTAATTTCCATTTTATTGTGGGAAATAAGTATTTGATACACCAGATACAAAAGAAACTTAATATTTGGTACAGAAACCTTTGTTTGCAATTACAGAGATGAGACATTTCCTGTAGTTCTTGACAAGGTTTGCACACACTGCAGCAGGGATTTTGGCCCACTCCTCCATACAGATCTCCTCCAGAGCCTTCAGGTTTCGTGGCTGTCGCTGGGCCACACGGACTTTAAGCTCCCTCCAAAGATTTTCTATTGGATTCAGGTCTGGAGACTGGCTAGGCCACTCCAGGACCTTAAGATGTTTCCTACGGAGCCACTCTTTAGTTGCCCTGGCTGTGTGTTTTGGGTCGTTATCATGCTGGAAGACCCAGCCACGACCCATCTTCAGTGCTCTTACTGAGGGAAGGAGGTTGTTGGCCAAAATCTCACGATACATGGCCCCATCCATCCTTCCCACAATACGGTGCAGTCGTCCTGTCCCCTTTGCAGAAAAGCATCCCCAAAGAATGATGTTTCCACCGCCATGCTTCACGGTTGGGATGGTGTTCTTGGGGTTGTACTCATCATTCTTCTTCCTCCAAACATGACGAGTGGAGTTTAAACAAAAAAGTTCTATTTTTGTCTCATCAGACCACATGACCTTCTCCCATTCCTCCTCTGGATCATTCAGATGGTCATTTGCAAACTTCAGACGGGCTTTGACATGCGTTGGCTTGAGGAAGGGCACCTTGCGTGCACTGCAGGATTTTAATCCTTGACGGCGTAGAGTGTTACTGATTGTTTTCTTTGAGACTGTGGTCCCAGCTCTATTCAGGTCATTGACCAGGTCCTGCCGTGTAATTCTGGGCTCATTCCTCACCTTCCTCAAGATCATTGATGCTCCACGAGGTGAGATCTTGCATGGCGCCCCAGACCGAGGGAGATTATCCGTTATTTTGCATTTCTTCCATTTTCTAATAATTGCACCAACAGTTGTTGCCTTCTCACCAAGCTGCTTGCCTATTGTCCTGTAGCCCATCCCAGCCTTGTGCAGGTCTACAATTTTATCCCTGATGTCCTTACAAAGCTCTCTGGTCTTGGGCATTGTGGAGATGCTGGAGTCTGACTGATTAAGTGTGTGGACAGGTGTCTTTTATACAGGTAACGAGTTCAAACAGGTGCAGTTAATACAGGTAATGAGTGGAGAACAGGAGGGCTTCTTAAAGAAGAAGTAACATGTCTGTGAGAGCCAAAATTCTTACTGGTTGATAGATGATCAAATACTTATTTCCCACAATAAAATGGAAATTAATTATTTAAAAATCATACAATGTATTTTTCTGGATTTTTGTTTTAGATTCCATCACTCACAGTTGAAGAGTACCTATGATAAAAATTACAGTCTTCTACATGCTTTGCAAGTGGGAAAACCTGAAAAATCAGCAGTGTATCAAATACTTGTTCTCCCCACTGTAGATATAATCAGCTATTCAACCTGTTCTAGACTTTTCTAGTTAACCTGATTTTCATTAGTTATAAGGTTAGGTACAGTATTTATACCATGGTTGGGTTTAGAAGAAGCCATTTGGAGGAATGCTTTATGGTCCACAATGAGCTACTCAAGCCCAGGAACACTGTACTAACTGTGAAGCTTGGTGGTAGTAGCATCATGTTCTGGGGCGGTTTTTCTGTCAGTTGGCACTGGTTCATTGCACAAAGTGAATGGAAAAATAAAGTAGGATGACTACCTGCAGAATTCTTCAGCATAGTCTCAAAGCATCTGGTATGGGGTTGAAACTTGGACACAACTGGGTGTTCCAACACTACAGTGACACCAATAAACACATACACATAAAGTGGATTTGCCAAAATGAGTGGTCAAATATCTTACTAGAAATCTGCCAGAAGCTTATTGATGGCTAACCAATAGCGTCTAGTCATTGTGCAACTGGCAAAGGATCATTTAACCAAATATTAGTTGTGCTGTATTTATATTTATGACCTTGGATATAGTATTTTCACCCAGTGTTGATTTTACAAAGCCCTCTGCTAAACAAAAACAAAACTCTGCAATAAGCATATTTTTTTTACTAAAGATGTATGCTGTAACACATTCTGCCCAGTCCAATATTGCCATGAATGTCATGTCCATGATGAGTGAATGTAGACTTCTGACTACAACTGTACTTCACACACATACACACACGTACAATTATGCTTATACATCTTACACATCTATTTTTGCACATGGGAGTGAGATCCATCATGAGAGATTTGATTAGGACATAACTAATAAACCTTTTTTTTTAACTAAAACTGGACAAAACTGGAGTGATCTGTATATTTAAATTCTTCATACAGTTCACTTTTTTACCACTTGAAGGCAGTCTATGCAAGGTTCATCAAAATACCATTCAAACCACCCACTATACTCTACCCACACTTTTGACGGATTTCATTTTGGACTGTGGTCTGTATGTTCCTGTATCCATTCACTACTGGAAAGCTGGATATTTACAAGTTCAAGCTAGTGAATAGGACCATACTGCTTAATAAGCCCACCATCTGAAACCATGACGGATGTTTTGGATGTTTTCTCTCTGCATATATGTCATAGGGTTGGACTATGCAAATTAAACCTGTGTGTTAGCCTTTAAAGTCGATACATACAGCTTAACACTTCACCAGCAGCTTGTAATTGATTACAACAAGATTGATCATTTTAGCTCTTTGGGATGGATCTGAGCAGCTTCCTGAGCTACATCGCTGTTTCACTACTGATTCAATGTTTGTCCAACTCTGTTTTATGTTTAGAATAAATTCAGTTACGTTCTTTAAAAGTTTTAAATGTCTATAAATGCATGTTTCTCTGTTCCAGTTTCCTGCGGTCAGACACTGACTGAATCTGAACCAGTGGTCATCAGACCTGGAGAATCTCATAAACTGACCTGCACAGCCTCTGGATTGGATTTTGATAGCTACTGGATGGCTTGGATCAGACAGGCCTCTGGAAAAGGGCTGGAATTTGTGTCAACTATCGAGTATGACAGTGATAGGAAGTATTATTCTAGTGCTGTAAATGGAAGGTTCACCACCACCAGAGACAACAGCAAGGATCAGGTGTATCTGCACATGAGCAATGTGAAGACTGAAGACACTGCTGTTTATTACTGTGCTCGACACCCACAGTGACACAAGATGTTGCAGTGCTGTACAAAAACACTACTGTCATTAAACAGACTTCCTCTACTCATTTCTACTAGTCAAGAAACAGAGATTTGACAGAACAGGATGAATCGAATGTGTTTTATTTGATTTCTAATTCCTGTTATATTTTATTTGAATGGTCCAATACAGCAGCCCATTTATTTATTGATATGTCAGGTATGATCAGCTATTCAACCTGTTTTTTTCTGTTCTAATCATAAGAGTGTTCTCCAACAACACTCCTCTAGACCTGACACAAGTGTGCAGTAGAGTACAGAATGAACTGAAGGTGGTCTGTTTAATTACTTATTAATCTAACTTTACTCAGATGGTACACTATGGCATCCTGTAGATCATCTAGAGATGTTCACATTGGATCATGGTTAATTGAGGAGCTTGGATAAGGGGTTAGGTTTATTTTTAAGGTTAAAGATAAAGTTAGGATTAGAATATAAGATAATAGATTAGATAATAAGATATATAATATTTGAATATGGTTTAGGGTTAAGGATAATCAAAGTGAATATTATAGATATTTAGCTTAATGTAAGTTAAAAGGTAAGTTAAGTATCAACAAATATCTAAAATGTATCATCTACATACAGCCTTACCCTTATTTCTAATATCTCATAACATTCACACAAAAACCTTATATTCCCAATTTTGCTGGGTTTTTTTTACATAATGTGAATCTGACAGTTATTCTTTACATTGTTTCAAACTATGATAAATGATGAATAGACCAATAGAAATGCTCCTACATGACTGGAATCTATTAATTTTTACATTGACCTTTGAAAGTTAAGACGGTTTTCTTTCTTTTCCTGTAAAGTTGTCATTTTGGAGAAATTAGTTTGTTTGTGTGGCATTGATGATATATGTATTTTCAGGTATGATAGATGAAATAGTCATTTCATTTTTATTATAGTTTTATACTGTTTTTTCAATTTTATACAGCTTTTTGTTAATTCTGCTGGTCTAGTGTTGGTTTAGCTGGTCACCCACAGGATGTCAGTGCTAGTTCTCCACCATAACATAGCAGCATCCACAAAATATCAAATGCAGGTTTTGCTGGTGACCAGCCATGCTGGCCTATATTGTTTTTTCCAGGACCATTCTTTTTCACGGCATTTTACAAACTTGTGTTTGTTTGTGTGTTTGTTTATTTGTTTGTTTGTAATACAAAAACACACATGTCATCAATTTAGCAATTTTAGATTAGGGAGAGCCCATTTTACACCTTTCTGTAGCTTTACATTAGAAGATTAGCATTTTAACTGTCGCTAAATGTGGAGTGTTTGGCGATTGTTTAAAACAGCCAACTGGTTATGAACTACGTAGTGTTCATTTTTTATGCTGCGATTTAATTAGCGATGTGTATGTTGTGCAATAATTTATCACATGTATGTGTTTGTATGTATGTATGAGTATTTTGGCAGAATTGTTGGTTTAATATATCACAGTTTTTAGCTTGGAATGGCCTGGGGCAGTAGAGTAATTATATGAATTAATAACTTCATATTTTTCTTTGTTTTTTTTATATGATGGTAAGAAATAGTGAAGGGTTTCTAAACTAATCTTCCAACTGTGGATGATGTCTGCGCAACACATCTATTTATATGCCATAGGGTTGGACTATGAAAATGAAACCTATGGTTCAGCCTTTAAAGTCGATACATGCAGCTTAACAGTTCACCAGCCGCTTGTAATTGTAATCACAGCAAGATTGATCATTTTAGCTCTTTGGGATGGATCTGAGCAGCCTCTTGAGTTGCGTTGTTGTTTCACTACTGATTCAATGTTCGTCCAACTGTTTTATGTTTTAAATAAATTCATTCATGTTCTTTAAAAGTTTTATATGCCTATGAATGCATGTTTCTCTGTTCCAGATTCCTGTGGTCAGACACTGACTGAATCTGAACCAGTGGTCATCAGACCTGGAGAATCTCATAAACTGACCTGCACAGCCTCTGGATTTAACTTTGATGGTTCCTGGATGGCTTGGATCAGACAGGCCCCTGGGAAAGGGCTGGAATTTGCTTCAACTATTGAGGATAACAGTAACAGGCAATTTTACTCCAGTGCAGTTAATGGAAGGTTCACCACCACCAGAGACAACAGCAAGGATCAGGTATATTTGCACATGAGCAATGTGAAGACTGAAGATACTGCTGTATATTATTGTACACGACATGCACAGTGGTGCAAGAATGTCCTGTGCTGTACAAAATCTGCAACTGATCATTCAAGCAAACTTCCTGTTCTCCTTTTTGCAGTTTTTAATGATGTAAACATAAGTTTGACATAACAGAAGTGCAAGAAATTGGTTGTGAACACTATTGGAAAGGCAAATATTGCTGCTGTCTAATGAAAAATATGTATCTCCATTTTTGTCCGTTTTTAGTGTTCTCATCGTTTGAACCCAGTAGCTGCTTCTGTCCACTGTGTAAATAATTCTGGGTGAATGGGCCAATAGAAATAGTCCAAATTACTTGAATTAATCTCTTATTTTACATTGACTTCCATTCAAAGTCAAGAACATTTTTGCCTTTCCCTGTAAAGTCGCCATTTTGGAGATGCATGTTTTTCATTGGACAGCGATGATAGGCGGTATCTGATTTATCTACACACTTCTGCACATGTCATTTGTAGTCACTTAAAACAGTAATCGCCAAGTCATTTAACTCTAAAATTCCATAATTTGCTCCCCACTCCAATTCCTCACTCCCATAATTGCATAACTTGGTTCTGTAATAGTTACTGAATAATTAGTAATAAGACAAGCTTGTCTGAGAAACAGAGAGGTCTAAGAGCCCAACAATGGCAGCTTCCTCAAACATACTTTGCTCCAGGGGTGCTGTAGCATGGTAGACTCTGTACTTTGACCCCAGATATCCAAAAGGATTGATTTAGTTGTCTTAGGAGGTCCAGAAGGACTATTAAAGACTCATGGACCCATGACACTGCCTTTTCTCACAGCTGCCCAGTGGCAGGAGGTAGCATAAAGACCCCAGCCAATCCCAAGGCAGCTAGGGTTTGGTGGTTCAGCGGATAGCGCACCAGGCTATTGATGATGGCAACAGTTGTGGGTTCAATACCTGGGCTTAGCAAGCTACTACCAATGTACACTTGAGCAAGACCCTCACAAGAGTCAGTATACAATTTTACTATAGACTAAAGAGACATTGACTACATAATGCTCAAACAAAGTTGTACTGGCCAAATGAGACTAAGCTGTAAAGGTTGTAAAACATGCGACTTTGATTAGCTGTTCCTGAGGTCAGATGTAAAAAATAGGAGTATAACATGTAGTGACAAGAGGATTTCAAATTAAAACTTACATTATAAACAGTGATTTATTGAATAAACAGAGTTTATTTAAGTTATTTCTACTCTTCAAAAAATTGGGGGATTTTCAGATACAAGGAAATCCTTCAAAATATGCCTATTACACAGCACAAGGAACCCTCCTTCTCAGTACAAAATAAAAATTGTTTTGTTTAGAGGCTAAACCTAGAAGAAACCAAGTATTTGTGAATAAGAGTATACACGTTGGATATTACCTTATTCGTTTAGGATTGGGAAGGTTTTTGTAGAGCTACTCCAGCATTACAAAGCACTGTGTTGCTATATCACACACAGTAATACACAGCTGTGTCTTCAGGCTGCATGTTTTGGCCTTGTAGAGTCACGGTGCTTCTAGAGGTCTCTTGAGTGATGCTGAACCTGTGCTTGAGTGAATCTGTGTAAGCTGTGCTTCCACCACTACAAACATAGCCAATTGATTCCATTGCTTTTCCTGCATGATGTCGAATCCAGAACGTACAGTAGCTGCTGTCGGTCAGGGCATATCCAGAGACTTTGCATTCAACAGTCAAAGACTGCCCAGATTGTACCACCAGGTGACCAGGCTGAACAAAATCAATTTGTCCACAAACAGCTGCAATGGAATAAAGACAGTAAGGTTACACCAACAATGACAATAAAGAGTAGCGTACGATTGTGTAGAGTAGACAGAAGAACTTACAGGATGCAGCTGCAAGCAGCACCAGAAAGCAGGCCAGGAGCATGGATTGTATTGAGAGTGTCAGAATCTGTTACTCCAGGGACAGTCTTTATTGTAAAAAAGGAGGAGAGAGCATTTGCATTATGTCTTTTTGTGGGCGTGGTTTACTATGCCCAGTTAAAGGCAGTAACAACTAGGGGGAAAAGCAACTTGTACCTTGACCCTGTAACTTGACCCCACATTTCTAAGCTGGGCTATGCAAAAAGATTGATTTAGATGTCTAAGGAAGTCCAAAAGGATTATTAAGGACTCCACCTGCCCATGACATTGCCTGTTCTCACAGCTGCCCAGCGGCAGGAGGTAGGGTAGCATGAAGACCACCCCAGCTAGTTCTGAGGCAGCTTCTAGGCCATCAAAATGACGTGAGCACTGGTGATTCAGGGGTTAGAGCACTGGGCTATTGATGACAGGGTTGTAGGTTCAATACCTGGGCTTGGCAAACTGCCACTGTTGGGCAACTACATTGTTAATCGATTTATACTCTTATTCTCTTATTCTTTGTTTGTCTTTATCACATTTTTCATTGGCTAACCTGTCCCACAGCCAGCTCTTACTTTTAACTGAGTAATTGTGTTTTAATAAAGTATGTTTCCCCTAAACACCCCTGAGAATTTATTTCACAGCCACTTCAGTGGACATCCAGCCTCATAGACCTAGTTTAGCATCTTGTGGGAACTGTATTAGTATAAGTGCTGTAGTCAGAGAGGCTGAAAATGATGTTGCTTAAGAAAGGAAGGAGGCAAGCGAGGACCTCAGCCGTCTCTCTATCCAGCTGATTTTCTAAAGCGGAACAATGCCATCTAGTGAATAAACTAACAGAAAGTGAGACAGGAGCTGGAGCTGACAAGCTCCACTGAAGGGTTCCAACAGATAGCCTGACTGTTTATGTCAACAAAGTCCCAAAATGTCAAATAAAGATGAGAACTTTTGATTCAATGCTTTATTGTGACCTTACATCCAAACTTTAAACACCACTGAGATCCCAAGAGCAGGACTATGATAATACACTATACATCCAAATATTTGTGGACACCCCTCCTAATGAATGTATTCAGCTACTTTAAGTTGCACTCATTGCTGACACTGCTGCCATCCCACCCTGTATTGATTCTGCACATTTTTCCAGGTGGCAGCATAAAAAAGTGCCTCTTCAGCCTGGGGAGAATGAACATGGTGAGCAGGAAGACTGAGCTGCCAGTAGACTGAACAGATGTACACATGTGTTGAGACTGTTAGAGTCCCACGTGGGCTGTTATGTTCCTTTTTGGTTTTCGTTTGGAGTGATGGAGGTTTGAGCAAAAATAAAGGCATGTGAGTCACTTGAACATCTGCATTTGTGCTGTGTGTGAACCTCGCTGCCTACCGGATCACGGTGGCCATGTCTATTGACACATCTGTGTTAATACAGCCTATACTTTAAAAGTCTCTATTCTACATTTCTCTTGTATATTATTTTCCCCCAGAGGTCAACGTATAATATTTGTGCAGTGTTGTGTACCAAAGATATTGTCCAACCTTTTATAATAATAATAACAACTTTTATAATAATAATTTTAAAATATTGGGAGGTCAATCAGAAAATAGGTCATTTATATGTATATGAGGTACCGGAGATATTTTCCAAACTCTCGTTACCCACAGAATGTGTTACTCTGTCTTTAAGACTTAAGTGACATTAATTAGTTACATTGTATACATATAAATGACCTCTTGTCTTATTGACTGCCTTATATTGCATCAAGCAGTCTGTCAAACATTTTTTGCTTTTTCTTAGAGAGTGGGGTTGAGGTAGAGTTCCTGTAGGCTAGTTAAAGTTACAGCTATGTAAATTATCAGGTTTTCTATTAAACTTCTATTAAACTTTTCTATTAAAGCTTTTAAGGAGTTTTTAAAAGCTTTCCATGGCATCTTTTCTTTTATCTTCCTCAGCAAGGAAATTATGATCTTGCTTGCATATCTACATTCATGTCCAACTTTCAAATACACCAGAAACTTGTTTTTGTGAACTTCGACAAAATTTAACACGACAGTTTATGCTGCAGTTATAATACAGAAAAAAATACTATACTAGTATAGTACTAAATGTATCTATACTAGATTCATTTCAGATGTCAAACTGTCAAATGTTTTTATGCAGCTTTGGAAGAGCAGTTAAGCAGCAAATACTTGGACACTTAAAGCTATGGACACTCCTTATTCAAATACAGCCCAGTATATATGGGCTCTAATGCAACACTTCCACACAATCTGTAATTCTCACTGGATGGTGCAAAGCTTTAGAAGCAAGATGATTCTGTGTTTTTGTATATTAACTGTATTATTTCAGTGTAAGTTCAGTGGCAGTTTGTCAGTTATCTCTAAAAACACCATTTAAATGTATTTTCTTTTTAAATATACTTAGTAGAATATGTCACAATTATTGAAAGCAATGTTTCAGCATTCCAGTGTTTTGAATTTATTTTCCAGATACTGATGGACAGTCATTGACCTCATCAGAGCCGGTGATGGAGAAGCCTGGGACTTCGGTCACCCTGTCCTGTTCTGTTTCTGGGCTTACTCTTAGCTGGTTGCACTGGATCCGTCAGAAACCTGGGAAAGGACTGGAATGGATTGGTCGCATTGATAGTGGCACAGGCACTATATTTGCCCAGTCTTTACAAGGTCAATTTTCCATCACTAAAGACACCAGTAAAAACATGCTGTACCTACAGGTGAAGGGCCTGAAAGCTGAAGATAAGGCTGTGTATTACTGTGCCTGAGGCTCATAATGGTAAAAGAATCTAGGTAGCAAAACAAAAACAGAATTTCTCTGCAAGTATGAACTGTAACTTCACTGTTTTGATGGTGTAGTAATAATTCATATTAAATAATCACATACTTTTTCTTATTATCATACTATCATCATATTATTCATAACTATTTTCTCTATGCCACTTCTTCTAAACTCCTCAGAAGCACCAGTGATTCCTGTTTTGTCCACACTGATATAACTTAAACAAGTTAAACAACTCATCCAGTGTGCATGGCTTTCCTAATTACCAATATAAATCTTTGGAAATTAGTGTAAAAAACGTCATTCAGCATAACAGGTTTTAAAAAGATGACATGATACATTCACAGCTACTGTTTAAACTTTCTTTCACCTAAAGGAGCTGTGTAGGCAGCATCTACCATGTTTTAAATTAAACAGCATTTGCTATGCAAAGTTTAACACCTCGTCCTTCCTTAAATAAAAAAAACCTCTCTGTCCTGAACATCAGCTCCAGATTTCTAGCGTATGAGGTCTACTGACGTGCAAAAACCATGTTCCTTCAGCTTCTGGTGGCTCTGGCAACTACAGCAAGTACAAGGTCATCTACTCCCTACTGAATGTGTGGGCTCTGAGAAATCTGAGAAATTCTGTTCTATTTTACTACAGCTGTTACAAGTGCAGTTGAACTGAAGCAGGCTGAATTTAAGCATGTGAAGCCAAGTGAGCCGTTCACCATTACCTGTGAAGTCTCAGGATACAAAGTGAGTGACAGCAGCTACACCACAGACTGGATTCGATATCCACCAGGAAAAGCAATGGGGTGGATTGGAGACTCTTCAGGAAACCTCAAGGATTCACTTAGCAGTAAATTCAGCATCTCTAAGGACATGGTGTCTTTACAGGCACAAAGCTTGCAAACTGAAGACACAGCAGTGTATTACTGTGCGCGGTACATAGACACACTAAGACAACGTAGCATCCTCCTCCCTCAAAAACATGTCGCCTACATGGGCGGGGAAAATGTGCTCCATCTTGTTTGTAGAGCCATGGAAAATTACTAAACATTTAAGCCAACAGGACGTCCCTAAGGATGTATAGTGATAAATATGTCCTGTTTCCCTCCATTTTATTTTAATTTTGTACCATATCAAATACCATATAACCATGTGATTAAAGTGGGGCTAATTTTATACTTTATGTTTTGTATATTTGTATGCAAATATACACCCTATGTCTACACTTTACATCTAAGCTTGACATTTATGTACACCAACTAGCCATAACATTACATCGATCTGCCAATCCTCCAATAAATAAATACTGCCAATAAAAATAAAGATGCCATGGAAACATGCAATGTTTAATGTCATCTAACCCAACAATATCAACCCTGTTATGACTGTGTCAACCCTGTTGAAATACTGCAAATCTTGGTTTTACAAATATTTAGGAAAACAATATATTTTACTAATATACACAAAATACTTCTGTATAGAAGAGGACTGTTAAGCAAGCTGTAAGCATATCTCTTTAAAAATTTCTCTAAAGAATAAGATACTCAGATGTGTGCTGTTGTTTTGTAAAGATAATAATATGAAAAATTGCTTCTGTCATTTAAACTTCTTATTCACTTGAATTATTTTTGGTGCTAATTCATGGCAATATATCCCCTTCATATAGCCATATGTCCATTACAGGGATGACGTGTAAGCAATATTTTAATATTTTAATATTAATATTAATATATAATATTAAATGTATATGTTCAGATGGCCCAGCAGTTTTTTTCCCAATAATATAAATGCCTAATATTTAATGTAGAAGCATAATTAACAAAAACAAAACAAAAACATTTTACATTTTAAAATAAAAAATGTCTTCTAATGACCCAAAACTGATCTTCATTTATTTAAAACTAAAACAAAATATGTTGATATTTCAAGGTGGTGTGGTGCACCAATGTTAGGGTTGTGAACAGGGAGTGGCACTTGAGCCATAGATCACTGCTTAACTACACCAAGAGGTTTTTGCAGAGGTGATCAACAGGGTGTATATAGCTGGAGCGCACAGTGATAAAACACTGTACAAAAAGCTTGGAGAGCTTCAAACGTGGGTTTTTTACATACTGACCACCCAAAGAACACTTTAACTCTTATATTAATCCAAAACTGCATCATTACTTGTGTTTAGGACAAACATTTTTAAAAAGGAGGATTAATATTTTACAGTGCACTGGGGAACGAAACTTTTTTTTTATGATGGGTCAAAAAAAAGAAACCTTGAGATGATTATCCCAAGATTATCATCCCAAGATCATTATCTCAAGATATATAGGGAAAACCTATCACCTGAGGGGGAATAAGGTTAGGTTGAGAAAAGTCTCTCAACATATATAAAGTAATTTTAAGAGCATTTCTCACCTTAACCTTTAGGTGGCATCAATACACTATTGACTATTATCTCCTCAAGCCTATTGTCTTTCTCTAAAACATTCTGTTGCATTTTAAAAACATCCTTCAAATAGTATCACTGTATGCTATAATATAGCGTTGTTTGGCAATACATAGTGCTAAATAATGGTCAGTCGTGAGTGGCATATTGATACCATCTACGGGGAAGTGTGGGTAATTAAGTTTTCCCTAAAGTTCCAAGATAATTACAATTATCCTAAGAAACGTTTTGGGATTTAAAAAAAATATTTGTACTTTTTCCCACATATCCTTTGGTGAGCTTCATAATATTAGTTCTTTCAATAGCAAATATGTATATATTCAGTCATTGCAAAATCTTGTGCAAATGTTATATAGCAAATACATAGACATGGTTATAAAGCACATGTAATCAAATACATGTTCTTATCTGGGTAAAAAGTGTACATTTAAAACTAAAAATGAAAATGACTAATAGAGCTGAAATCCGGGTCTGAGTTTTTGTCTCCCGTTGAATCACTGTGATACTGGGGTGGCACAGAGATACAGTCCAAAACAAAAACCTTGTCAGGCATTGACATCGATGGAAAACAATGTTAATCTAGTAGTCCAGAAGCATGAATAGGTTATTTTATGTCTCCAGTAGAAAAACAGCTATTATAATTGCCTGGGTTTAACACTATGTGCACCTAGCTGCATTATTGTTTTGCTGGTAAAACATTTGTAAGTGGCTTTAGATCATTTTGGACAGTGAAATCTCCTACTGTGAGATACCACAGTTGCAGCTCGGCTTGTAAATCCTGCACACTCGAGCAGCTCACACATCTCTAGCAGCTCTGTCTGGCTCATTGATGTTTCCTTTAGTTCACCTGAACAGTCTGACAAGCTTCTGATGCATCCTTTGGGTTGTAGATCTCTGCCGTTTTTGTTTGTATGAAGTTGCACAAGCCATGGTCTAAACATCAGTCCAAAAAAGGATCTAAACTTGTTCACATACTGATGAAAATGAGAAAGATGAATCTGAAATCAGTCATTTACTTCATATCTTGACATTTGCATATCTGTTACTTGTCTTGTTTTGCCTTGATCTCCTGTCTAATATCTTCTTTTAGTACACTTTCCTAAATCTTGATTGGAACACTGGAGTTGAAATCAGCTAAACTGCAAAGGCATCACAAAGTCCATCTTTAATTTATAGAATGTTCATGAATCGTTGTTATTAAATTTATGTTATTAAATTAAAAGAAGTAAGACTTGGACCTGTATGTCCAAATATTTGTTGACAATCATTCTCATGAATGCTGCTGTATACTACTCCAGTCACTTGGAAACTGGAGAAAACTGAAGGCCATTTCCTCTGCCAAAAAAATGGGGGTATTCTAACACTTTTGACCGGTAGTGTATGTTGCACCTATTGCTGACACAGATCTGCAAATGCTCACACACAGCTTGTCTAGTCCCTCTAGCGAAGTATTGTCAACAGCTGAAGCAAATAAACATGAACTAGTTGCACCATGTCTAGCGCCAGGAGATTTCTAGAGAGGTATAAAGCTCACCCACATTGAATTGTACATATGGTACTCACGATTGATCATGATCATGTTATGTAATAATACATCAATACATTAATCTTAAATACATTAAGATTCATCTGTAATTTTAGAATTTTCTCATGATGTCACCATTTTTGTCATTTCCTAGTAATCACTATGATATTGATTATGATCTTACAGCTGATGACAAAAAAACTTTTCTCTCAGAAATGAAAAAGTCATTGGATGTGGAGTACTTGATAATAAAGCTAAGATTCACCAGGCCAAGTTGTAGATACTGTTGCTGTCTACACTTGGTCAATTCCTTACATGTAAAACAAAGGTTTAAGAGTCAAATTTATGACAAAAATGTAGAACAATATCTGAAAAGTAAATTAATTATACAAATGTGTATCCGGGGGGCCCCAACATTACTAAATCCACTCCTGGTTCTCTGCTCAAGAAAAACAAACAAGTTAAAATTGTTGTATACTGTTTTTATTTTTAGATTTTTAGCTGGTGTTATGTGGTAATGATAGGGCCATTAACAGGGAGTGGTTCAGTACATGAGCTATAGACCTCTACTGAATTAGACCAAGAGGTTTTTTCAGAAGTGATAAACACAGTGTATGGCTACGGCGCACAATAATAAAAAACTGTACAAAAACCTCAGAGAGGCTAAATAAACAAAGCATGTCTACAAAAGTGTTTTTCCTTGCTGAACAACAAAAGATCACTTTAACTTACATCAATTAAGTAGCAACTGCTATATTACATTAAAATATTCGAATTTTAACAAAAGGATTAATATTTTACAGAGCCCACAATGAAACACTAGGGAAGAAACATTTACATGGGTTATTGTATAATAAGTAAAAATGTCATTTTCACACTAATAATATTAAAAGTTTTCTTTAAATAGTTATGGCAAGATAATCTCAGGATACATCTTAATATATATATATTTTATGAATTACCTGGACATAATTTTCTTAACATAAGTAAGTTGAGATAATAATTTCAAGAAAATTACTTTTCCCACTAAAATTGTGGGAAAAGTTTGTTTCTCATTTCAGATTTTTAGAAACCAAATGCAATTGAAATATGTCACTTTATATAATATGACAGTTTTCTGTTTTCTAAAATGCACTAGTGCATGGACATCATAAGCACATTATCCACCTTACCCTGCAAATGGCATCAATACACATTTATCTCCTCAAGTCCTGTTTATTTTTCAGTGGTGCTGGATTGATATTTTAATGGACATTAACCATTATTCAGCACTTTATTCTGAAGTCAGCCTCAAATACAATAGCCACAAAGTTGTCCGAAGTTGAAGTTGAGCTTTTGAATAAAAATGGTTCCTTGAATATATGTGTGTAACCCTTTCTCCAAAACAGCGTGTTGAATGTTTCAAACGACACTTTCATATAATATAATAGAATTACATTGTTTGGTGATATGTATTGTTATAGGTCAGTGTTCTTTAGAATAGCTTGAATCAAGGATACCTCAAAAAAAAAAAACATGGGTAGATAATAGTGAATAGCATATTGATACCATCTACGTATTGATACATCTACAATTGTCTTGAGATAAATATCTTAAGACTTGTTTATTTGAGGTATGTGATTTTGATTATGAAAACAATGTCGCAATGAAAGCAACATAGCAATGTCCTTATAGAATTGTCTATCCCTGCATATAGTATAATTTAAATCAAAAAAGGAAATACATTTTTAAATATAAATGATAACTTACCAAGAAATTAACAGTGTAGGTTAGCTGGTCTTAGTTTTTGTCTTCCTCTATATCACTGTGATATGGGTGGCTGGTGGACCACAGAGATACAAACCTAAACAAAAACCCTGTCAGTTATTGACATTGAAGGAGAACAATGTGAATCTAATAGTTGGGCATGAAAAGGTTATTTTCACCAACGAGCAATTATAATCTCATGTGTTTAACACAGTGTGCTTTGAGCTGCATTATGTTTTTGGTGGTAAATATCTGTAAGTGGCTTTAGATTGTCTTGGGCAGTGATCTCTCCCACTGTGAAGGTTTTTGTACAGCTACTAGCAACAGAATGATCACAGTGATGCTTTTGACTACTGGGGGAAAGAAAAACTAAATTGCTATTGGTCAGATTATTCTTTATGGGTTATTTTAAACCTTAATGGGTAAACTTTGTCTTTTGTTCAGTCTATCTATCTAATAAGTTTGACAAAATATTTGCAAAAATATATATGTATAAAAGCTAGCTTGGTCAAGACAATCAGATATTTATAAAATAGTAAAACATCAACCACACAACAGACATGTAGGTTATTAGATTATTTATTATTATTTTTATTATTATTTATCGTAAAAAAGTGCTGTTTAAAATGCTGTCTAGACTGTTCAATTATTTAAATAATCATACACTATTTATATTGCACCAAACTAATCAATTAAAATTTAAAGTACTTCACAATCAATAAAAAAAAAACATAAAATGTTAAAATACATTTATATATCAATTTGAAATAAATACATCAAAAGTACGAAGATGTACATAATTAAGAAGGATGAATAATGAAATTAAATGAATAAATCTGATATTAAGGCTATGTCAAACCATCTTAATTTTCGCTGGAATTCAATGCGAAATTATTTTATTCTAAGCCATTTATATTGGTCCATTTATCATTATATTTGTGCACAAGTAATGAACTGCCAGATTCATATTATGTCAAAAAACAGACAAACCCAACAGACAATGGGTAGTTACAGTTACATAAAAGTGCCATCATTAAATCAGCCATATTAAGCCCCAAATTTGTTCTGCATTTTTAAAACTATACTTTAAATAATCACTTCCAGTATTCAACAATTTAAAACACAAAATGACTCAATCTTTTAGTGACAATTATGTGCTAATGGTGATAAATGAATACATTTTCTTTGATGATTAATAATATTTTAACACTGATGATTTTGTTTGGCATGTCATCTTCAAAGCCACACTTAGTCTATATTAGTCTATGCACAAAAAAATAATTAATGGCCATGTATGTTCATGAATGAGGTGTTAGGGCATGGTTTAGACTTAAAAACAGGTTTGGAACAATTATAATCAAGTTGAAGTGCCACAAAATACATTCTGGTTTTTTTTTATATTCCTTAATATGCATTCATTTTTCCATATTGAATATTATTTACCATTTTTAATCTTCAATAGGGCATTTCAGATGCAGTGTAAATTTAGTATGATGGCATAGTTTTAAATGTCTGTAATGTTTTTTTTTATTTTTTTTTAATAAAGGTTGGAAATTTTGATATACAAACTTCTTTCTTACCCTACTCAGTTTGTTGATGTGGTGTGTTGCAAGGTATACTCTTAGATGGCATAAAAGAACCACTAGTTCCATGAAAAATCTTGTTCATAAAAGAAATGTGCTAGGATAAAGAATCTTTAAACTAGTGTAAAACCTAGTTTAATTACACAGTTTACACAAATCCCGTCTACAAACATGGTTATATTCGTTTACATGTTTTTGATGTGTTTGTGAGCATACGATTCTCTTCTCATACAATTCCTTTTCATGTCATGCAAGTTTATTTTTGTAAATAAAATATGCAAGTTTCAAGTTTCACATATTAAACAAATAAATTCTCAGAACTAGACCTCCATGCCAATAATCATTTAGTAATATTTATTTCTAAGAGTGTAAGAATATACTCTGCAACTTTTTTCTGCACTCTTTCTAGTCAGTGAAGACATCTGCACAAGTCAAAAATATTTGCTGAAAGTTCAGAGATGGACCTGTTCTACGTTTTGGTGCACAAAGAGGAAGTGAGAATATCTAAAAACCTCTCACATGTGTAAACATTCATCAACGGAAATAACTGAAACCCTTTAGGGATTTACTGGCAGTCTTCCAGTGAAACGTTTTCTAAGATCTACCAGGCTCTCTTCATATATTGACAGTATTAGTGTCAATATATTAAGAGACAGTAGATATGTAGTAGATATGTGAAAATTCTTATATTTAAAGTCCAGCATTCCAGCCACCAAACCGCTACTGCCAACCATTCAACCACCATGAACACCAAAACTGATTTCCAATCTTCCTTCCAAGCATTTCTGCTTTTCTTGGTTAGGGCAGACTTCCCATAAACACTGAGTACAAGGCAAGAATATGCTCTGGACAGGGTTCCACACACACATACACTCTCAGAGATAATTTAACATAGCAAAATATGTATTTATGAACAAATGTACCTATAGGAACCCACATAGACACCAGGAGAAGACAACAAATCTCTCACAGTGGATGGAATGTGGATTAAACCTTACACCGCCAGGCCCACGGTGCTGTGTGGCACCGAAAACTTGTGGCATTACCTGCCATTTGATGATGGCAGATATGACTAAACTCTATAGAAGACCTAGATCAATGCTATTATGGATGTACTATTATTGTCATATACAGTGGGGTCAAAAAGTATTTAGTCAGCCACGGATTGTGCAAGTTCTCCTACTTAGAAAGATGAGAGAGGTCTGCCATTAATACAGGCAACAAGTGTAGGACAGAAGAGCTTCACCAAGAAGACGTTACAGGACTGTGAGAGCCAGAAATCTTGCTTGTTTGTGGGTGACCAAATACTTATTGTCCACCATAATTTTCAAATAAATTCTTCCTACAATCCTACAATGTGATTTTCTGGATTTTTTCTCATTTTGTCTCTGATTGTTGAAATGTACCGATGATGAAAATTGCAGACCTCTCTCATCTTTCTAATTAGGAGAACTTGCACAATCAGTGGCTGACTAAACACTTTTTGCCCCCACTGTATGTTTTGTCTATGAACAAACTATCAAACTAAAATCTGTGGATTGCAATTCGTGGCATGAGTTTATAATACCAAATAAGCCCATGTAAATCCCAAAACATGTGAAGCAATGAAAAAAATTAACTTTTTTTGTTTAGATCACTGTTGTGTCTGGAGGAGGATAAATGAAGCATGGTGGCTCGGTGATGCTGTGCTTTGCTTCCTCTGGCACTGGAAACCTGCAGCATGTGGATGGCAAAATGGATTCAATTAAATTTCAGGAAATCCTAGGAAAAAACCTAAAGCTTGGGCATCATTGAACCTTCTACTAGGGCAATGATCCCAAGCATTCCTTGAAGTCCACCAAGGCTTGGTTTCAGAAGAAGTCCTGGAATATTCTGCAGTGGTCCTTATAGTCACCTTACTTGAAATCCATAGAAAATCTTTGATGGGATTTGAAGAAGGCAGTTGAAGCAGCAGCAACTTAGTGGTCTAAGATTCTCATTTGATAATAACAGCAAAAGCATGGTCTACTAAGTACTAAAGATGCTTGTCATGAAGGGGTAGAGCCCTAAATGATCTTACAAAACCCAATCCTGACAGCACTAATGAACAAAACATGTACAATGTATTTCACAGTCTTTCTGACTTTCCAATCTTCATGAATATGTTTTATACACTTCGTAGAACTTACAAACTGTACCCAGAGGGGAATAAAAAGGTGTAATTGTGTTATGTCAGGCTCTGTAAAATGTCAATATTTCTATATCACAAACAATTTTAAAGAAAATAAGTAAGAATTACAGAATTTATTATAGTACAGTACATTCTACTAGCCTGAAAAGTATCATTTGGATTGTACCAATTGTGGAACATCTTGCTATTTTTCATTGCATAAATGTATATGTGATGTCTTTGGAATGTATAAACATCTAAACATTTAAAACATCATCCATTAGGTTGCCTTGGTTCAATATAGAAGTATTAAGTATGATTGAGGTAGTACTTCAGGCTAGATTAATCCCTTTGGGTTATTTCATTATTAAATATTTGGGTTTTGAATCTTTTTAAGTCACATGCTAAATAATTCAAAAACATTACCCCCGCTTGCTTTATTGTCAACTGAAGCAAGCATGGTCAAGAACATCTACTCAATAGGCTTTCAAAATCAAATATTCAGTATATGTATTTTATATGGCTATTCTTGGTTTAGTTAAGTTTATTAGGGCTCTTTTGCTAATACTTTACCTCCTTAAATTGCAAGAAAAACAAGTATTTTTTCTTGCAATTGCAAGATCAAAAGTAAAATATAATATTTTAAAATTACAGGAGAAACAACTTTTTTTTTTTTTTTTTTTTTTTTTTTTTTTACAGACAAACCACAAACATTTTTGGTTATGTTGAGTACACAAGATAAATGAAGTTGTGATATCTTGTGTTATCTTGAGATGACGAAAAATAAGTTGTGATCAAGGTAAAAAAAATCTTACTTTGAAACTGCAGGAAAAACAAGTTGTGATTCAGAGTAAAATATTTTATTTTAAAATGACAAGAAAATAAGTATATGTTCACAAGAAACAACTTTTAAGATCATGAACAAGTTTTTTGTAAAAAAAAAAATGTGATATAGAATGCAGAAAAATATGAATAACTCATCATTCTTCCTGCACTTCTTGTCCTGTACATGTCAAAATGTCATGTTGTCTTAACTTCCCTGCATTGTTTAAAAAAATATTTATTAATGGGACAAATAAGTTCTTCTTTTTTAAATAAAATACAAACACTATATTTTTGTACAAGTGCATATTGACTGAAACTTTTATGTGTACACAACCTCATGAAAACATCAGTACCATTATGTGACCTCTTTTTTTATGCCCTATGTTAGACAGAAAAACTACCTTCTGTCGAAATCAATGGAGTTCAATTCAATAATAGGCTTTATGCTTAAAGTTGAGTGAACATCTTTATCTTTTTTAAATGGTGACTTCTGCAGCAGCCATTACTCTGGGGAAAGTTGGCCAAAATACAATAAATGTTCTTGAGCACTTCTTCCCAGAAAAGTTCAGTGTGAAGTGGACAGAAGACGGCCATGAGGTCAAGAGCCTCGAATGGACAGCCATGGAAAATGTCCCAGGCTCTAACAGTTACAAAGTCATCAGCTTACTCTGCGTCAGTCAGAATTCTACAAAGAAGGACACTGAATACAGTTACACATTCCAACAAGACGTACACAAGCAGAATGATGTTTAGAGATATTTTTTATTCATTGTTATTGTGATTGTTTTATAATCATAATCATATTGGAACACTCAAAAATGCAAAACTCTGTTGTATATTATTGGTAATACTTGTTTTCTGTTTTATCTCTTTTTTGTAGCTCAATTATTTATTTTTGAAAATTAATTCCCCATTGCAAAAGGAACTGTTTAAACTTCAAGCCAAGGTGTCATGGACCATAATCTTGGAGATGTGTGCATCATGTGGATATTGAACAATGGTCTGTACAAAGAAGCCAACAGCATGGCCCGCATCAGCAAAAAGGACAACGCGTCAGTTGTCCTCAGCTACTTAACTATGCCTGGAAAGGATTACAGCAATGGAAAGAAAATTATCTGTGTAGTCATGCATGCCATGAAAGACTCACCAAAAGAAACAAAAACATCCATGAGATCCATATCCTGAATGGAAATGTCATGTGCCAGAATGTCACTAAGAGTCCTCTCAGGCCTAGATAATCAGGAAGATTCGCATGTATCTGGCTGATTGAGATGTTCCTTTAGTTCACATGAATGGTATGAGATGCTTCTTGTCTTGATGCTTTGATTGAGTAATGTTTATCTCCTTGTTCACTCATTTTGTGCCTTTTGTTTGCATTGTGATGTTGCACAGGCTATAGTCTAAATATCATATATCTAAACCACATTACTGTGATACAATAATGAACATGTTTTGTGTAGGGTGCTTTGACAGAAGCTTTAGTAGAACCACTTTTGGTTCCAGAAAGAAATAAATAGATAAAATAATAAATATTTGTGGAGATATCTTTAGTGTCTTTAGCATATTTATGTAAAAATAAATGTATGTTATACTTTAATTCATTAATATTATAATTGCAAGTACACTTTGATCACATTAAATGCATATAATAGTATATATTTTTAATAAATAGATTGCAATGGAGTAAACCCTTAGTTAAAAAATGAGTTTTTTTAGACCACACTTGAAATATCACATGACATTAGTCTGCTGTAAATTGTTTTTACACAAAGTCTGTTGTAGTAAAACTGGATATATCCCACATATTACTCAACTGAATAAGGTGAACATTAGAGATCATTTTACAGATTACTAATAACTAATAATAATTGAGTTTATTTTGTTGCTATGACAGATGGACAGTGATTAGCCCATGCAAGCTTACAAACAGTGCACACAAAAATAATTTATCATTGTAATGCAGTTGTAATACTTAAACTTACATAAATACATTTGAGTTTCACTTTAAGTATACAGTATGTAACATATAAGCTTATATGCAGTAGTATGTTTAAATTCTAACCAAGTATACTTAAAATAGTTAAAATGTAGTACAATTAAATACACTTAACTCTGGATGCTATGGCAAGGGGCACACCTTATGAGCAGTGTCGGGTAAATATTCCAAGTAACTGTAATTCCAAGTTCATCCAGCATATACAATAGTTCCTCTCCCCATCTTCCCCTTTTATTTACTCCATTTATTTACAAACCAAATGTAAAAATATTTACTATTTTACTATTTAATATTTACTATAATTACATCACTAGGTGCTGAGTATCATCTCTGGTAATGCATTGCTAAGCTTTAACTGCAGCCACTTTCAGCTCTTGCTTGTTTCAGGGCCTTGTTCTTTTAAGTTGTCTCTGTTGCACATGCCCAGTTGAATTTAAATTGTGTGACTGTTTGAAAAAACATCTGCATTGATAATGTACACTTTAATTACATCTGATTAGTTTTTAAAACTGTTCAACTGTGAAGCAGAAGCAGAAGGCCATATTCAAGGCAATACATATGTCCCAAATATTATTGAGGACACTGTAAAAATAAAAAAACAGGGTGGCAGTGCAAAGCTGTTTCTACACTAGTTTATAATTAATATTTCTCAAGAGATCACACAAACACACACAAAACAAAATGCATATTTAAGTCTTAAGTTATGTTTCTTTTGGCAAGAATAGCCAAGCACTGGTAAAATTGCCAATCACTTTTGAATTGTGTAAAATAAAGCACAATTTAGGTAGGATGTCCAGATAGGACTAATGAAAATAAATATATTTTAATTGAATAAGAATTTAATTAAATAAGATTGAATTTAATAATTAAAATACCAATTGTCAAAAATACATAATCTGCATAGTTAGATTAAAACATGGTTCCCCAAAATGTGTAGTTTTAAGGAACTAAACAAACTTTTACAAAAGACTGTATATATATATATATATATATATATATATATATATATATATATATATATATATATATATGCATGTTTTTATTATTTTGTTATTTTGAAAAGTGAATTAAAATAATAACATACTGGAAAAAAGAAATTTGATTCTCTCATTCTAATAAACGGGGTGCTTTGACTGATGTGGAAATAAAACCTGGACTGAAACCTAAAGATAACCTAAAAAATAGCAGGTGGAATCTCAAACACTTCAAAAGAGGCTAATAAGGTGATATGTTGCTGCAATGAGTCAATGAGCTTTCTTCATTAAAGTGTTCATTCTTCAAAAATGCCTAACCTGCCTGAGATCTTGTGTTTCTGCAAATGTTTCATCTAGAGTCAAGTCTTAAATATTGATTAACTAAAGCTGCCTTATTTTTTTTAAAAGCAGGTTGAGAAATAAAGATGTGGGAGGAATTAAGCACTAACGTAACTGGTTTTTGTACAGCAATATGTGGCTGTGGTTACTACGACCACAGTGTTTTACAGGTTGACAAAAACCCCAGACTGGAGACATTAGAATCTGTGATATGTCACCGAGAGGGATTCAGTGAGACAAGATCTGGTGACAGGGATCTGGTGATGCAGACTCAATCAATTTAATACAATAAATATCTATCATTTTTTAAGACTTTAAGACTTTAAGACTTTAGGAGACATAAACAAATAACTAGTGTTTTCCTTTTTTATGTTGACAGAAAAACTTAATAGCTGATTAAAATGACATTATTTGAACTAGCAATTTCCTATTTGACATTATGTGTAAAATGTCAAATATCATATGATAACATAGACCTAAACAGAACATACTTAGATGGACTGAATTAGTATGGGCCTCAATGTTTTTGACATTGACCTCATGACATATATAACTGTGTGGGGGCAGCACAGGGATTTAAACAGCCACAAAAACACTAGCATACCATCATAACACAAATAAAACTGTACATAATTGCACACATAAGTAGTTACATAATATATTCATTGTATGGATGAATACAAAATGGTATTTTAGGTGAAGCTACTGCATGCAGAATTCTTTGAAATATACCAACTAAATGTGGTTGTTCTATGGCATTGCTAAAAGAACAGTTTGAAGCATCTTTATTTTATGAGTGTATTCCAGTGTTTGATCAGAATCAATGTTTGTGTATGTTGCAGTCTAAAGTGTCTATAGGTTACTTTGCATAATATTGTTTAACTGGATTTGGCAGCTACTTACAGTTGAATCATGTTCCAGAAACATAACAAGATCACAGTTTTTTGTCATTGCTTGTGTTACTGTGTATAGCAGCTGGGTGGGGGGTCACAATGATTTAAACCATAACAAAAACTTACTACCAAAATTGTTTTGTTTTGTATTGTTTTGTTTTTTTAAATAACAACCCAACTGGTATTATTCCAATAATTATAAATTACATTTTATTATTTTTTTCATACTATATTATTTATTCAGAATGCATCTGTATATTTAAATTACAATCAGCTTCATGTAAAATTGTCTTCTATTAAACATGCAGATAATAAAGCAGTTATGTCCAGTTATGTTTTTTTTCTTTGTAATTTTTTTGGGTACTGTCAGGCACCCTGTATCGTGCCCTCTCCCAGGGCAATCCCAAACCGCCGTCCACAGGCCCAAATAAGGACTTCCTGTTTGTTTCTGTTGATTCATGTTCCTTTGTGTCGATTCAGTGTTCATTGCCATGTTCATGTGTTTCACCTGGGACTGGGAGAACTTAAGGAGCTTTACCCTCTTTGTTTACTGCCGTGAATTGACTCGCCCTGAGGTTCCTCACGCATTACCAGCGTGTTCAGGATGGCTCTAGTTCACGACTCATGTTCAGGAGTAGTTCTCCATGTCAACTCTCGTGGCAAGCAAGGTACGTTCACTTCCTGCTCAGGTTCCAAGGTGACCCACGTTCAAGGCAGCACGCTGTACAGCCAGGTTAGGTCTGCCTTGCCATTTCGTCTAGTGGCTGGTTCTCCAGCTACCTCTCTTTAGTTAATAGAGTGTGGCTCTATCCTCGGTTTGCTTTAATTCCCGATGCCCCGGCTCAGCCTATGGGTTTTCATTCTAGTTCCCTCCTTGCTTTTCCCCATTGCATCCCGTTAACTCTAGCTTGGCTCCCCGCACCTTCAAGTCCCAGGTTTGTTGTGTTCGCCATTTTGGTTGTCACGTTCAGGTTCTGTTTCTTGTTTAACCCCTTGCTGCTTACGTTTTTCATACTCATTGTGTTTGTGCTCGTTTTGTTTAATAAACCCGCTTGCTTTGTATCCATCTCTGCGTGTGTTCATCCCTCTTGGTCTGGCCGTACATGTCATGACTGGTACATTTTTTATTAGTTTCATACTTACATGTACAGCGCCCTCCACAATTATTGGCACCACTTATAAAGATGTGTTCTTAGGCTTCTGATAAACCCCACAGGTTGAGGACAGAGATGACCATGGGAGGAGCTTGATTTTGTGTCTGGAGAACCATCTTTGTGAGGATTTGGCCACATGTTTAGGGTCATTATTTTGTTGAAAAACCCAGTACGACCCATCCTCAGCTTTCAGGCTTTGGCCAGCAGATTTTGATGTCCAAATGTCTTGGTATTTCAAGAGTTTATGATGCCATGCACCCTAGGTTCCCGGGGCCTTTGGAGGAGAAACAGGCCCACAGCATCACCAATCCTCCCCCATACTTCACAGTGAGCATGAGGTGTTTTCTGCATCCTCATCTTTTGTGTTACACCAGACCCACTTAGGGGGGTTGTTGCCAAAACGCTCTAGCTTGGTCTCATCTGACCAAAGCACATGATCCCAGTTGAAGTCCCAGTACATTTATGCTTGTAAGTGAGATAAGGCTTTTTCTGTGCTTGCCTCCCAAACAGCTTGTTGGCATGGGAAAAGCACCTGATGGTTGCTATGGAGACTTTGTGACCCCAAGAAGCTACTTTTTAAAGCAATTCTCTAACAGAGAGCTTTGGAGAATGTTGGAATAATATTTTTTGAACATTTCTACAAATGTAATGCTATTCCACTGAATCTACATTAGAATATTTAACTTTAATTTGACATTTTTTGTTTAGCAGTCATTTGACCATTTGATTTTTATTTTATTATACTGTTCGTAGAAGGTTGTTTCATGACAGCAAATATATATATATATAGATTGTATTTACATAAACATGTGAGTGCAGTATAGCCAAACATCTCCACTTTGGTCTTGTCTGTCATCATTTCAGAAGTCTTCTGATTTGTTCAGATGCACCTTTGCAAACATAAGCTGTGCTTGCTGAGATATTCTCTGAGCATTGCATAGTCTGACCTGGATTTGCTGTTTCAGCAGATGCATCTGGACCAATTGGTGGCAGAGTGGAAAAATAGGAAAGAGACGTAATGTTAGCAGCACCTGAAAACAGCAAAAAAGGTGTGAGTAGAGGTATTTTAAATACAAGTGGAAGGTGATTGGTGAAAGTAAAAGATAACGCAGCATTTGAGTCTGCTGCTAGAACATTTGCTGGAGCTTTCATTTCTACCAAAAGACACTTAATAATAATAATAATAATAATAATAATAAAAATAAAAATAGAACATGGTGTGATGGGTGTTTTTTTTTTTTGCAATCACAATCAAGCAAAGGGCAAGGGAAAGGGGGCCTATGGAGTCCTGGACCATAGTAATGGAAACTGGTTCATGACACATGGAACACTACCTTATTGGGGCCCTGGAACCAAACTCCTTATGGAAAGTTTTCCTCCTGAGGAACTGGTCCAATGCAACTGTATGGGAGAAATTGACTGTTGCATGCATATATAACAGCAGTTCAGAGTATTTGGTCTTCCTGGGGAAGTTCCGCTAGAAAAACTGTGCCTACAGTCTGGTGGTGGAATAATAAAAAAAAAAAAATCAGGTGCACTTCTCATCCTTCCCAGAAAAGTTAGGAGGAGCAATGCAAATTTTGTCCTGGCCATGGATTGATGTAACTTTTCAGGTGCACCAGATGCTCCAAGAATTTGGGCTGCCGGAGCCACTAATGCAAGACATGCAATATTGGCATTGGACTATGTCAGGGCTGTGCACCATCTCCTCACTTGTTTGCGATAACCATGGACAGGATAGCAGAGGCATAGCTTGAGCAGGATGCTGCTAAACACACAGAAAATTCAAATGTGTCAAAAAATTGAGCATAAATAAATTGTTTTTATGTTACACTTTAGGATTGTTCAAGTATCATAAAAATAATCTTCTTCTTATTTTGGTCAGTGTTGAGAAGCCGATTATTTAACGCAATTACTAAATTACTTTGAAAACACAATGCATGTTTTGGCCAAAAAAAGTAATAATGTAAACACTGTAAATAGACACTACAAATCATCTGTTTTTGAGAGGAGTGAAAGCACCACTGAAATTTAAAAAGATGTGCTGGATTTAAAACACAAATTAAAAAAGAGAGCATTGTTGCAAAACACTGTTATGTGGCACAATGATTATTATTTATTATCTTGTTTTGAAAATTTATGAAAGCCAGAATTGTGATTGAATTACAATTAATTTCAATAATGTGCCCTATTGAAAATGAATGAAATACTGTGCAGAAAACAGGAATCAACATTTGAGGCTTTAATAAATTCCTAAAAATGCTGATGTTTATGATGGACTGCGTGGGAGATTTAGTTTCATACTGTCTGACATCTTATACAAATTTTAATTCTTTTGTAACTCATGTGGCATCAACACATTTTAGACATAACTTGCATACAGGGCTTGTGTGCTGTCACTTGCATTCAAATCTATAAACATCCTCCGTAAAAATAAGTTAAAAACATCCAATGTTTGCAACAATAGTTAAATGTCATTTATTTGTTATTTAAAAGATGTCATGTAAAGGTATTTAAACTTTTATAAAACATTTATTAAAAACAATTTTAAACACTTTACAGTGTTTTGTTTGGTTTTTGGCCTTGTGTGTATCACTGTGTGGGTGGGACGCCACAGTGATTTAAGCTATTGCAAAAACCTGCTGTATAAACAAATGCCTGAAGCATAGTTTGGAGACCACTACCCTAACCTTTGATGTGAAGGGAGCATTTTTCTCTTTTCAGAAAACATATTCTCTCATATGTCTTTTTTATTTAAAACAGGTGTTCCCAAAGATCTCTATAGAAAGCTCACACAAACAGGAAGTGAAACAAACACTTGCTACATTTTGAAAAACAGAAAAAAGTAAAAAGAGAGCAGAAATGAAAGATCCTTTGAGAAAGTAAAAAAATACATTTACAAACTAATTAATAAAGCAATGTAAAATACATGCAAATACTATTCTACATAAAAAATACAATGCAACTTGAATTCATTTGTTCCTGTGGCAAAGTGTTTCTGGCGAGATTCATTACATTATTTTGTTCATAGTAAGTAAATTTAATTAATAAATAAAAACATGCTGTAACTTGAAATTAGTTTTGAAGTAGCAGTTTGTGCATAGATTTGAATGGAAGTAAACCCTCTAAAACACAAAGAATTAACATTTTAAAGTTTGTAACAATACTCTTACATTCTCTTTATGTTTTATTTGAAGTTCAATAAGGCTGTTTGATTTTGAGGCAGTTTGGTTATGAACTATGTAAAGTTAAAGTTCAGTATGGTTGATAGTGCAATGTCACATTTTTTGTCATTGCTTGCATCACTGTGTACGTGGGCTGGGGGGGTCACAGTGACTTAAGCCATTACAAAAACTTGCTTTTTAAACTGAAGTTCCATAAACAAGTGAAGAATGCTTAAACTGTTATGCATCTGCTGGAACTTACCTTACCAAGCAATATCAGTGTATAGAAAATCACAATTTAAAATAACACAGCAATATGTTATCCAAGAAGATGAAACAATCACTCACAAAGCACCTCCACATCACCACCACCAACATAAATGTGTTGAAACCAGAAAACCAGCACATCAAACATGTCTTGTTCTTGTTCCATGCTAATGGAAATTACAGTTACTGAAGGAGAAAATGTGAAAGTAAACATTTTAATTTAGTTTAATTTAGGGGTGTCAAGGATTAGTCACACCACAGTCTGGACCTCACGGCCCACTACAATTACAGTACAAAAAGGGTAAACGAGCAACAAAAAGTTTTTTTTTTGTTTTGTTTTATTTTTATTTCAGACCCTAATCAGTTTGAATTAAGCTTTGCATGGCATGTTGGAAACATAACATGGGTTTCGAAAATAATAAATTATTATAAAACTCATCTGTTTTGTATTCAGCACTATTTTCAGTATGAACACATTAATACAGTCCATTAATATTTAGACATGCTGCATTTAAAGCTTTTTATTGTATCAGACAGTGCTTTAGAAATTGTGTGAGACCATCTGCCTAAAAATAAAGCTGGGGACACAGGAAAAAAAACTTTCTCCCGATGCCAGAGACTGGTAGATGGTTATAGGAAACACTTATATATGGTTATTTCGGCCAAAGTAACATAAATCAGGAATGGGTTGTATTTTGATTCTTTCATTTACATTTTCCTTTAAGGCATTTAGCAGACACTCCAATCCAGAGCGACTTACAAAAGTGCTTCACTATTTACCCAAGAATATCCTCAGCTAGTTTGAAAAGACTAAAAATTCAAAGATCCCTCTAAGTTTAGACACTACTAAACACAAGTCAGTATGGAGATCATAATACTCTACTCTTTGCCCAAGTACTCTCAGAAGAGGTGGGTCTTCAGTCTGCATTTGAAGACAGCGAGAGACTCTGCTGTTCGGACACCCAGGGGAAGTTCATTCCTCCACCACGGTGCAGGACAGAAAAAGGCCTAGATGCTTGTCTTCCATGGATTTAAGGGATAGCCTGTCAAGCCAAGCCGTATTTGAAGCTCGAAGGGCTCTTGGTGCAGATCGGCTTTTGACAATTGCCATTAAGTACAGAGGGGCTGGTCTGGTAGACTCTGGAAGTCTTGAAGGAGGATGATACATGACCTGATGACAAAGAGTTGTTTATGATAAAAGAGATGAAAGGAAGGTTTGCAATGCAATTCAAATTTCGTCCTGGCCATGGATTGACGTAACTTTTCAGGCGCACCAGATGCTCCAAGAATTTGGGCTGCCGGAGCCACTAATGCAAGACATGCAATATTGGCATTGGACTATGTCAGGGCTGTGCACCATCTCCTCACTTGTTTGCGATAACTGTCATGCTGGCTAGGCGAGACAAGGGAACACTCGCAGGGACAGAGCAATGCAGAGTAACAGTCTTTAATGACCGAACCAAAAATGAACAAACACAAACAAAACGAGGCAGCAAAGTACAGGGTCCAATAAACAAAAACAGAAAACAAACAGGTGAAAACAGAAAGGGGATAAACCTGGAAAACCACCTGAGGCTGGAAAGCAGTCAGGGAGCAAAGCGAGAGGGGACAAATCAAAAACCGCGCTCGTCAGACAGTATGACTCAGTTGCTAGGGAACCGGACGCCAAATCACCCTGGCGACCAACCGGTGAACCAGACAGCGAACTCCTGTACGAGAAACCGCTCCGATAGAGCATAAACTACTTGAACTTGTAGAACTTCCTAGAAGTCTCCAGACCATGAAGCCAACCTTACAGCTTGGCATCGCAAGAGTAATTCTCGGCGCCGATGCCTCTGCGTTTGCTCCCTTTGTACTCCAGCACTCAGGTGAAACAAATCAGATGTAAACACAAAAACATGGCGCCTTACTGCGACCGCTGTCAACATAAAAGTCCTTAGAGTGCAAACCAACGGGAGGAACAGAAAGTACGTGAACATAGAAATTAACCTAACATTGACTGAAAAGTTCCGAGGAGCCTGTGGACCGCGGCCCGAAGCCGCCCCTGGGGGGGGCGCGGCGCCGCAGGGCTGACAGTCCCCACCCCCCCCACCCCCCCCCGACGAGACGGACCGCGGCACCTGCCGACTGGAGAGCCCTCCACGGGCGGGGGCCCGCGACTTCTTGGGGCGACCGCGAGGCCTGGGAGCCGGCTTGTCCGGATAGTGTTCATGAAACTCCTGGACCAATGCCGGGTCCAGGACGTTACTAGCCGGTTCCCAGGAGCGTTCCTCCGGACCATACCCTTCCCAGTCCAACAGATACTGCAGTCGGCCCCCGCGCCGTCGGGAGTCCAGTACTCGCCGGACCGTGTAAGCGGGCATCCCTTCCACCTCTACCGACTCCGGCGGCGTGTCCGCCGGGGTGGCCTCGTCCAGGGGCCCAGACACCACAGGCTTGATCTGCGAAACATGAAACACAGGATGCATTCGTGAGTGTGGGGGTAAACGAACCTTAACAGAAACCTCATTGATGTGTTTGACAACCTCGAATGGACCCATGTACTTAGCTGCCAGTTTCTGTGACGGAAGATCAGACCGAAAGTTCCGTGTGGAGACCCATACGCGATCTCCAGGCGCGTATGACGGGGTCTCCCCACGCTTCCGATCAGCCTGTGTCTTGTAGCGCCACAGGAAGGTCTGGATATGCTGATGGGTCTTGGCCCAGACGGCTTCGCTGCGGCGCATCCATGCATCTACTGCTGGTACCTGGGTCTCCGCAGCAGTCCAAGGGGCCAACGAGGGTTGGTAGCCTAACATGCACTGATAGGGGGTGAGGCCAGTGGTCGCGCACCTCAGCGAGTTCTGGGCCATCTCGGCCCAAACCAGATACCGCGACCAGTCGCTGGGGTAGTCGTGACAGTAGATTCGCAGGAACTTCCCCAGCTCTTGGTTAGTGCGCTCGCACTGGACATTGGTCTGAGGGTGGTATCCTGAGGAAAGACTTACACTCACCCCCAGGTGCTCGCAAAACGCACCCCACACCCGAGATGTGAACTGGGCCCCTCGGTCTGATACTATGTCCTCCGGGATTCGGAAATTCCAGAGGACATGGTCTACCAGGGCTTGGGCTGCCTGCATGGCTGTGGGCAACGTAGGGAACGGGATGAACTTAACCCCCCTCGAGAAACGATCTACCACCGTGTAACCCCCGGATTCGGGTAGATCCGTGACAAAGTCTACCGCCAGGTGAGACCACGGGCGGTCGGGGACGGGCAGAGGCATGAGCTTCCCCGAAGGGAGCGTCTTGGGGGTTTTGCACAGGGCGCAGGTGCTGCATGAAGCAATTATACGGTGAATGTCTGCCCGCATCCCTTCCCACCAGTACTTGGCCGCCAGTAGGTGGAAGGTATGGGTCTCACCTGGGTGGCCGGCCGTTGGAGAGGCGTGGGCCCAGCCAATGAGCCTCTCCCGGAACGTGCTCGGTACGTAGACCTTGTCTGGGGGGCACACGGTGGGAACGACGGTGCGGGAAAGTGCCTCAGCTATCTCCGTATCTAGGTCCCAATGAATCGCCGCGACGGAGACCGAAGGTGGTAACAAGGGTACCGGGTCGACCTCCCCCCCCTCCGCCGTTTGGTGGATGCGGGAGAGGGCATCCGCCTTAGTGTTACGGGAGCCCGGCCTGTATGTGATGTGGAACTGGAACCTGGCGAAAAACAGGGACCACCTGGCTTGTCTGGGGTTCAGACACTTAGCTTGCTGGAGATACTCGAGGTTCTTATGGTCAGTAAGGACTAGGAACGGGTGGGCAGCTCCCTCTAACCAATGACGCCACTCGGACAGCGCCATCTTAACCGCTAGGAGCTCCCGATCTCCTACCCCGTAGTTCCTCTCTGCTCCTGTGAGCTTCTTGGAATAGAACGCAATGGGGTGTAAGCGGTCGCTTACCTCCTGTCTCTGTGACAGGACGGCCCCCACCCCTGTACCTGAGGCATCCACCTCCACCACGAACGGCCTACGGGGATCGGGGTGTCGCAACAACGGGGCTGACGTGAAAGCACGCTTGAGTGCTTGGAACGAGTCCTCCGCGGCCGGCATCCAAGTGATGCGCCGCGGGGCTCCCTTAAGCAAAGACATGATGGGCGCTGCCAAACTACTGAAGTCTCTAATGAACCTTCTGTAGAAGTTTGCAAACCCTAGAAAACTTTGTACTTCCTTGACCGAGCCTGGTGTCGGCCAATCCCGGACTGCCTGTACCTTTGCCTGATCCATAAGAACCCCCCGTTCGCTGATGATGCAACCCAGAAAAGGTATCTCCGGCACATGGAACACACACTTTTCTAGGTTAACAAACAGCAGGTGGGACCTGAGTCTCGCCAGGACCAGGCGGACGTGGCGCACATGGGTGACCAGGTCGGGAGAGTACACCAGTATGTCGTCCAGAAAGACCACCACGAATCGCCCGAGGTAGTCCTTCAGGACGTCATTGATGAATGACTGGAAGACGGAGGGGGCGTTGGCTAGGCCATACGGCATGACCCGATACTGGTAATGCCCCCTGGTGGTCATAAACGCCGTCTTCCACTCGTCCCCCTCCCTGATCCGCACGAGATTATACGCGCTGCGCAAATCCAGCTTGCTAAACACTCGGGACCCCCGCAACTGTTCGAGGGCAGACGGAACCAACGGCATGGGATAGGGGAAGCGCCTAGTAATAGCGTTAAGCGCCCGGTAGTCTATACACGGCCTCAACCCCCCCCCCCTTTCTTCTGAATGAAGAAAAACCCTGACGCTACGGGAGACTTAGACGGCGTGATGTACCCCTGTGCTAAGGCCTCGTCTATATAATCCTCCATCGCCCGTTCCTCCTCCCTAGTGAGGGGGTAAACTCGCGCTTTAGGTAAGACTGCTCCCTCTACTAGGTCGATGGCGCAGTCGTACGGGCGGTGGGGGGGAAGCTTAGCAGCAACGGACTTGGAGAAGACATCGGCAAGGTCCTCATACTCGGACGGCAAGACGACTAGGGTTTCGGGTTCAGGGCTCTCCACCGAGGTGGATCCGACGCTAAGGGGGGCGAGATTGAGGCAGTGTGTGCGGCAATACGAGGACCAAGATACTATCTCCCTGTCTGGCCAGGAGATGTGCGGGTTGTGTTTACCTAGCCATGGCAGACCTAGTATCAGAGCATGCTCGGAGGCCGGGAGTACCAGCAGTGAGGCCTCCTCCTGGTGCAGGAAACTTGCGGCTAGGTGAACCTCAGTGGTCACGTGGGTAATGGGGCGAGGACCCATGGGCTGCCCGTCCAGGGCGGTGATGCGGAGAGGTCTCTGGAGTTCCTCCACCGGGATTACCCGACGCTCCACGATGTCGGCCCTCAGGAAGCTCCCCTCCGCGCCGCAGTCGATCAACGCTGCAACACACACACACTGGGACCGGTAGGTCACTAATACCGGCAACGTGATCGACCTAGACACTAGCCCCGGAACGGGCAGACTCACCGCATTAGCGCGAGGAGTCCCCTCCCCGCACCCATCGGTGTTAGGGCGAGAAGCCATCAGGATCCTCCTCCGGCAGTCTCTGCGACGATGCCCCGCTTCCCCGCAGTAGAAGCATAGCCCCTCTCTGGTCCGACGACTGCGTTCCTCCGGTGCCAAGCGGCCGAGACCCACCTCCATGGGCTCACTCTCCGGTGTACTTGGTGAGGCGGGGGCCGCTGTACCCGCTGAACAGGAGAGTCCAATATTCCCTGGCGCACCTTGGCTGGCCTGCTTCTTGGGGCAGGCGACCGATCCCCCAGCTCCGTGGGGTCTGGGGTGAGTAGGGCGACCTAGGAGCTGGTCTAGCCGGATCGCGAGCGCGATGAAGTCATCCAGCTCCAACGTCTCGCCCCGACAGGCCAGCTCCCGCTGCAGACGGGGGTTCAACCCGTTACGAAACAGGGCCAAGAGGGCCGGCTGATTCCATCCGCTCCCTGCCGCCAGAGTACGGAACTCCAACTCCTTTACAGCGTTTTGTTTGGTTTTTGGCCTTGTGTGTATCACTGTGTGGGTGGGGACACCACAGTGATTTAAGCTATTGCAAAAACCTGCTGTTTAAACTCGAGCTCTATAAACAAATGCCTGAAGCATAGTTTGGAGACCACTACCCTAACCTTTGATGTGAAGGGAGCATTTTTCTCTTTTCAGAAAACATATTCTCTCATATGTCTTTTTTATTTAAAACAGGTGTTCCCAAAGATCTCTATAGAAAGCTCACACAAACATCTGTTCTGCTGTTCACAAACAGGAAGTGAAACAAACACTTGCTACATTTTGAAAAACAGAAAAAAGTAAAAAGAGAGCAGAAATGAAAGATCTTTTGAGAAAGTAAAAAAATACATTTACAAACTAATTAATAAAGCAATGTAAAATACATGCAAATACTATTCTACATAAAAAATACAATGCAACTTGAATTCATTTGTTCCTGTGGCAAAGTGTTTCTGGCGAGATTCATTACATTATTTTGTTCATAGTAAGTAAATTTAATTAATAAATAAAAACATGCTGTAACTTGAAATTAGTTTTGAAGTAGCAGTTTGTGCATAGATTTGAATGGAAGTAAACCCTCTAAAACACAAAGAATTAACATTTTAAAGTTTGTAACAATACTCTTACATTCTCTTTATGTTTTATTTGAAGTTCAATAAGGCTGTTTGATTTTGAGGCAGTTTGGTTATGAACTATGTAAAGTTAAAGTTCAGTATGGTTGATAGTGCAATGTCACATTTTTGTGTCATTGCTTGCATCACTGTGTACGTGGGCTGGGGGGTCACAGTGATTTAAGCCATTACAAAAACTTGCTTTTTAAACTGAAGTTCCATAAACAAGTGAAGAATGCTTCAACTGTTATGCATCTGCTGGATGGAGATCATAATACTCTACTCTTTGTCCAAGGACTCTGCTGTTCGGACACCCAGGGGAAGTTCATTCCTCCACTTCGGTGCAGGACAGAAAAAAGCCTAAATGCTTGTCTTCCATGGATTTAAGGGATAGCCGGTCAAGCCAAGCCATATTTGAAGTTCGAAGGGCTCTTGGTGCAGATCGGCTTTTGACGATTGCCATTAAGTATGGAGGGGCTGGTCTGGTAGACTCTGGAAGTCTTGAAGGTGGATGGTACAAGACCTGATGACAAAGAGTTGTTTATGATAAAAGAGATGAAAGGAAGGACGTTTGGAGCAATTGTTTGGAACAGTGGGAATAGAACAGGGTCTAGCAGATAGGTGGTAGGATTATTAGAGGTGAGAAGGTATAGGAGGTCACCTGTGGAAAGAGGAGAGAAGCAGGACAGAGAAGAGGGAGGAGGAGGAGGACCGTATCTAAAGGGGGTTAGAGGCAGGAGGAAAGGATCATCGGATCAACCTTTTCTTCAAAGGAGACAAAATCTTCTGGGTACAGGATAGTGGGTGGTGGGGGAGTACGAGGTTTGAAAAGGGAAAATGGTGAAAAGCTTGTGTGGATCAGATGCAGATGCTTACAGTTTCCCCCAGTTTCCAGATGCTTTTGCAGCAGCTACTTCCATTCTATTCCTGGAGAGAAGAGACTAATAGGAGTGGAGGTCAGAGTCATGTTATGACTTCCTCCACTTTCTTTCAACCATTCTTAGCTCTCCGCAGTTGTTACAGAGAACATCTGTCACCCATGGGGAAGGAGGAGAAGAATTTACTGACCTAGATGAGAAAGCGCAGAGAAGGTCAAAAGAGGTGGAGATAGATGAGAGGATTCATTAGTGCATTGTTGCTTATGTATTTAAACTTTATATCAGGATTTCTCAATTAGCTAATCCAGAAGAATCCATCATCTCCTTTTTGGCTTTTCGGACCTTTCTGTTGATTGGTGATTGCGTTGGATGAGGAAAAATACCAAAACTGTGGAGAATGGAGTTACAGAACTGTGTTTTTGCATGTCTAATTACAAAATCTGTGGTGGAATTTTTGAACGACACTTTGTCACTGTGGGGGATGGAGCCACATTGGTTTATGCCATTACAAAAACCTGTACATTCTACATTAGCAGTGAAACTTTCAATTTTTGCTTCAGCAGCTGCTTCAAGGACTGATCTTTACAAACAAAAACTGTTCCTTTTTTAAGCCTGACAATATATTGGTCTCTTCTATGTTCTGCTGGAGCTGAACAAAGTTATAAAGCAGTTTGTTTGTAGTTCAATAGCTTGCTGCCTAGTGCTTTCTAGCAATTTTGACTAACTCTATGGCCCATACACCATTTTTATGGGGTGTTTTGATAATTTGACATACTTTTATGTACATAAAGAAGTATTTATAGAAGAGAGGGACACATGCCAGATGTCATGTTTAGGAGATCATAGGATACTTAAATATGTATTCATTTCAGATGTGAATATTAACAGAATGAAAATATTTTGTATGCACTTGATCTTGCTTTGATTAAAGAAATTATGTGACTCAGACTTACATCAGACTTACAACTCCATAATGCAGTGACACATACTTTGTAGTTCTGTAATTACAGACTGTAGTCCATCTGTTTATCTGCATACATTGTTAGCCTCCTTTAGTCATGTTCATCAACCACAGGACCAACACAGAGCAGTTATTATTTATGTGGTGAGTCATTCTCAGCACTGTAGTGACACTGACATGGTGGTAATGTGTTAGTGACATCAGTGCTGCTGAGTTTTTAAACACTGTGTCCACTTACTGTTTACTCTATTAGACACTCCTATCCAAGTGGTCCACCTTGTAGATGTAAAATCAGTACCACTCACAGTGGACAGTGCAGTGGGTGGTTATGATTTTGACCAGCAACGTCTGGCTAGAAATGACCATGGGAACAGACAAGCGACTCACTTCCCAATTCAATGCAGGAGATTTGCTTAGTAAAACATAAATAACATTCATACAAAAAGTATGTATATACACAAAAAATAATTATTGTATGTAATTTATATATTATGTATATATTGTTAATTTATTTGTGTATATATAATTAATTTACATATGTATTTACATAAATATATTTGCATATATAGCTTTAGATTCCTCACAGAAGGCATGGCTTTTCTCCTGCTTTCCTGATACTTGATTGCATCCATCTTGCCCTCTCTATGCTGCAGGTTTCCAGTGCCAGAGGAAGCAAATATGTACATATATATTTTTCCTTTCCTTCATTTGTCAGGTTTGCTACACTAACTTGGTCATTCCAGGTCAGATGGTGCCAGTCAGGTAATAGTCAGGTAATTATTCTATCAATAATTTAATTCAAGAGGGTGTTATAATATTAAATATTTTACAATTTTATTTCATCCAATTGGCTTCAACAGTTTACATTTGTTATTAATATTCTTCAGCATTTACACACCTAATTCAAGCATATGCTGCAGGTGTTTCCTGCTAAAACTTTTTAGCCTCCCTACTTCCCCTATGACTGCAGCAGAAAAACACTGAAGCATGTTCAGGCAGACATTTTGGACTCAATGGACAAAATCTATTAATTACATTTTACAAATGATTTCTAAAAGACATTTCTGTAGTTTTATTTGTTATATTACCTCATTCTGTCAGTATATCCTTTATAGGTGTATACTACAGTGGGGGAAAAAATATTTAGTCAGTCACCAATTGTGCAAGTTCTCATTCTGAAAATCACATTGTCTGATTTTTAAAGAATTTATTTGCAAATAATGGCAAATAAGTATTTGGTCAATAACAAAAGTTAATCTCAATACTTATACACAGCATATACTTATATATCCTTTGTTGGCAGAGCTCAAACATTTTCTGTAAGTCTTCACAAGGTTGGCACACACCGTTGCTGGTATGTTGGCCCATTCCTCCATGCAGATCTCCTCTAGAGCAGTGATGTTTTGGGGCTGTCGGCAGGCAACACGGATTTTCAACTCCCTCCAAAGGTTTTCTATGGGGTTGAGATCTGGAGACTGGCATAGTCCACTCCAGGACCTTGAAATGCTTCTTACAAAGCCACTCCTTTGTTGCCCTGGCAGTGTGCTTGGGATCATTGTCATGCTGAAAGATCCAGCTATGTTTCATCTTCAGTGCCCTTGTTGATGGAAGGAGGTTTGCACTTAAAATCTCACAATACATGGCCCCATTCATTCTTTCATGTACACGGACCAGTCGTCCTAGTCCCTTTGCAGAGAAACAGCCCCAAAGCATGATGTTGCCACCCCCATGCTTCACAGTTGGTATGGTGTTCTTTGGATGCAACTCAGCATTCACTCTCCTCCAAACACAGCGAGTTGTGTTTGTACCAGACAGTTCTACTTTGGTTTCATCTGATCATAAGACATTCTCCCAATACTCTTCCGGAACATCCAAATGCTCTCTAGCAAACTTCAGACGCGCCCGGATATGTACTGGCTTAAGCAGGGGAACACGTCTGGCACTGCAAGATCTGAGTCCCTGGCGGCGTAGTGTGCTACTGACGGTAGCCTTTGTAACGTTGGTCCCAGCTTTCTGCAGGTCATTCACTAGGTCCCCTCCGTGTGGTTCTGGGATTTTTGCTCACTGTTCTTGTGATCATTTTGACCCCACAGGCTGAGATCTTGTGTGGAGCCCCTGATCGAGGGAGATTAGCAGTGGTCTTGTAGGTCTCCCATTTTCTGATAATTGCTCCCACAGTAGATTTTTTCACATTTTGTCACATTTTGTTTTGTTTACGGTTTTGCCCCATTAGAAGTCTTGCATTGTTCCATCCCTGCAAGTGTTTCTAGTTCCCTGCCATACCTAGCCAGCATGGCACCCAGCCTTTACTTTAAGGCATTGTCTTGACATAGTTCAAATTAAATGATTGCTAATATTTATTTTTTAAACCTTAAAATTGTTGAAAGAACCCCCTATTAAAGAATCATATCTGTTAGAATAGTCTAAATAGAAGCCTTATTTATTGCACAGGTTTTAGTAGACTTTCATATTTCACACCATTGAAAGTCCACATCTGTGCTCAGTTTTTGATCAGCTGCTCTGCAGCATCTACCAGTGTGTTACTTTGGCTACTGGGGGAAAGGAACCCAAGTGACTGTTTCCTCTGGTAAGTAGCTCCAGTTTCTTATTTTTGTGTTTGTGTTAACTGACGTTTTTTTTTTTTTAAGAAAAAGATCTTGAACTTTTTTCAATGTCTGTATTAAACATTGAAAATAAATTAGCTCTACAGCATAAGGCAGTCAAAAATGTTAGAGATAAAAGGATACACACAAAAAACAAACCAAAAAAATATGGTGTCCTGTCAGAGCCATATTTAGATATTTTTGTACAGTGTATTAGTCCATTTAATCAATGTGACTACTACGCCTACTTTGACTACTGGGGAAAAGGAACAATGGTAACTGTGACTTCAGGTAAGATCTAATTTATTAGAAAGATATGATATATTAATAACACCAAACCTTAAAAATACATTATTTTTTTCACACTAAATGTACAGTAAGTTGTTACATTATGGAAATGATAGCACCGCTTGTGTGTGGTATATTGTACGGGTAGTAGTAAGTAGTTTCTCACTGTGACTATGCTTTTGACTACTGGGGAAAAGGAACAATGGTGACCGTGTCTTCAGGTAAGAAATAATTACATTTAACACCAACAAAAGTCTGGTGACTAATAATTTGAAATTTTATGAGCTTTATTTTTTAAAATGGCCAGTAAATAACGTTAACCTTCTGGAAATGCTAATGAAAGTCAGTAACTGAACTGCATTAATAACAATTTTAAGTCAATAGTCTTCAAAAAGTGAAGAGTGCCAGACCAACTAAAGAAACATTTTTGTGTAAGGTTTATATCTAACATTTTTAGATTTAATATCGCTATGACACTGCTTGCCTGGATCACTCAGCAAAACCTAATCTATAAGTATAGCAGTAGCCTAATGTCACGTGTATGACATTTGGATGTCTTTTTTAAACTATATAAAACTACTACTGGACTACTAGGGGAAAGGATAACGGTCACTGTCAATTAAAATAAGAAAGAAATGGACCAGAATTATTGTACAAAAAAACAGGCTAAAATATGTATATTTTATTGCATTTGCTTTAAAAATTTAATTAAAAAAAAAACCATTAACTAGACTTAGTTACCTTCAGTCACTTGTCTTTGAGTAAATTCCAACTGTTTATTAGTTGTTTTAGTATTTCCAAAATATTTGTTTATGAGCACTATATTTTTTTCTTAATACTACCTTGAGTAAGCTTCTTTTTTTGTTGAGTCTGTACTGTTTACCGACAACCCATATCATTAGAATTTTTGAACCACATGGAAGCAATTGTAACTGAGAATGAGTAACTTAGAATTTACATTGCTATAACAAGGCTTATCTGGATCGAACATTAATACCGACCAATTTTGGTGTGTTTTTTTTTTTCCTTTGCGGTGTTGCGGTAACCTCAAGTCATGTGTAGCACATTTGGATGTCTTTTAGCATTATATAAGAGTAGTTGTCACTGTGACAGTAAAACGGTTACTGCCACTTCAGGTAATAAAGGAATGGACAAGAATTAGTGTATGAAAATCCAGGCTTAAATATGTATATTTTATAGCATTTGCTTCAAAAAAATAATGAAAAAAATACATTGACTACACTTCAGTCGCCTTAAGTCACCTGTAGTCTATAAATAAATTCCAACTTTTTTTTTGTTTTTTTAGTATTTTTAAACATATTTATTTATATTTCCAGCAATATGTTTTGTATTGTTTACCGACAACCCATATCATTAGATTTTCAAGACTAAATGGAAGCAATTGTAACTGAGACTGAATATCTTAGAATTTATATTGCTTTAACAAGGCTTGTCTGGATAAAACACCAATACCGACCAGTTTTGGTGATTTTTATATTTTATATAATCTATAAGTGTAGCGGTAGCCTAATGTCATGTATAGCACATTTGGATGTCAGAGTAGTTGTCGCTGTGACAGTGCAATGGTAAGAAAGAAATGGACCAGAATTAGTGTACAAAATTCCTTACTCGAATATGTATATTTTGTAGCATTTGCTTCAAAAAGCAACAAAAAAAATAATATTAATTAAAGCTAAATTACAACTTTTATTTGTTTTTTTAGTATTTTTAAACATATTTATTTATATTTCCAGCAATATGTTTTGTACTGTTTACCGACAACCTATACCATTATATTTTCTAGACCAAATGGAAGCAATTGTAGCTAAAACTAAGTAAACTGAATTAATATGACTATAGCAAGGCATATCTGGATCAAACATGAATACCGACATGTTTTTGGTGATTTTTTAATCTATATATGTAGCGGTAGCCTTAAGTCATGTGTAGCACATTTAGATGTCTTTTTAAACTATGTAAGAGTAGTTCTCATTATGACACAGCTTTTGACTACTGAGGGAAAAGATAATGGTCAATGTCAGTTTAGGTAAGACAGGAACGGACCAGAATTACTCTACAAAAATCCAGGCTATGTTTTTTGAGCAATATGTTTTGTACTTAATACTACCTTGACTAAGCTTCTTTCATGTTGAGTTTATACTGTTTATCGACAACCCATATGATTAGATTTTCAAGACTAAATGGAAGCAATTGTAACTGAGACTGAATATCTTAGAATTTATATTGCCATAACAAGGCTTGTCTGGATAAAACACCAATACCGACCAGTTTTGGTGATTTTTATATTTTATATAATCTATAAGTGTAGCAGTAGCCTAATGTCATGTATAGCACATTTGGATGTCAGAGTAGTTGTCGCTGTGACAGTGCAATGGTAAGAAAGAAATGGACCAGAATTAGTGTACAAAATTCCTTACTCGAATATGTATATTTTATAGCATTTGCTTCAAAAAGCAACAAAGAAATTTACATTAATTAAATCTAAATTACAACTTTTTTTAGTTGTTTTAGTATTTGTAAAAATATGTATTTACATTTTCAGCCATATGTTTTGTATTGTTTATCGACAAGCCATACCATTATATTTTCAAGACCAAATGGAAGCAAATGTATCACACAAATGTAAGACACAGTTACATTAACTTTAAAACAAAAATCATTATCAGATCATGACAGATCTGAGGTCGTCTGTCACTGTAATGCTGCTTTTGACAATTGGGGAAAAGGAACAGTATATAATGATATAAAGTCATTTCCTTCTCAAATTGTCTTAGGTCTCATCTGCAAAAACAAAAGTTTTTTTTTTTTTTTTGCATGATGGCATAGAAGAGCCCCCTTTAGTACCATAAAGAACTATGTGTGTGAATAACATTTTAAAGGTTTAAAAACTATTATGTAACATTTCTTTACCAATTAAAAGGTTTGTCACACATCTCTTTATCAGACATGGTTCTTTATGGAGCCAAAAATGGTTCTTTCATGGCATCACTTAAAGAACCCTTTGTAGCACTTTTCCTAGGAGTATGTTCTAAAATAATTGCCATTAGAATTTTCTCTTTAGATAACAAATGAGCTTTTTATCAAATGTTTATAACATTTACCGTCAAATAATGTACCCTTTTGGCAGTCTTTCTGTTTTTTTTTTGTTTTTTTTTGTAAGCTCTAAAATGTTCTGCTTAAATGCTCTCAAATGTTCTTTATACAAAAATGTGTTTACTATTTGTAGCCTTATTTTGACACTTTTGATCACAACATGGCCTGATTGTTTGCAATTTAAATGAGGAATTTATTTAATACTGAAGATTTAGAACGTTTGTTCTATATTTCAATTGATGGTGTGGGGGAAAAACAATCATAAGCTGTTAAGCATTAAACAAATCTACATTGAAGTGTAAACCTTAATTCAAGAACGAATTGTGTTTCATAATAGCGATTTCAGTGAAGTTGGATTTTGGCTCCAGAAATTCTATTTCTAATATCTTAATTTACTGATTTTAATTTGCATTTTCTTGAAACATAAAATCATATAGACATTTGAAATAGCCTGTGTAAATTCAAAAAACGTTTTCCTCAGTGTGTATTGTATTGTATTATGTGCTATTATTAATGTAATTATATTATGTTACACTCCGGTGATTTTTAAAGTATGCATTTGAGTATGCATAACATATTTTAAGTAACAACTCTTTAAATAAAGAGAAATTATGTTTTTTTAATTAAATGTAATTACACACGCAAGTTGTTTTGCATGTAATTAATAGATAAATATATATGTAATATAGAATAGAATAAATTTGAATCTAAATAAATTTAGTTTTTCACTCTTTCACATAATTTTACTCTGGCACTGAGACATAAACCGATAGAAATGCCCTAAATTGATCTGAAACAGAAGTCTTACATTGAGCTCCATTGAAAGAAGGCTTTTTTTAATAATGTCTTTGAGTGACAGCATCGATATTTATGTGAATGCTGCTTAAACTGTGTAAAGTGTGAAGCCTGGTGTTCAATTTAAGGGGTTATTTAAAGTATTTTATTTATGAACCTCTCTCTCTCTCTCTCTCTCTCTCTCTCTCTCTCTTAGCGTCTCAGTCTCAGTCTAAGCCCGCAGTTCCCTTCACTGTGTCCCAGTGCAGTCCCGCAGAAGATGGTTTCCTCACGTTTGGCTGCATTACGAGTGGTTTCTCTCCTGCCGAATCGCTCAAGTTCTCGTGGACTCTTGGTTCCGACAGCATGAGTGATATGGTGCAGTTCCCGGCTGTGCAGACACAGGGAGGCCAGTACATGGCGGTGAGCAAAGTTCGCGTCAAGGACACAGACTGGAAGGCCAAGAAACCCTTGACGTGCGCTGTTTCGAATCCCGCCGGGTCAGAAAGTACAACAATGAGAGGTAGGCAAGTGCAATACAGCATCACCCCTAAAAAATATATTGTCACATACATTGTAATTTATTATTATTATTATTCAGCAGGGTCAAATGGACAATAAAATAGGCTAATGGGTGTGAAAAAGTCCAGCACTGGGTCTCACTTAATTTTCTGTATTAATAAACCATGCCTACAGTGTAATATGTGCTATTGTAGTGGATAAGCATATAGATATAGAAACAATATGGGCAAATTCTGCAGTTTTATTGTTTTATTAATTTTTTCAAAGGTAAATCTCCACCATCTGTGCATCTGGGTGAAGTTGGTGAATCCATAATGTGTTTAATTGAGGACTTCTACCCAAATCAGCTCAAAATTAAGTGGAAAGAGGACAACCGTGAAGTCAAAGGCATAGACTGGCAAACTATTGAAGATGCTTCAGGCTCTTTTAAAGCTCTCAGTGTGCTCAAACCCAACAAGACAAGCAAGGACACCAAATACACCTGTGAAGTTACACATGCAAGCAAACCATATAATAGGCAATTATCATCTAAAGGTAATCCTAGTGTCATCATCAGTTCAACCTAACATAAAACTTATATAACAATGAATTTACTTTATAAACAAATTGTTATTATTAGTAATATGCATTTTCTTTTTTTATGTAGCCAAGTTCTCTCTGCAAATCAATGGACCATCTGCAAAGGAGCTTTTTCTACATAATGAAGCTACAATCACCTGTGTCGTAACTGGTGATAATAAGAATGAAGTGGATGGAGCAGTCGTGAAATGGACAGTTGGAGGCAGCAATCGTGGAAGTAGTGGAACAGATAATGTTAAACAGACAACACCACCTTTTACTAAGACTAGCAGTTTGACCCTCGATCAGTCTGAATGGTTTTCAGGGTCAGAAGTGAAGTGCTCTACTGAAAAGGAGAAAACACCATTCTCAGACACAATTAAGGTGAAGAAAGGAGGTAAGTCCAGCTGCCCTGGAGTTAAATCTTCTCATTAGTTAAAACTGAAAGTAATACTCCTCTGAAATACAGGAACCTTCTGTTCTAATTTACAAATGATCTTTTCTTATGAAGGCAAACCTTCTATTGTCTTCTACAAACCTGACAAGGACGTCAAAGACACACACACTGTCTCCCTGTTGTGTGAGGTCAGAAGCTCTGGTCTGGGGGATGTGTATGTGATGTGGAAAATGAACAACGGTCAATACATGGAAGGCAACAGCACAGTTCACATCAATGAAAAGAACACAGCAGTTGTCCTCAGCTACTTAACTGTGTCTGAAAGGGATTACAACAGTGCACAGTTCACTTGTGCAGTGAAAGACCCCAACACGGTGGCAGGAGCCACACCGGATCAGAAGACAACATCTAACAGTAAAGTCAACTGTCCTAAATGTCCTGTGTTAGAACGTCGCTGAGGGTCCTCTCAGACCTGTGTGATCAGGAAGCATCTCTGGCAGCTGTGTCTGGCTGATTGAGATGTTTCATTTAGTTCACCTGAATGGTCTGAGAAGCTTCTGAAGCATCCTTTCTGTTCTGTATCACTCTGTTCACTCCATGTGTGCTTTTTGTTTGTATTATAATGTAGCACAGGCCATGATTTAAACATCCGTCTTGAAAAAGAATCTGAAGCAGTTTTTCTTTAATTACAAATGATAATTATAGAATAATACTTATACTTTGTAATCGGTTCAAATACTTCATATCTTGGCCTCTGCATGTTTGTTACTTGTGTCACTTGTCTTAATTGTGCCTTGTTCTCCTGTCTAATGCTTTCTGTGTTATTGTTCATGATCCACTCATGTTTTGTGTGCTTTCAAATGGAATTTTAGTACATTTTCCCAAATCTATATGGGAGCACTTAAGCTGAAATCAACCCAGTTTTTAAAATATGAGCATATTTGTATTAATGCATTTTTCATTTTCATTATTTTTCTTGCAACACTTGAAGCAATAAATCAGCATAATTGCATATGACATCATATAGTCCATCTTTCATTTGGAGTTTCATTCAGCTCACTTTCATTCCTCATAGTGGGTTATGTTAAGATTGGTTGGACTGGAAATTACATCAAAAGCACACTGCAGAGAATATCAGTTATCAGTGCTATTCACAGCAGTTATGGTGTTGGTGTGTATATATATATATATATATATATATATATATATATATATATATATATGAGTGATGCTGAATGGTTAACTAATATGTAAGTCTTTGTCACATTTTTCTTCATGTACTAAAGTCACACAGTTTTCGTTTTATCTCACAATGTCCTTCATGTTTGTTCCTTATAAGCCAATGTTGTCATGTGAGCGAGCTTTTGTCCCTGTGCATGGCGATACAACTAAATTTTCAAATCTTCTTGTGTGTGTGTATGTGTGTGTGTGAGTGTGCAGGATATAAATGAAAGGTTTGGTTCTAAAATGCACCAAATTCTATTTTCATTTGTGTTATCCAGTGAAATAAGGTCTTCAGAGTGAGCTTCACACACACACACACACACACGCACACACACAAACACACACACACACATAACTTTCAGTGCTTTATGATTTCATGAAGTGATTGTTATGAACCATTATTAGACAAAGACAAATATTTTTAAATGGTAAATATTTTAAAGGTATTTTTAAAATTGGGATGGAACGCTTCACTTAAAAAAAAAATATTTATTTATTCTATTAGCACAATTTTAATGCATCTTTTTGTTTGTTTGTTTTATTTCTTTGTGTGTGTGTGTATGTGTGTGTGTGTGTGTGTGTGTGTGTGTGTGTGTGTGTGTGTGTGTGTTTTAGAAGAACCAGATCCAGGATTGTATCTAAACTGTGATAAGGACATTCCAGAGGATGATGACTTTAACAGCTTGTGGTCCACCGCCTCGTCCTTCATCTTCCTCTTCCTCTTCACCCTCATTTACAGCACTGTCCTCAGCCTCTCCAAGGTAAAGATATTTGCAGTGTTCAAATGTACAAAATTAAAAGGCAGCAGACTAAGCTTCAATTCTGCAGTTGGCCAAGCACACCACACTACACCAATGCGCAAGTTCACCTACCTTCAAGTGTAAGTAATTCTGAATAAGAGCTTCAGATAAATGTCAAACATGTAAACTTCTTGCTTTCGTGTTTGTGTTTTTCAGATGAAATGACACAGCGGAGGAATTTAATATACATCTAATAATTATGATACTTTATTTTTATACAATGCTTTTTAAATATCTGTAGACAAGCATCACGGACAAGATCTAAAACTATTCCTATTCTTTTATGAACATTTTCTGTAATTACATGTATGATTATGTGTGTGTTTGTCAACATGAATAATATTCTCTGTACTTTTATCCTGTTTTTTTTAGAAAATCAATAAATCTTTTATGGATTGCACTAAAGATTTACATAAAGGGATTTTTAAATTGTGTGAAGGAAAGGAGCATGAATAAACAGAACTCTTGTAAAGTTTTGTAAAGTTGTAGAACTATTTTGGGTGATTTGCAGACTAAAGCACATCATTGTAAATGTTTTTCAAAGAAAATGTATTAATGAAAATGAATTAATGGTGGGAATACTTTGAAAATCACTTCCACAATGAAAGTTGATTTAAAGATATATTTATTAAATGAAGTGCTTTTTATTAATTACACTATTGAAAATGATTTGTTGTGTTTTACATTTAAATAGTTAACAATCTAGAAAGTTCGCAGAATATTAAACACCTAATGCTAAAAGAAAAACAATTTGTCTTAAAATGTGTAAATTTGAGATATCAGTATAAAATTAAACATTTCTCAGCATTTAGATTTTTCAGTGGTCTAGAAAACTTTAAATTTTACTTTAAAGTTAAAATTATGTCTACGAATGAATTGAAACTTTATAAACAGCTAAGAATAAAGTAATATTTGCTATAAATGTTCTAATTGTTATTTTTTACATTTCTTTATGAAAACAAATCATATCAGAAAAATATCAATAGCAAGCTGGCAAGAAATGTTTGTAGTAAAATGTACTGAAGTGTAACACAAATGAAGGAAATATAACTATATATAATATGTTATACTTTTAAATAATATTTATACTTTTGTTTGAATATGTGTTTTTAAACTACATTTAAACACAAATTAAAACAACTATATTGAGGCAAAATGGATCATAAAATGCATTAAAATCAGAATCAGAATTAAAATAAATCTCACATCCCTGTTGCACAGTGTATTTTTCAGCAATGTAAAAAAAGAAATATAGCTGTTAAGCCTTCTGTAAATTATTAGCAACTATTTCATGCAGCGTCTGCTAATAAACATCAGTACAAAAACAGGTGCAAAAGTCAAAGATCTTTCAAGACATTTTATTCACAGAACTGTTCCTCCATTGAGAGCACAAAAAGGAAGTGAAACAGACAGCCTGAAAAGCAAAGGACTCTCACATACTAATTTTAATCTACAGAAAGTACTGAAAAAAACAGGTGTGGAGGTCAAAGCATCACCGATATGTCCAGGAACTTATTTAAATATCTGCTAAGACATGTATAAAAGACTATGAAGGCCGATCATCCCAGATCTGAAAATTCCCAAAATAGTCAGATGCCAAGATTCACTCTCACTAAAAACACTGTAAATATATTATTTGTGCTTAAAATCTATTACACTATTATTAAAACTATTATTTATTAGACTATGTTTATTGAACTAATCTAATACTGAGTTGTAACAAAAAATAATTTGTTTCCTATGCAATTCAATATAGAAATCAAACATTTACATTTACTTGTGCAAAGGCCAAAACATGCTTTATGTCTTCAGCTTGCATTTTTAGTACAGTATGGAATATTAAGAAATTGCAATTCAACATTGAACATTTGTTTATCTTTTTTTTTGCTAACCGTCACTTTTGAACTGCTGCCAATATTTAGATGTTTAGAGGAAAGCACCAGACCCCCAACTCCACCACACCAGCTAACAGACACCTGTGCAGGACTATTTTTATGAATGATGAGTTAAGAGAGCACCATCTACTCACTTGGAGAGAGCACGGCCACAGATGGCCTCCTGTGGCATGTCTCTTGCTTTGGTGTAATGAAATATTGGGAAAATACAATTTTGACAAAAAGCCTATTAAAGGCATTCCAAATTTTTTATTACATCTGATGTTTAGGTCAGTCTTGCACACTGTATTTGTCTCACTGTCCGTATTCTGTTGTGTATTTGAATTTGCAGTCTCAAGGGACACTAGAAGGGACCAGGAACCCTTTCTCATGTATTTAAATCTTCAATCTCAAGGGACCCTAGAAACCATCCCTGCACCTGCTTTTAGTTGAGAAACGTTGAGATGGTTTGTTAAAATGAAACTAAAAACAGTCATTTGCATGTGGGCAGGTGGTAAAGACATTCAACGTTTTTTTTTTTTGTTTGTTTTTTTTTACAAAATGGCTGCCTTGGTCTATATATATATATATATATATATATATATATATATATATATATATATATATATATATATATATATATAGTAATTACTGCACTGCAATAACTGTTTCTAGTACTTCTTATTTATATAGTTGGGTTATATTATGTATATTATAGCTGTATTTATTAATATAGCTGTATTTATAGTCAGGTTTACTGTTTCCTATTTGCCACTTCTTACTACTATTTTAAGTGCCTTTATTATGCTGCTCTCTTGTTTGATTTTGCTGCTGTAAAAACTGACTTTCCTCGTGGGATAAATAAAGTGATCTATCTATCTATCTATCTATCTATCTATCTCTCTCTCTCTCTCTCTCTCTCTCTATATATATATATATATATATATATATATATATATATATATATATATGCAAGCAAAATGTTTGCCAAATGGGAAAGGTGTGAGTTTAAACTTGAGTTTTCTGAGGGTGGGTAGAACCTAAACTAATTCAACTCTGAGAGGGGGTTATCTGATTACGACACTCATCAACTGATAGTGTTGAAAATGTTTGCAGAATATCTGAAATCAACACTATATCAACTCTAGAGTACGTAACACTGGAAATTCAAACTGACATCATGCTGTGTACAGATGAATTTACTATACCATACAAAGTGAGTTTGTGCTCGTTTATCATCTGGTGTTTACAACGTTCTAAAGAGCATAAGCATAAGACCCTCCGCTCTCAAATAGACAGGCCTGGGATTGATACCTGAGTGCCACTGAGTTTTTCTCATAATGGTAATTATGGTAATGGTAATAGTAATGGTAAGATTTCAGTGATTAAGAATAGTTTCAATGTAATATTTTGAAGATTTCTATGTTATCTCTTCTGATACATTACAAATAAAGATGAACTTGTTAACATTGTTTTCATAAACCTAAAAATCCATGTATGCATATACATTTTTTTAAACATCGCCTTTCATCCCACTATACATTTCACACCCTAAAATGTATTTCAGAATATATATAGAACATAAAACACAGAGATAAAGATGTACATTAAGACCTACATGTTCAAAGCATATGCCATTCTAAATGTTCCTACAGCAAGTTTGATAAATGTCCAGTTTTATGACATTGTCTCAACCCACTTTCGACTGCGTGTTCCGTCATTGATGAAGCAGACATCAGAAACTTAGCTTCTAACCACATGTCTGCAGCTGTTAGAACTACGCATCGACAGTGGTTATGAATGTTTGGTGGAACTATGGTTTTGGGTAACGCCTCTGCGTTAACGATGGTTTGTACCATATCAGTGACCAACTACCTCAATAGTTCCAACTATAGCATTTGCATCACAAAATGGGACTATTAGAGTAATAAGAAGTTGCAAACAACTGTAGCAACCATAAGTGGAGCAAATGTTTTTTTGGCCCCAAGCACAGCAAGTGATAGTTGATTTGACATTGTCTCCAAAAGACACAATTACCACAATTACATTCCACCTCATTGTCAATATTTTACATTCCAGACAAAAAAACAGTCATTAAACCTCACTAAAATCTTTTGTAATATATTAAAACATGCAGACATTTTACTTACATCTATACTGAGAGATGAGAGATGAAGCCATTATAACTAAATATATAACATTTAATAAATGTATTAAAATCATTTGTAAAATGTAAATGTAAGGCAAAAGTAAGGAAAAAATTAGAGAAAAAAATGCAGATCATTAGAACATGGTTAGAGAAGATTTGGAAGGAGCTTGTTATAAATGTTATATGTTTAGTTTTGTTTGAAGTTGAAGTGAATGAGACCACCATGGCCAGATCCAAAGCGTTTTCTGAGGCCATCAGAGAGAAGGCTGTAGATGCAGATGAGTCCGGAAATGGATTTGAAAAGATCCCAGAAGAATTAGAAATCAGCTGTCTGTCAACTGTCTGCTAAATTATTTACAAGTAAACAAACCAACTAACATTTGTTTTCACAGAGAATATACATACCATACCAGTATACATGCACCAATCCAACTTCAGCTTTATAACACAGATTTAAAATGCACTGTACAATAAGCTGCAATAAATCCAATCATTTTTCTTGTTATTAAAAAAAAGCATTCTTGAAACATTCTTGAACTTGTTTACTGTCCTTGCGATAAAATTGTCTAATTCCAACACAGTGATAGTGCTTTTGGGTCAGTGGACTTTCAGGACTCAAGTCAAAATTAAGTAACTAAAAGTGCAAACAATTCTGGGACATCTAAAATATTTATTTATGTTTGTTTGTTGGTTTGTTTTTATGTGCCTGCCATTAGTCACCTGTAAATCTAAACAATTGTGTAACAGTGATACCGTTTTCCTGCATATTTACAAAGATGGCAAAAAATCTTCAGGGCATTGCATGCATAGACTTAGCACCTTAATAAAAAAATTATTTAGCGTTACAGTTCACTATTTAACTTAGATTTAATTATGATAAAAGATTGAGAAGAAGGCAATGATGATGATGACAGATATAAAAACATGCAAAACATGCATGCAAAATGTACAGGATATCCCTTTTTTCAGTTGAAGTCTTATCACAATCATATTAATGGAACTGATCAAAGATTTTTTTGTTGCATTTTTGTCTGTTTTAGTAGTGATTTTCTAAATAAAAATAAATAAACAAACTAAAATAAACGTAAAACATAATAAAACTACTTGCGTCTCTGTAAAGAATTAGATTTTATTTTTTATTGGAAAATCAACAACATGATGATTTCAGTTGTTTTGGTAAACCTTGCTTCAACACAACTTCAACACCACTACCACATCTGTGCTCAGTTTTTGATCAGTTATGATCGGTATAAATGGTTACATCAGCCACCATGACGGGTACTTGACTACAGGTGGAAAGGAACCCAAATAACTGTACCTCTGGTAAGACCTCCATTTTTTTCAGGGTTAATTGGTTTGGGATGCCTAATAACATATTAATTATATTACTTAAATTAATTATATATTTATATTAATATTAATGTTATACTTATATTAAATTACAGACTAGATTTTATTAGATAATGCTACAACTGGCTGTATCAGTGTATTGCCGTGACCACTGCTTTGACTACTAAGAAACATGACCATGACTTCAGGTTGGGTAAAACCTATTAGAAACAGATGATGAATTAATAACAACAAACTGTTTTATTTTGCCCACAAGAAAATGTACACTAATTCGGTGCAATAGAAAATGTTAGGAACTCTTGTATTTATACACTGTGACTATGTGACTACTGGGCAGTAGTGAGTAACAGCCGTGTCTTAAGGTAAGACAAAATCACACTGAACACCAATTCTTGTGATTAAATTCAAGGTTTAAGCTAAAAGCCAAAATTCAGTAAATACTTACGACTATATGTAGACTTTCAGACGTAACACCACTACCAGCTTAGCTGGATCCTTCACCAATACTACCCGGATTTTGGTGATTTTTACTTTAGTCTCAAAGGGTAGTGGTATCCTCGTGTGTAGCACACGTTCTTGTAATTACATTAATGACTTGCTTTACATTAATGACGAGAACAATATGGTCGCTGTCACTGTAACAATGCTTTTAACTACTGGGGGAAAGGAACGATGTTGACCATATTATCTGGTAAGACAAACCACCTTATGCACTCTGTTCATTATTAATTATTCTAAATAAAAGCACAGTTGATCTACAAAAAAAAAAACAATATATTGCGACAAACATAATTGATTTTACTAATATTGGCAAGAGCTGCACTTAAGTAATATTTTCTTCATTTGCAACCACTTGGTTTGGGCTGTTGAGGAGGGCGTGTTTTATAAATGAAAAAGGAAAGGAAACTATATTGCTCGTTTTTTTTTTGTTAACTAGCTGTCAAATAAGCTGCAAAAATACACTTTGAAAGTACATGATTGCAATGTGTCACGTGGTTGCAAAATACAAAATAATAAATAATAAAACATGTTTCACCAACACTATAACTTTTATTAGCGTTTTGTAAGTTGGCTAGTTCAAACCATGCAAAAAATGGGTTGTTACTATTTTTAGTGTAGCCCTTTAGCACTGCTACGTTTTGTTGCACCTAAAAGAGCAATGACATTGTTTTTTTGTTTTTTTTTCAATGTATTTTATTTATTAGTAATTTATTGTCTGGTTATAATTATATAACATTATCGTGCGAAAATTATCTTGAGAGAATTCATTTAAAAGAAAAATATTTGCATGCAGATATCATGTCCTTCGCACCTTAATTTTGTAATCTAATACGCTACATTTTTTTTGTAATCAGGTCGTCTACAGTGTCTTCTAAAACAAGTCAATTATTTAATTAAGGGGTATATCATTTATAATTGCTTTGAAAATGTCTATATCATGCTATGAAAAATATGTTTTAAAACATACATTTGTATGGGTTTACAACAAACCCATGACTATATTTATGAAGTATGAAAGCATTTTTGGTCATGTTTTACAATGAAATCCCGCATGTAAAAGTACATTTCAGGATCAATTCTATATATTCACTTCAACTTCAATCTTTACTCTGTCCGTTGCTATCTTGGTGTTACATATCGGCATAGTTATTTAAAAAAAAATAGAGGCCAAAAACACTTAATCTAACGAAAAGCGTATTTTGGGGCATTTTTGGGGCATTTCTAGTCGTAATTCGCGCGAAACCGAAAGAAATGTGTTTTTGTTGTTTTTTTACTTGACAGCGATTATATGATATCTTTACGTTTGCTTATTAGGGCAAGGACTGTGTTGAAGATCTATTATAATTTATTTACAACCACTACATGATTTATTAATGTAAATAGTTCTGCAAATGTGGTCTTTTAAATACAATGGATGTTAAAATCTTTATTTGAAACAGTGGGGTAAGTTAACGGAGAACGAGTTTCCCCACATATCTGCAGATAATTCATTTTTTGGGGGGTTATTTTTTCATCACTAGCTATTTGCTTAGAAGATAAACACTGCTGTATTTTCAAACCACCTTTAAGCCAATTTCACACCAGATGCGCGTGGTACGGTGGCAAAAGCCAAACCCGACCATATTAGTAAATGAAGCCTTTTACAGCACAGGCACGCGTGATGTAGCACATCAGAGGTTTTCAATCTGACAAAAATTAATCATCATTTTTTTGGATGAATGAACGAAAGCTTTGGAACCAAAAAATCATTACAATAGTTTTTCTTCTCCTGTGAAAACCAGGTATTTGCTAACTGAGTCCATATTCATGCGTGAATGAAGGTTTTTTATTTATATGTATTCATTTAACTCTAACTCTCTCTCTCTCTCTCTCTCTCTTTCTCTCTCTCTCTCTCTCTCTCTCTCAGCGTCTCAGTCTCAGTCTAAGCCCGCAGTTCCGTTCACTGTGTCCCAGTGCAGTTCCTCAACAGACGGTTTTCTCACGTTCGGCTGCATCACCAGTGGTTTCTCTCCTGCCGAATCGCTCAAGTTCTCTTGGACTCTTGGTTTCGGCAATACGACTGACGTGGTGCAGTTCCCGCCTGTGCAAACGCAAGGAGGCGTGTACACAGCGGTGAGCCAAGCTCGCGTCAAGACCACAGACTGGACCGCCAAAAACGTCTTGACGTGTTCTGTGACGCATCCAGCCGGATCAGAAAACACAACAGTGAGAGGTAGGCGCGTGCGATACAGCAGCACCCCACAAATAATAGATGGTGACATTTATTATTTTTACAAAGGTGTGTTGAGAGCAGGGGAAACATTAAAACGTGCAAGAGGGTCTTCTAGAAGTTGGGTTGCAAACCACTGCCCTATATGACTATGTTTGAAAGACATGTGTGAGTAAGCAGAACCTTGTTTGAAATGTTAAAAAAGTACCTTCACTTATAAACAATCATGTCCACATGGTTCTTTATCCATTTAAATGTTTTTGACAGTCACACATTTGTCTTACAAAAATGGGCCTCAATGGAACCAAAAGTTCTGGGTTCTTCTATGGTATCGTTTAAACATCCTTTTGAAGTACCTTCATTACATGTATTTATAAAAGTGTACAGTTTATATGTTGTACCTAAACAGCCCTTTCATGTAAGCCTACTTCATGTAGGTTGTCAGGATGAATAAATATTAAACAGTCTATTATAATTAATACATCAACTGAGCAATACTCATTTTTTTCAGGCCTTTCTACTCATATATGAATGTATAAACATTAATTGGACTATACATTTAAAAGAAAACTCTATGTCTTTGTAGATTATTACAGAGTTTATTATTCTGTATTAATTAGCCAAACCTACAACGAAACTCATTGTTGTGGTCACATTGTTGTAGATGAGAATAGATATGCATGCAATTTGAGTAAACTCTTTAACGTTATCATTTTTATTACTTTTGTTGGAAAAGCTCCGCCAACTGTTCATGTGGATGAAGTTGGTGAATCCATAATGTGTTTAATTGAAGACTTCTACCCAAATAATCTCAGTGTCAAGTGGAAAGAGGACAACCGTGAAGTCAAAGGCATAGACTGGCAAACTATTGAATATCCCCCAGGCTCTTTTAAAGCTGTCAGTTTGCTTGAAGCCAACAAGACAAGCAAGGACACCAAATACACCTGTGAAGTTACACATGCAAGCAAAGTATACAAAGAGCATCTGGCATCTAAAGGTAATCTAGTGTCACGATTAACAAAACACACACACACACACACACACACACAATTATGTTAAGTCAATTATGTCATTATATCATTATATCACTTCCCCACTTTGTAGCTCTATAATTACAGACTGTAGTCCATCTGTTTTTTGTTTTTTTTTGCATACTTTGTTAGCCTCCTTTCACCCTTTTATTCAATAGACAGGTAGTATTTGAGTGATGGGCTCTCAACACTGCAGTTACACTGACATAGTGTGTGTTGTGCTGGTATGAGTGGATTAGCAGTGCTAAACACTGTGTCCACTCAATGTCAACTCTATTATACACTCCTATCTAGTAGGTCGACCTTGTAGATAAAAGGAAAAAGACAGAAGCTCATCTGTTGCTGCACAGTTAGTGTTGGTCATCCTCTACATCTGATTGGTGGAGTATTCTCAGTCCAGCACTGACCCTGAGGGGTTTAAATACTCCAGCGGTACTGTTGTGTCTGATCCATTTGTACCAGCGCAAGACGCTAACACACCACCCTAAGTGTCATTGCAGTTCTGAAAATGACCCACCACCCAAATAATACCTGCTCTGCAGTGGTCCTGTGGGCGTCTGATGTATTGTCGAATGCCCTGAAGAACAAGGTAAAAGGAGGCTAAAAAAAAATAGGCAGAGCAACAGATGGACTACAGACTGTAATTCTAGAACAACAAAGGTGGTACAAATGTTATGACTGATTGAGCTGATTGCCCTCCAGCCTAATATGCTGTTGGTCCTCTGTGTGTCATCAAAAAAGCTGACACTACAAGACTTCTGAATGCGACCCGTAGTATCTGGCATAAAGATGTTTGTAATCTTAACAAACAATAAATTTACCTTATGAGCCCATATTGTAATATATTTAGTAACACATAATATGCAATTTTCCTTTTCTGTGTAGCCACGTTTTCCCTAAAGATTAATTCACCATCTGCAAAGGAGCTTTTTGAACGTAGTAAAGCTACGATCACCTGTGTCGTAACTGGTGATAATAAGAAGGAAGTGGATGGAGCAATCGTGGCATGGACAGTTGGAGGCAGCAAACGTGGAAGTAGTGGAACAGATCATGTTAAACAGACAACACCACCTTTTACTAAGACTAGTAGTTTGACCCTGGATCAGTCTGAATGGTTTTCGGGGTCAGAAGTGGAGTGCTCTACTGAAAGGGAGAAAACACCATTCTCAGACACAATTAAGGTGAAGAAAGGAGGTAAGTCCAGCTGCCCTGGAGTCAAATCTTCTCATTAGTTAAAACTGAAAGTGCTGCTCCTCTGATATACATGAATCTTCTATTCTACGTACTATTCTATGTTCTAATTTACAAATAATCTTTTCTTATGTAGGCAAACCTTCTATTGTCTTCTACAAACCTGAGAAGGACGTCAAAGACACAGAGACGGTCTCCCTGTTGTGTGAGGTCAGCAGCTCTGATCTGGGGGATGTGTATGTCATGTGGAAAATGAACAACGGTCAGTACATGGAAGGCAGCAGCACAGTTCATATCAATGAAAAGAACACAGCAGTTGTCCTCAGCTACTTAACTGTGTCTGGAAAGGAGTACAACAGTGCACAGTTTGCTTGTGCAGTGAAAGACCCCAACATGGTGGCAGGAGCCACACCAGAACAGAAGACAACATCTATGAGTAAGACCAACTGTGATACTTATCCTCTGTTCAAAAGTCACAGAGAGTGTGTGATCAGGAAGTGTCACTGGCAGCTGTGTCTTGCTGATTGAGATGCTTAATTTTGTTCACCTGAATGGTCTAATACCCCATTTACACTTGGGCACTTCATGTAGCTAGTATCTGGATTGTAGCCTGATAATATGTTAGCCACATACACTACACTTGGTAAACAAATGTGTCTCCAGTTAGTCCCACTGAAATCTGGCAGCTGTGTAGGATGAAATAGGCAAATCCCCTCATTATTTGGCTAACATACATTGATAAGCCAAAAGTGTACTAAACTTTTGGCTGATCAGTATATATATATATAAATAATGAATTCATCATATAAACATATTTTATTTTTCATTTCATTATTAGTCATATGCAATTTTCTGTTTCTGTGTAGACAAGTTCTCTTTAAAGATTAATCCACCATCTGCAAAGGATCTCTTTGTACGTAATAAAGCTACAATCACCTGTGTCGTAACTGGTGATAATAAGAACGAAGTGGATGGAGCAATCGTGTCATGGACAGTTGGAGGCAGCAAACATGAAAGTAGTGAAACAGATAATGTTAAACAGACAACACCACCTTTTACTAAGACTAGCAGTTTGACCCTCGATCAGTCTGAATGGTTTTCAGGGTCAGAAGTGAAGTGCTCTACTGAAAGGGAAAAAACACCATTCTCAGACAAAATTAAGGTGAAGAAAGGAGGTAAGTCCAGCTGTCCTGGAGTCAAATCTTCTCATTAGTTAAAACTGAAAGTGCTGCTCCTCTGAAATACAGGAATCTTCTATTCTACGTGTTCTAATTCACAAATGGTCTTTTCTCATGTAGGCAAACCTTCTATTGTCTTCTACAAACCTGAGAAGGACGTCAAAGACACAGACACTGTCTCCCTGTTGTGTGAGGTCAGAAGCTCTGATCTGGGGGATGTGTATGTGATGTGGAAAATGAACAACGGTCAGTACATGGAAGGCAGCAGCACAGTTCATATCAATGAAAAGAACACAGCAGTTGTCCTCAGCTACTTAACTGTGTCTGGAAAGGAGTACAACAGTGCACAGTTTGCTTGTGCAGTGAAAGACCCCAACATGGTGGCAGGAGCCACACCAGAACAGAAGACAACATCTATGAGTAAGAACAACTGTGATACTTACCCTCTGTTAGAATTTCACTGAGAGTCCTCTCAGACCTAGATGATCAGGAAGCGTCACTGACAGCTGGGCCTGGCTGATTGAGATGCTTCCTTTAGTTCACCTAAATGGTCTAAGACCCTGTTTACACCTGGTCACTTCATGTAACTAGTGTATGGATTGGCTCCTGATGATATTTTTGGTAGTAAAGTGTTTCTAGTTATTGTGACTGAAATATGTCCATGCTGAGGTGAATATGACTGTTAGACTGATTAACTCAGCAGTGACCATGATTGCAGCTGTGGCAAACTCCACTACATGACTGCTGGGAATAAATTCTGCTTGGGACCTTTACTGAGGAGGACTGGCTTGATAATTTCCCCATGAGTCGTGCCATGTTCAATCAAGCATTTAATTTTGTCCAGTCCACAACCATGTGCGTCCTCCATGATCATCTTCCTCTCAGATCACATGTCCAGTGATGTACTGCATGAGGAGGACTTTTGTTTGTATTGGGAAGAGTTTGGTTATTCCAGTATGCTTTACTGTATATCACAGTGCACAAATAATTGACCTCAATTGTCTAATTTCTTTTTTATGTAGCTAAGTTCTCTCTCAAAATCAACCCTCCATTTGCAAAGGAGCTTTTTCTACATAATAAAGCTACAATCACCTGTGTTGTAACTGGTGATAATAAGAATGAAGTGGATGGAGCAGTCGTGTCATGGACAGTTGGAGGCAGCAGACATAAAAAAAGTAGTGGAACAGATAATGTTAAACAGACAACACCACCTTTTACTAAGACTAGCAGTTTGACCCTCGATCAGTCTGAATGGTTTTCGGGTGCAGAAGTGGAGTGCTCTACTGAAAGGGAGAAAACACCATTCTCAGACAAAATTAAGGTGAAGAAAGGAGGTAAGTCCAGCTGCCCTGGAGTCAAATCTTCTCATTAGTTAATACTGAAAGTGCTGCTCCTCTGATATACAGAAATCTACATGTTCTAATTTAGATATGCTCTTTTCTCATGTAGGCAAACCTTCTATTGTCTTATACAAACCTGATAAAGATGTCAAAGACAATGAGACAGTCTCTCTTTTATGTGACGTCAGCAGCTCTGATCTGGGGGATGTGTATGTCATGTGGCAAATGAAAAACAATCCATACATGGAAGGCAACAGCACAGTTCGCATCAATGAAAAGACTGTTCTCAGCTACTTAACTGTGTCTGGAAAGGATTACAACAGTGCACAGTTCTCTTGTGCAGTCAAAGATGCCAACATGGAGAAGAGAGCCACACCGGATCAGAAGACAACATCTAAGAGTAAAGTCAACTGTCCTAAATGTCCTGTGTTAGAACGTCGCTAAGGGTCCTCTCTGGTCTGAGAAGCTTCTGATGCATCCTTTCTGTTCTGTATCACTCTGTTCACTCCTTGTGTGCTTTTTGTTTGTATTATGATGTTGCATGGGCCATGGTCCAGTCCAAATACTTCATATCTTGGCCTCTGCAAGTTTGTTACTTGTGTTACTTGTCTTGGTTGTACCTTGTTCTCCTGTCTAATGCTCTCTGTGTTATTGTTCACTCATGTTTTGTGTGCTTTTGTATGACAGTTTAGATTCAACTAAATTAAATGTTCCACTACACTTTCAAAATCTTGATGGGAACACTGAAGCTGAATCAACCCAGTTTCAAAAATATAAACATTTTTGTACAAAAGCATTTTTCATTATTCTTGCAACACTTTAAGCAATAAATCAGCGCAATTGCATATGACATCACATAGTCCATCTTTCTTTTGGAGAACATTCATTTCATTTCATTCATTCTCAGACTGGGATGTATCAAAAACTGCAGAGAAGAGAAGTTACCAGTGTTGCAACTGATGGCTATTTTGTCATTGGTCTAAATATATAAATAAATTTAATATAATAGAAACAATGTGTTTAAAAAACATCTAAATGAATTATAAATGCTACCTGATTCATGCTGAAAGGTTTACAAAAAACACATTTATGTACTAAATATAATAATATAAAAGATATACAATTACACAGTTTTCAGTGTCATTCATGTTTGCTCTCTATATCAATGTTGTCATGTCAGCAAGCTTTTACAAATATGCTTTTGTGCCTCTGCATGGCGATACATTTTAAATATTCTTACACACACACACACACACACACACACACACACACACACATACACATGAACTTTGAGGGCTCTATGATTGACATCATGGATAACTGATTGTTATAGAACATTATTAGACAAAGGAAAATGAGGTATTTTGCTATTTGGAATAGAAAGCTTCATTTATTTTTTCTATTACCACATTTTAACATTTTTTTTTTAAATTTGTTTGTTTGTTTATTTGTTTTCTGTGTGTGTGTGTGTGTGTGTGTGTGTGTGTGTGTGTGTGTGTGTATGTGTGTGTGTGTGTGTGTGTGTGTGTGTGTGTGTTCAGCAGAGCTTCCAGCATCCGATCCAGGATTGTATATAAACTGTGATAAGGACATTCCAGAGGAGGATGACTTCAACAGCTTGTGGTCCACTGCTTCATCCTTCATCTTCCTTTTCCTCTTCACTCTCATCTACAGCACTGTCCTCAGCCTAGCCAAAGTAAAAATATTTTAAATGTTTAAAATGGTAAAATGTAAAAAAGTAAATGGTGACAGACTAGGCTTTAGTTTCAAGGCTGGGCAAACAGCAGTTTACCTACCTGTGTAGATAAAAGCTTCACAAAAAATGCCATGATATATGTGTTACACTAACTTCTCTTTTTCTTTGTGTTTTTCAGATGAAATAACGCTGAAACACAAAAGAAGGAATTTTATGTTCATGTTTCCTAAAACTTTTCTTGGGCTATTTTTTTTGCATGTTTTCTGATGTATGCTGTACATGTACACACATGGACAAAATTGTTGGTACCCCTCGGTTAATGAAAGAAAAACCCACAATGGTCACAGAAATAACTTGAATCTGACAAAAGTAATAATAAATAAAAAAGCTAGGAAAATTAACCAATTAAAGTCAGACATTGCTTTTTAACCAGGCTTCAATGGAATTATTTTAAAAAATAAACTCAGGCCAGAAAGGATGGTACCCTTGATGATTATACCCTTAACTTAATATTTTGTGGACTTTTGAGGCCATCACTGCAATCAAACGATTCCTGTAAATGTCAATAAGATCTTTGCACCCCTCAGCAGATATTTTGGCCTGACACTGATGTTCCTTGAGCTTGAAGTTCACCTTTAGTCTCTTTAGAGGTTTTTCTGGGCTCTTGTGTTACCATTCATATTATCCGTCTCTTTGATTTGTCATCCATTTTTCTGATGTTAATTAGTGGACACACCTTGATTTAACATGTTCCTTTGGTCACATTGTTTTCATGGGTACCATGATATTTGTCCAGGCCTGTTTAATGAGTTTATTTTTTAAATAATTCTGTAAAAGCATGGTTCAAAATCAATGTCAGATTTTCATTTGTTCATTTTCAAAGCATTTTTATTTTATATTACTTTTGTTAGATTCAAGTTATTTTTGTGACTATTGTGGGTTTTTCTTTCATTAACTGAGGGGCATCAACAATTTCGTGTACATGTGTATTTGTGTTTCTCAGCATCATTCATTTCTCAGTGCCTTTGTCCTAATTGAAGACTGAAATGTAACAACCAAGAGAAGTTTGTGTTGCTTAAATAAATCAATAAAACATTTAAAGATTACACAACGGTTGTGTCTTTTTTGACATTTTGAAATAGGTTTTGAAATCAAACTGTTCAGTAAAAGAGCATGAATACATTGAAGTCATGAAAATCTTTGTAAACTATATATATATATATATATATATATATATATATATATATATATATATATATATGTGCTATATATGTGATATATGATATATAAATATATTTTTTTGTTTCAAAAGAAAAGTACTAATCTAGCCTCCAGCAATGTTTACAGATCATTGAAAATCTAATATTATGTTAAAAAAAAAATTAGTCCTACAATTTGTAAACTTAAAATTTTAAGTTAAATGCAAAAATAATTGTCAGAATTGTACAGCATTGTTTTTCACAGTTTTTCACTAGTCAACAAAACTATAAATTTCTTTAAATTAGAATATCTTAAGTAGTTTTATTATTTTATTACTTAAGTTAACATTATATCTGCAAAAGAATTGTAGCATTATAAGCTGCTAAGAGTAAAGTAAGAGTAAAGTAAGTAAAGTGCTTATTGTATTTGATTAATATTAATATTTGATTGTGTAATAAAATGTTTTAAAAGGTTTTGTAAGTTTTGTAAAAAACAAACAAAAAAAGTTGGGTCTACCTTTAAATTATTTACAAACCAAAAATGTTGATACAGAGTTTAAAGGAACAGGAAGTGAAACAGGAAGTGAAACAGACAACCTGAAAAGCAAAGGGCTCTCACATGCTAATTTTGATCAACAGAAAGAACTTAAAAAAACAGGTGTTGAAGTCAAAGCATCACCGATATGTCCAGGAACTTAATTTTAAGATCTGCTAAACCATGCAATAAAAAAGAAAGATATTACGCTATGAATGTATTCCTCATGCTTATTACACTATTATTATATTTTTTATTTACTTGTAAAGTTAATTGAACAAAACAACTTGCTACATTGTAATGTTTACTTTTTAAAAGTAAGTTGTTAAATTAATTGAAACTTAAATTGCTAAGAAAATAAAGCAATATACATCAAGTAATGCATTCAAAATGTTTGGGATAAAGGTTAGTATGTGTTAGTAATATCTGCTAGTGGTCAAAGTTCTTGGTTTATATGTAGAGCTCTAGGAAAAAGCCATCATACAAACAATTGGTGTGTATATGTAACATATATATAAGCATTTACACTATTCAGAAGGTGTTTTAACTTAATCTCATAAAATCTATTCTACAGAACTAGTTATTAAAAAGGTTCTGTAGAGAACTAAACTTGTTTCTTTAGTGACATTTCTCCAAAGAACCATTTTTTATTATTTTACTTTATTTTTTAAAGTGCAGGAGATAGAATACTATTTTGACAAAAAAGCATTTTAAAGACTAATAAAGATCTTCTTTCATCTGATGTTTAGGTCAATCCTGCACACTGTATTTGTTTCACTGCCTGTATTGTGTTGTGTATTTGAATTTGCAGTCTCAAGGGACACTAGAAAGAACCCATTCTCATGTGTTTGAATATTCAATCTCAAGGGACCTTAGAATCCATCACTGCACCTGCTTTCAGTTAGGCATTGAAATGTTGAGTTGGTTTATCCAAATGAAACAAAAAGACAATCATTTGCATGTGGGCAGTTAGTAAAGACATTCAAAGAGAGCATCTCTTTAGTTTTTTTATATTATTTTTCTATTTGCTTTTAGAGTTCATATCCCTCTCATTCACTATATTCAAGTGATCTTCTACAGCTTCGATAGTTATTTCCATGTCCATACCATCAGAACCACATTATATTCATAACATTAATTTCTCACTAAATGTATAGAATTTGTATACTGGATCATACAGATTATACATAGATTAGGTTTTCCCATCTAATACTATTCATCCACCTTGTTAGCCTATACAGCCTACTAAGGATGTACAATTACAAAATGGCTGCCCTTGGTCTAATTGAACTGTCCTGACATATTGTGCATTTTGTAACAATAATAATAATAATAATAGGTTTTGTGCATATAGTGCCATTCACATACTTAATGTCACTTTACAAAGCTTTAAAAAACAGCCTGGCAGTGACTCCTAAAAGGTGCCTTAGAATGTTCAACAGTATTTTAGTATATTGGAATACTGTGAGTTTGTTACATAATAGTCTAGACTTATTATAATAAAGTTAACATCTACCTAAAGCCTTTGAGAGAGAATATGGAAGTGAGGCTTAAAAATCTGAAAGGTAACACTAGAAGATCAGGTGAATGCACGTGATTGCTGAAACAGTGGTGAAGCAAAACAAACCAAATCAGTCATTTGTGTAGCGCTTTATACAACCTGATATTGGCACACAGCAGCTTTACAGAAATCTATAATTAAAACAAAAGATCAACAAAACAAATAATACATATCGGATGGAACCAGGACTCACAATGGGGGATCATCCTCCTCTGGTCACCCTAGCAAACCCTATACTCCGAGATCTTCAGCTAACTGCACACTGTGCTAACAGGACACAACATTGTAATATAAGAATAATAACTAAAGGCTTGTTTAATCACATCTGAACATTTTTTGCCTCAAAATCACATACTAACATTGGGATGGCATCTTTAATTTCATTTACATGGCCAACCAGGACCTGTGGCCCACAGTCCAGTTGAGAGCTCATTCACATCCCTACTAAACTCCATAGAGTCTATAAACCAACAAAAAGGAGGTTGGTGCCCTCTAGTGCCACAATGTTCTGTTTTCTGCTGTTTAGTTTTCAGTCAGACTTCATTGTGGAAAAGCCAACTTTAAGTTGAAGAAAGTGCAAAAACTTAGTTGTACAGATATGCTACATGGACAAAATTCTTGCCAAAATATGTACACTAAACTAAATAAGCAAAATACAAATGGTCTTGATGTACTGTGTTTTATACCAACTAACATTTAAATCATTAACCTATTAACTTTCTATTAACCATTAACTTTTTTGTTTTGGCCACTGGCTTATAATGGACATCAACAATCAATAGAGTGTGATCATGATTGGCTGGTCTCCAACTAGACTAAACAGCATTAGAGTATTTACCTCACCTAGAGGGAAAGTAAAGGAATACATCTAGGTCACGTATGTATATCATTCAGCCATAACATTAAAACCATATGCATATAAAAATGTGTAGGTTCCCTTTGTGTCTTGACTCCACAAGACATCATCAGCATGAACTTTCATGTGCACTACAGTAGATCTTCTGTGGGATCACGTTCCTAAGGCACATGAAATAACCCTGTTAGACTGATTTAAGTGAGGCAAATTTGTCTAGATCTGTAATTATGAGTCAGCATGTCTTACAGGAGCACTCCAGGAGTAAGGTGAAGAAGAGTGTTTTATTTGTGAGATGTACATCCAAAAAGACAAAGAAAACTCATAAAGTGCATAAAAGAACAAGAAACACAGATTAAAGACAATTATTACAATGTTTAAATGCAAGACTTGACTCGGGCTGCCGCCAAGCTCTACTGAGGAAACAGCCACAAGGCAGGAACTTCATGAACACTCCTATACACAGACAAGCTAGGCCCCACCCTAGGTCAAACCAAAACCCTGATGGGGTAAAATGGAATAAAGGATAACAGAACATATATTTATTATGACATTGTACTATCAAGGTCATTATTGACATAGTTGCATCTCTCTATTATATTGTTAACAGTAAGTATTTACAGATCATGATCTCCTCAACTCTTTTTATCTATTTACAGGACCTGAAGATGGAGAGTGGACCCCTCTTCCCCATGTCAGTGGGTTCTCCCAACTCGCATAAGAGTGACATCTGCTCTCGATGGCCTATCCTAAAGGAAACTCTCACCCAGAAGGATTGCAGGTAAGTACTCTAACTATATCATACCGGGAACACCCCACAAGATGCTCTTAGCCCCAGTCACCTGGCCAGCACAATATCGTCAATATGGCTCAGATCCTTATGCTTGCCCATGTGTCTTTCCCACTTCAAGGACTGAGTCTTCCCTTGCTGCCTAATACAGTTCCAGAAAAAATTAAGAGATCATCTACATTATCAGTTTCTCTTTGTTTACTATTTGTAGACAATGTGTTTAACTTTTAACATGTGTTTAACATTTGTGTTGTATTCCATAAGCCATGGACAGCATTAACAACATCCTCTAAATTCCAAATAAAAATATAGCTATTTAGTTCCAGAATTTATGTAATTTCCAGAAATTACAACTGCTCAAAAGCAACAAATTATATGCTCAAATAATGCAAAGAAATTATTAAAATAATTATATAAAATTTAAACAACACAGTATTAATATTTGAACTTTGATATTTGAGCATTCAAAAATCACTATGGTGAAATCACCTTGACTGTTAATCATTTCATGTCTTGGCAGGCTCTCTTCTAGTCTTTCACATTACTGTTGGGTGACTTTATCTTATTCATGGTCTTCAGATTCAGGTAACTCAGCTTTGTTTGATAAAATTCCTGGACTAAAATGCCTGCCCTACACGTAGAGATGCAAATTTACTTCAAAAAATAAAGTGGTCTCATAATTTTTTCCAGAGCTGTATGTAGATCCCAGTCCTTGACTAGGTATCACTGTCATGGGAAGATTATTCGCTTCATCTTTCAGTGGTCATAATATTATGGCTATATTTGTGTGATTTCCATTAATGTGTATACTTGTTACTGTTAGTAAGTCTAGTACACTCTAGAATTTGGTGCTAAAAAATTTTCTAGGAACTTTAAAAAACGGTTCTGTTTGTAACAGAGATGTGTGAGAATGTGATGAACCTTTCAATTAGCTAAGTTTACATCAAATGAAACAATCTTTAAACCTTTAACAGCATCTACACATTCATATCTCTATTACAATCATGATTTTTTCTGGAACCAAACATTGTTTATCTCTCAAAAGACTATTTGCATGTTACATTTCACCACTTGATTTAGGTTCAGGCCATTACAGAAAATGAGACTGGGCTCTCAACCCAGACCCTCTGTCAGACCAAACACTGGACACTGTATAGAAGTATGAACCAGTATTAATTTATTGTCAATAACATGACAGCAAGTATGAAGAAGAAAGGTTTGTGTGATGGAAAGAACAGGTTGCTTTTTTTAAAGTAGTTAAAAATACACTGGAAAAGTTCTGACAAACTGGATCTTTCTCTAACTTCAACCTCTGTACCCTGTGAATGAATGCTCTCAAAAGTCGGGAACAGGCGAACAAATTATATTCTTGATTCTTAGCTTATTGAAGTCTAGTTCTGTGTTCAACAGATGTACCGTCTACATGCATATTCAATAGTACTCTTTTTCGCATTATTAAATATTATTATATACAATTATGTATTCAGGGAGAGCAAAACAAATTCTCAGACGAAATACATACATTTAATTAAAGAAAAAAAAACAATCACTGCATAGTGCTCTGGTTTCAGTTTGGACAAATCTCATGATTGACCCATACATATGAATCAGGCAATGTTGGTGTGGTATTTGCATTTGCACAAAAGGTGGTGTAGTAGAGCTGTGTTTCAAATGCTTTGACTTATGGAACTATTTTGGCTTGAAATGTGTCACTGCAAGTCTCATTCTGCCCACCCCTATTAACAGGCACAAAAATAAGAGTACCATCCCTCCACCGTAACATTAGCTCACATACTTAATTTAAATATATACTTTCCTTCTAAATCACACAGAAGGTTAAGCATGAATGAGCAGTTCAGATGATTATAAAATAAAATAAAATTAATAATTAATAATAAAATTAATAATAATTAAAATTCACTATACGTCTCAAAATATCCACACAAATTAAAAATGCATAATAAATCATCCCCAATAGCATGACATTCAGCAATGAAGCAGTAGGAAAAGATTCACACCATACAATTAAATAAAAGCATTTTCTTCCTAACATATTCATGACAGTGTAAGTACAGTGTTTGCTAGCAGCAATAGCCTAATATCTCCAATTGCTAAATAAAGAAGGAAAAGAGAAAATAATTACAGCAGTGCATAACCTCAAGCTAAAGAGATGTTGAGTGATCCAACAAGACTCTGACCTATGCAAGTAAATCAACTAAAGAATGGTTTGCGATTTGTGTTTCAGAATGGCCAAGTCAGTCCTGACCTGCTGTGACTTAACTTGAAGAGGGCTGTACCAGAAATACTGATGAGCTGAAACACATTTGCAGAGTGAAATGGTTCAGAAGGGATCCTCAGCATTGTGCAGATCGTAGGTTATTCCTGCTAAAGAGGCATTTAAATGTTAATACATGTAAGGGTTCACTTACTTTTTCTAGCCTGCACTGTGGATGTTTCCTCAGTGTGCTCAGTAAAACACATGAACAATACAATTGCTTGTGTGTTATTAGTTCAGTTAGATTTTATTTATACCACATTTCATTAGTAATCAATGTAGGAATTCTGAAGCTGCCAAGCATATAACAAAAGCAGACAATGTGGCATTATGGGTTATAAAAACTTTAACAAAATACAAATAAAAGACAGAATTACTAACTGTAGGAAGAAGACTAAGCCCCAAACATCTGTAGTCTAGAGGAATGCAAATGGTAGTACAGAAATGTGCATACACAAGCAGATTGTTTCTAATAGAGCAGGTTGTTTTAGAGGGTTTTTTTAGAGTCACTTGTATTTGCATATATAAGTTTTTGATCAGTTGATCTGCAGCATCAGCCATGGTGATTGCTACCTGTACTAGGGGAAAGGACCCCAGTTGACTGTATTCTCTGGTAAGTAGGTGCAGGTCATCATTTTCTGTATTATAGTTGCATTTATTTTTAACGTTTCCCAAGCCTGCATTGAACATTTTCAGCAGTAGTAGTAAAATGTCAATGGAGGGAAGTTTGAAGTTGGGGAAGATGCCTAAGCAGCAAGATCGCAGAAGTGAGACCTTGGGCAGTCTTGGGACTATTTTGATTTTGTACAGTTTAGTACAGTTTATTTTTGTTTTAGTCCATTTATTCACAGTGACAACTACTTTGACTACTGGAGGAAATAAACATCAGTGACCATGATGTCAAGTAGGAGCATTTTTTTTGGAAACAGTGTATGTATAACATGTATGTATAACGTCAAATCTTAAAACTGCATTATTTTTAATTATGTATATTAAGTAAATATTAGGAACTCTTGGTTGCAATATATCCTATAGGTAGTTGTGGGTCGTTTGTCATGGTGACAAAGCTTTTGACTACTGGGGTAGTAGAGCCGAGACATATTGATTATTCAATGATTACTGAAGCATATATTAAAGCCTGTGTTTGTAACGATTGATTACATAACATTTGTTATTAATAAAAAAATAGAAACCATGCCACATTTTAACTGAAAGGTTTTGGGGCTGTTGTGGAGAAACACACTAATAGGGCTTACCCTAGTATCCCTGACACAGTGGAAAACTTCGCTTTCAGTAGCTGGATGAGAAGACAAGTTTGGAGGTAGGCATAGCATTTTATATGTAGGAATTTACCCAGATCAGCAGCAACAACCATGTTGGAGTAACTGTAACTAAAGTTAAATCTTTCTTAGTGCTACAATCTGTTACAGCGCAGCGATCTTTGCACCTGTGTGACACCTCATTGCTCTTTTTGTTTTGATCTGGTTGTAGAGTTTTGGGATCACTGTGTCAGTAAAATATATAAAAGACCGCAACACTGTATCTCAGTTCCAACAGCGAATACAGATTCAATCTCTGCAATAGAAGTTGCAATAGGGTTGGCGTCGCCTGTCTGAGCTGGGAGGAAGCTTCCAAGTGCTAGCTTTTGATTTTAAAGAGGTGCCGGTCAGTTTTTTTGCTCATCCATCTCGTGTCTCTGTTATGCGCACACCAGACTGTCCAGGCGCGCTGCACTGCCACACATGTGAGGTTCACATTCTGCATTTTTCTAAAGCTGTGTTATCAAGTTAAAAAATGGCAGAATTGATTCATACATTTGTGAATCAAATTTCAGAATTGCTCATGTCTGCATTTAAGATGTATCTGAGAATAGAAACTTTCCCCACCCCTGTTGGTGACCATGTGTTTAGCAAATAAACCAATCAGAATTTCGTTAAATGCTAATAATTCAGTTTAATTATTTTGCACAACAAAAGAAATGCATTTTAAGATTGAGGTCTATTTTAGCCTTCGCTTGAAGCTCGCCAAGCTCGGTAGCCTTTGTGATAAAAGTAAAGTGATCTCCAATCACTGGTAGCTTAACTTAAATAAAGAATATAAGAAACACCTAAAGAGTGATATTCTCAAAAATTCACTGTTTACTCGGGCAGTGTTAGGAGTTTACTCACTGTGGCAGTTACTTTGGTTAGTTGTGATAAGGATAATGTGATTTCAGGTAGGATTAAATCTATTAGAAACAGTCCTACCGTAAAATCCAGCTCAAGACCAGCTTTTGCTGGTTATCGATGGTCTAAGCTGTTTTTGATGGTCAAGGTGGTTGAAAAGTTGGTCATCCAGGCAAAAAACATGCTGGTCTTATGCTGGTAAGCTTGACTTTGGTGTCCGACCAGCGCGGTTTTGCTGGTCATGTTGGTTAACTGAAGTAGTCATGCTGGTCATGCTGATCGACCAGCTTGGTGACCAGTGTGAATATGTTGGTTAACCAGGTTGATGATGCTGGTCATGCTGGTCACCCAGCGGGATTACGCTGCTCAACTAGTTAGGCTAAGATCAGTCAGGTTGATCGTGCTTGTAAAATTTTTGCCTGCAAAAATGTGTTGATTGTGTTTTTTTTCATATTCTTTCAGTACATTGAGGTTTTATTAATTTTATTTTTTCATTATTTATTTTGTTATCTCATGATTATTATCCCTAGGAAATTATCCTGATAACATGATCTCAAGATAATTACTTTTAGAAAAGGTTATATGTATGCAAACATCATGCCCTTAGGTATTAAATCAATATAAAATGTATTCTTAAATGATCAATTATTTAAAAAAAAAATTGTAGTTGAAAGTTTTTTTTTCGTTATTCCATCACCATATGAGTTCATTTTTTAATGGTAAATAGCTATATATTTATATACAGCTATATTTGGTACAGAATGATTACATTTTAGTCTTCTTTTACATAGTGGTTGAATATGTTGGTTAACCAGTTTGATGATGCTGGTCATGCTGGTCACCCAGCGGGATTACGCTGCTCAACTAGTTAGGCTAAGATCAGTCAGGTTGATCATGCTTGTAGACTAGTGAAACAATTAAATTCAAGCAAAACCATGTCCTATGCTGGTCAAGAGCTAAGCTGAACATCCAGCTCAATCAGCTTGAGCAGCTTGAGTTCGAGGTCAGACTGATCTTTAAGCAGGGAGGTGATGTATTAATACCAAATCATATTTTGCCCACAGTAAATGTAGAGTAATTTAGTACATTAGAAGTTAGATTAGAAGTAGGGGGGGTGGTTTTTCAGTGTGACTACGCTTTTGGCTACTGAGGGAATAGGAAAATGTTGTCAGGTATGCAGCAAACGTCTTGTGATTAGCAATTAGACATTCAAGGTTTCGGGGCTTTATTTGAAAAAAATGGTAAATGATGAAAGTAAACAATGCTGGAAATTCAGGAAATGTTGATATATGTCAACAGGATTACATAAACAGTGATCTACCGTAAACATTGTTTAATTTTAAAAAGATAAATTCAAAGTAACATTTTGTGTAATGTTTAAATGTAACATTTTTAGGTTTAATATTGCAAGGACCATGTTTACCAACGCTGACAAATTTTGGTGATTTTTCCATAAATCTACAACTGTAGTGATAGTCTAATGGTATATGTAGCACATTTGACATTTTATGTATTTAATAGATATTAGACATCGGTTTATTTAATATTCATGTTCATATTCATATTTCTATATGTACTTTAAATGCCAAGCCGTGAAACAAAGAGTACTCTGATGCTGGTATGATTAAATAGTGCCAAGTGCTTATACACAAAGAAAACATGCCATAGCAACTATCTTTACAATGTGCTTGCTATTTTTGTGTTCTTTATTGTCACTGTAATGCAAAAAAATGCTTGTATCTCCACATGGTAACTTTACAAGAGGATCAATGGAGGCTATAATCTCAGTTACAATAACCTTAAATTAAGTGTAGCGTAACACTCAGCAGGTTCGGAATGTCAATTAAACGTTTTTAAAAAATAAACTTCTCTATTTATGTAATCACAAATAATCCATGCCAGTGAATCACAAACAAAAACAGCTTTTACATAGACAATATTATCAAAGTACTATATTAGAGGAATAAAGCAGTGGCATGGATAAAAGAAAACAATGCAGCAGTTCTAAAGAAAAACACATGTTGATCATATGTAATATATTACAACACAGAGACATACCCTGAACAACAAAATGTCATATCGCCGACTCTCATGTGCTCCACTCTACTTGAATAACACACCAGACTCAGCATCTACGTTTAGTTGGTCATTATCAGATCTTGATACGTAAGAGTAGTTGTCTGTCATTGTGATAATGCTTTTGACTACTGGGGTACAGTAAACCTATCATCTGGTAAGACAAACTACCATACCGTACTATATTTACTGGCTATCGATTAAAATGGAAATAAACGACTCTCTGAAGTTCATTTGAATGTGGCAAGTGATTACAAATGAACACATTGATTTGTTTTCCGTAGTTCACAAATTTCTGCAAAAATGTGTTGATTGTGGGGTTTTTTTTTCATATTCTTTCTGTACATTGAGATTTTATTTATTTCAGTTTTTCATTATTCATTTTGTTATCTCATGATTATTATCCATAGGAAATTATCCTGATAACATGGTCTCAAGATAATTACTTTTAGAAAAGGTTATATGTATGCAAACATCATGCCCTTAGGTATTAAATCAATATAAAATGTATTCTTAAATGATCAACTATTTTAAAAAAAATTATTGTAGTTGTAAATGTTACACTTTAAACTCTACAGACAAGTTTTTTTTCATTATTCCATCACCATATGAGTTAATTTTTTAATGGTAAATAGCTATATATTTATATACAGCTATATTTGGTACAGAATGATTACATTTTAGTCTTCTTTTACATAGTGGTGCAATGTCATTTTTTGACAATTTCTTGGCCAGGTTTTGTAGAGAAGTGTCCAATGTAAGAGTAAATCTAAGAATTATGACATGAAATAGGGATTTTGTTTGTTTTTGTATTGTAAAGACTTTAAAGTATTTTATGGCACATTTAAGACAATGTAAAGAACAACATATTCACATATTTTCATTTTCAAGAAAGTAAAAACAGCGACGAGATGTTATATTCGGATTCGCTGTATCGGACAAGGCTTGTGTTGATAACAATTGTGGAACCATGACATTTTTTATTTATGTAATAATGTACTCACATCACCATTTCTACAGTACCTATACCCCATTCACTTTTTTAACAGTTATTTTATAAAGAAAAATACACCTGTAGGAATAATTTATAATATAGACTGGCAATATACACACAACTGCTCTTAAATGTTTATTTGAAACTATGTCATTAATTAATAGATAATGAGAGTGCCACATATATTTGCAGATAATTTGTCATTTTAAAGATGGGTCTTTTCATGCACTGTACGGGTTATTTGCTCAGGAGACAATAGTGTAAATTCAAACCCCCATTTCGTCAGTGTGGTTTGAATGGAATGCCTATAAATTGATATAGGATAGTTTTTTTACATGGTTGTAAAGTAGATTCAGTTGCACAGTTAGGTTCAGTTTCAAAGTAGATGTTTCCTACGCATGTGCACATTTTTAGCAATGTCATTTTTAAACTTTTAAATGAAAATTCACTATCAATTTGGACTGAAATAACGGTGCTAAATTTAATATGAAACTTTGTTTGACAAAAGTATGCTTGTATTTGTCCTACCACTTTACACGTGCGTGCATATTTCCTAAGAATGCTTAAAGGTTTAACCTTTCATGACATTGTCAAATATAATGTGACATTAGCAATTTTGTTTATTCAGTGTTTTGTATTGTGTGTGTGTGTGTGTGTGTGCGTGCATGTGTTTTACAGAAGGTCAGAGTCCACCAACCTCCCCCTTCCTAGTGTCTGCATGCAGCCCTTCCTCAGATGGCTTCCTCACGCTCGGCTGCATCACAAGCGGTTTCTCTCCCGCCGGGTCTCTCAAGTTTAAGTGGACAGGTGACGTGAGGGACATGGTGCAGTACCCAGCTGTGCAGATGCGGGGTGGCAAGTTCACAGCTGTGAGCCATGTGCGAGTCAAGGCCACAGACTGGGAAGCAGAAAAGCCATTTACATGCCAGGCGGAACATCCAGCTATCTCTGCAAGTGCACCTATGAAAACGACCCTGCAAAAGCGAGGTATATGCACCCAGCACTAAATAGATCAATAAATAAACATATAAATTAATAAATTTAAATAAAATAAAATAAAAAATCCAATTCACAATGTGATCAATGTGATCAACCTGCCATTATAATCACTTAATAATGACATTTTCATGTATTATAAAAACACATTTGTACTTATGTTGACACTTTATAATAAAACACAAATCTTATATTTATATATATTATATATATTATCTTATATATATAATAGCACAAATCTTCTGTAAAAAAATATTTAATGTAATTATTGCATGACATCAAAAGGTAGTAGTCAAATAATAAAATATAAAAGACTTTTTAAACAAATGTTATGCTCTTGTGTAATATATTTGTCTTCTTCCGACACAGTACAAGAGTAATGTAATTTCTTTGTCACACCAAAAGATGTTTTAACCATTTGAATAGTTTTCTTTTTTTCATTTAAAATAGGAAATGAAAAAAACTGACTATAAGACAGTTTTGCATCTCATTTAGCTTAACAATACAGTTTACACTGCCCAAAAAGTGTTCTCATCATGTCTAATTTTCAATTAACTTTCAATACCTTTTTTTATAGGGCGCTCTCCACCAACTGTCCAACTGGTGGAATTTGGCCAGTCTTTAATTTGTGTCATTGAGAATTTCTACCCACCCAATCTCAATATCATGTGGAAAGTGAACAATAGTCCAGTAAAAGGCCTAGACTGGCAAAGAATACGAAATGCCAAAGGTAATTTCAAAGCTGTCAGTTTACTTGAAGACATTCAAATGAGTAAGGACACCAAATATACCTGTGAAGTCACACATGAAAACATCAAATATCCAAAACAACTGTCATCTAAAGGTAAGCTAATATGTACACATATATGAGACAATTGTTTTTTGTTCATTTTATGCAGCTATGTTCTCTTTTAAGAATCGTGCATGCACAAAGAGGGCGATGCTTCACATGACAAACAATAAACAATGGATCAAAATCCAAAATCCCCAGTAACAGCCACTTCCTTAATGGTCCTGTGAAAGTGCAGTGGAGGCTGACTGCAAATCATCATGAGAACAAAGAGGGGAAAGGGGGCAAAACATTTAAGGATGGGTCTCTGTGGGGTCATGGCAGCTACTTAACAGGATATGAATATTTGGATTGACGTTAATGTTGCATGAATTCCGATTTGGATGTTAAGACAGTGTCTCTTTTCCGAGTATCAGATATATATTCAGAGTATCATATATATATTTCAGATATATATTTCAGCCACACTGATATGTGGTATTGAAATATGATATATATATATATATATATATATATATATATATATATATATATATATATATATATATATATATATATATATATAATATTTCAATACCACATATCAGTGTGGCTGAAATGGGAACTGAACACATTCAATGTGTCCTGTGCTGTTTACACTGCCAGACAGATTAGACATTTGTGTGCACATTTGACGAAAAAGGTCTAATCTGGTCCGCTTTTACCTGCTGTGTGAACATAGCACCTGTGTTCATTCCATGTGTGTGTGTTTTTTGGCATTATATAATTTCATTGTATATATATCAAAATGTCACAATGCATTAAAATCACAATGCATGAAGAATTTACCTTTATTTTTATTTTTTAACATAGCTGACTTCTCTATAAAGATCAATCCACCATCAGCGAAGGATCTCTTTGAACATAGTAAAGCTACAATCACCTGTGTCATAACTGGTGATAATAAGAACGAAGTGAGTGGAGCAATCGTGACATGGACAGTTGGAGGCAGCAGACGTGGAAGTAGTGGAACAGATAATGTTAAACAGACAACACCACCTTTTACTAAGACTAGCAGTTTGACCCTCGATCAGTCTGAATGGTTTTCGGGGTCAGAAGTGGAGTGCTCTACTGAAAGAGAAACAACACCTTTCTCAGACAAAATTAGGGTGAAGAAAGGAGGTAAGTCCAGCTGTCCTGGAGTCAAATCTTCTCATTAGTTAAAACTGAAAGTGCTGTATCTCTGAAATACAGGAATCTTCTATTCTACATGTTCTTATTTACAAATGATCTTTTCTCATGTAGGAAAACCTTCTATTGTCTTCTACAAACCTGAGAAGGACGTCAAAGACACAGACACTGTCTCCCTGTTGTGTGAGGTCAGGAGCTCGGATCTGGGGGATGTGTATGTGATGTGGAAAATGAACGATGGTAAATACATGGAAGGCAGCAGCACAGTTCACACCAATGAAAAGAACACAGCAGTTGTCCTCAGCTACTTAACTGTGTCTGGAAAGGATTACAACAGTGCACAGTTTGCTTGTGCAGTGAAAGACCCCAACATGGTGGCAGGAGCCACACCAGAACAGAAGACAACATCTATGAGTAAGAACAACTGTGATACCTCTCCTGTGTTACAATGTTGCTAAGAGTCCTCTGAGAACTATGATTAGGAATCACCACTGGCAGCTGTGTCTGACTAAGATGCTTCCTTAAGTTCACCTGAATGGTCTGAGAAGCTTCTGATGCATCTTTTGTGTTCTGTCTCCCACTGTTCACTCCATGTATGCTTTCCTGGAAACACTATATATTTAATAGTAGTATGTCTTACAATGCATAAAGTGTTTATTTGTTAATTATCTATTTTTTTTATGTAGATGACTTCTCTCTAAAGATCAATCCACCATCAGCGAAGGATCTCTTTGAACAAAATAAAGCTACAATCACCTGTGTCGTAACTGGTGATAATAAGAACGAAGTGGGTGGAGCAATCGTGTCATGGACAGTTGGAGGCAGAAGACGTGGAAGTAGTGGAACAGATAATGTTAAACAGACAACACCACCTTTTACTAAGACTAGTAGTTTGACCCTCGATCAGTCTGAATGGTTTTCAGGGTCAGAAGTGAAGTGCTCTACTGAAAGGGAAAAAACACCATTCTCAGACAAAATTAAGGTGAAGAAAGGAGGTAAGTCCAGCTGCCCTGGAATTAAAACTAAAAGTGTTGTATCTCTGAAATACATGAATCTTCTATTCTACATGTTCTAATTCACAGACAATCTTTTCTTATGTAGGCAAACCATCTATTGTCTTCTACAAACCTGAGAAGGACGTCAAAGACACAGACACTGTCTCCCTGTTGTGTGAGGTCAGGAGCTCTGGTCTGGGGGATGTGTATGTGATGTGGAAAATGAACAACGGTCAGTACATGGAAGGCAGCAGCACAGTTCACACCAATGAAAAGAACACAGCAGTTGTCCTCAGCTACTTAACTGTGTCTGGAAAGGAGTACAACAGTGCACAGTTTGCTTGTGCAGTGAAAGACCCCAACATGGTGGCAGGAGCCACACCAGAACAGAAGACAACATCTATGAGTAAGACGAACTGTGATACCACTCATGTATTAGAATGTTGCTAAGAGTCCTCTGAGACCTGTTATTAGGAATCACCACTGGCAGCTGTGTCTCGCTAAGATGCTTCCTTAAGTCCACTTTTTGTATTCTGTCCACAAAAGTGTCCAGTGTCCACTCCATGTATGCTTTCCTGGAAACACTATATATTTAATAGTAGTATATCTTACAATGCATAAAGTGTTTATTTGTTAATTGTCTATTCTTTTTTATGTAGATGACTTCTCTCTAAAGATCAATCCACCATCAGCGAAGGATCTCTTTGTACAAAATAAAGCTACAATCACCTGTGTCGTAACTGGTGATAATAAGAACGAAGTGGGTGGAGCAATTGTGTCATGGACAGTTGGAGGCAACAGACGTGGAAGTAGTGGAACAGATAATGTTACACAGACAACATCACCTTTTACTAAGACTAGTAGTTTGACGCTCGATCAGTCTGAATGGTTTTCAGGTGCAGAAGTGGAGTGCTCTACTGAAAGAGAGAAAACTCCATTCTCAGACAAAATTAAGGTGAACAAAGGAGGTAAGTCCAGCTGTCCTGGAGTCAAATCTTCTCATTAGTTAAAACTGTGTTAAAAAGTGCTGTTTATCTGAAATACAGCTCTAATTTATAAATAATTTTGTCTCATGTAGGCAATCCTTCTATTGTCTTCTACAAACCTGAGAAGGACGTCAAAGACACAGACACTGTCTCCCTGTTGTGTGAGGTCAGGAGCTCTGGTCTGGGGGATGTGTATGTGATGTGGAAAATGAACAACGGTCAGTACATGGAAGGCAGCAGCACAGTTCACATCAATGAAAAGAACACAGCAGTTGTCCTCAGCTACTTAACTGTGTCTGGAAAGGAGTACAACAGTGCACAGTTTGCTTGTGCAGTGAAAGACCCCAACATGGTGACAGGAGCCACACCAGAACAGAAGACAACATCTATGAGTAAGAACAACTGTGATACCACTCATGTGTTACAATGTCACTGAGAGTCCTCTCAGACCTAGATGATCAGGAAGCGTCACTGACAGCTGGGTCTGGCTGATTGAGATGCTTCCTTTAGTTCACCTAAATGGTCTAAGACCCTTTTTACACCTGGTCACTTCATGAAACTAGTGTATGGATTGGCTCCTGATGATATTTTTGGTAGTGAAGTGTGTCTCCAGTTATTGTGACTGAAATATGACTGCTGTGAGTAACAGATTATGCATATCCGCTCATTACGCAGCCGTTTAGCCTCTTCCTGTGCTGTGCTAAAGATTGTTGCTGCCTTGAAGTTTTACATGCTGTCATGCATTTCTTTAAATTTAGAGGAAGATAGCAACTTCAGCAGTCTATGCTGAGGTGAAAACGACTGTTGGACTGATTAACTCAGCAATGAGTGAGAAACCATGATTGCAGCTGTAGCAAACTCCACTACATGACTGCTGGGAATAAATTCCATGATCTTCCTCTCAGATCACATGTCCAGTGATGTACTGCATGAGAAAGACTTTTGTTTGTATTGGGAAGAGTTTGGTTGTCCAATGAGTCTCGGAGATACGAATGCTTTAACACTGCTATAACATGTGGATCAAATGCATCTCAGACCACCTCCTGAAGTGGTTTGACTGATTGATTTTGTGTTTTAAAAGCATACTCAAGACAAATGAAGTGACCAGGTGTTTAGGGGTCTGAAATGTCTCTGGGGAATCCCTTTGTTGTGCATCTGTGTCTAAGCTCAATGACCAATATGATATCAGAACAGTTCACACTCTTAAACTGATGCACATGTGCTAAAGAGGAATGCTCCACTGCCCACTCGTCCAGAGGTAAACAATCAAAATGGAGTCAACAGTAACAGCCATTTCCTTAATGGTCTTGTTAAAGTGCAGTGGAGGCCGGCTGCAAATTCAGAAGCAAATCATCATGAGAGAGAGGAAGAGAGACAGAGCAATAGTTTTAATGATGGGTCTCTGTGGGGTCATGGCAGCTACTGGATATGAATATCTGGATTGACGTAAAAGTTGCATGTATTCTGATTTGCCTGTTCAAACAGAGTCTTATTGCAGCGGATTGCATATGTACCAGATTTAAATATCGGAACTGAAAATGTCAGATAAAACATCAGTGTCACATTTGACTTTTAATTGCTGTGTGAACATAGCCTCTGATGTAACAGGGGTCATGGTCAGTCCATGTAGTTCATGTCATGGCCTTTGCATGTTTGTATGTTATTTCTCTTGGTTGTGCCTTGTTCTTCTGTCTAATCTTTTTAAACCATGTGTGTTTTGTGTGCTTAGATATAGCATTTTTAATTTAAATGAGAAAATACATTCCAGTATGCTTTACTGTATATCACAGTGCAAAAATAATTTACCTTAATTGTGTATTTTAATTTTTTATGTAGCTAAGTTCTCTCTCAAGATCAACCCACCATCTGCAAAGGAGCTTTTTATACGTAATAAAGCTACAATCACCTGCGTCGTAACTGGTGATAATAAGAATGAAGTGAGTGGAGCAATCGTGACATGGGAAGTTGGAGGCAGCAGACGTGAAAGTAGTGGACCAGATAATGTTAAACAGACAACACCACCTTTTACTAAGACTAGTAGTTTGACCCTCAATCAGTCTGAATGGTTTTCGGGTGCAGAAGTGAAGTGCTCTACTGAAAGGGAGAAAACACCATTCTCAGAGAAAATTAAGGTGAAGAAAGGAGGTAAGTTCAGCTGCCCTGGAGTCAAATCTTCTCATTAGTTAATACTGAAAGTGCTACTTCTCTGAAATACAGAAATCTACATGTTCTAATTTAGATATGCTCTTTTCTTATGTAGGCAAACCTTCTATTGTCTTATACAAACCTGATAAAGATGTCAAAGACAATGAGACAGTCTCTCTTTTATGTGACGTCAGCAGCTCTGATCTGGGGGATGTGTATGTCATGTGGCAAATGAAAAACAATCCATACATGGAAGGCAACAGCACAGTTCACATCAACAAAAAGACTGTTCTCAGCTACTTAACTGTGTCTGGAAAGGATTACAACAGTGCACAGTTCACTTGTGCAGTCAAAGATGCCAACATGGAGAAGAGAGCCACACCGGATCAGAAGACAACATCTAAGAGTAAAGTCAACTGTCCTAAATGTCCTGTGTTAGAACGTCGCTAAGGGTCCTCTCTGGTCTGAGAAGCTTCTGATGCATCCTTTCTGTTCTGTATCACTCTGTTCACTCCTTGTGTGCTTTTTGTTTGTATTATGATGTTGCATGGGCCATGGTCCAGTCCAAATACTTCATATCTTGGCCTCTGTAAGTTTGTTACTTGTGTTACTTGTCTTGGTTGTGCCTTGTTCTCCTGTCTAATGCTCTCTGTGTTATTGTTCACTCATGTTTTGTGTGCTTTTGTATGACATTTTAGATTCAACTAAATTAAATGTTCCAGTACACTTTCAAAATCTTGATGGGAACACTGGAGCTGAATCAACCCAGTTTCAAAAATATGAACATTTTTGTACAAAAGCATTTTTCATTATTCTTGCAACACTTTAAGCAATAAATCAGCGCAATTGCATATGACATCACATAGTCCATCTTTCTTTTGGAGAACTTTCATTCATTTCATTTCATTCATTCTCAGACTGGGATGTATCAAAAACTGCAGAGAAGAGAAGTTACCAGTGTTGCAACTGATGGCTATTTTGTTTTAAATATTAAATATACTTTATTGTTAAAAATATGTAAATAAATTTAATATCATATTTTATATAAATTTTAAATTTTAAATAAATTTAATATCACACATAACAATGTGTTAAAAAAAATCTAAATAAATTAAAAATGTTATCTGATTCATGCTGAAAGGTATACATATTACACAATTTTCATTTTATCCTACATTGTCATTCATGTTTGTTCTCTATATCAATGTTGTCATGTCAGCAAGCTTTTACAAATATGCTTTTGTGCCTCTGCATGGCGATACATTTTAAATCTTCTTACACACACACACACACACACACACATACACATGAACTTTCAGTGCTCTATGATTGACATCATGGTTAACTGATTGTTATAGAACATTATTAGACAAAGGAAAATGAGGTATTTTGCAATTTGGAATAGAACGCTTCATTTATTTTTTCTATTACCACATTTTAACATTTTTTGTTAAAATTTGTTTGTTTGTTTATTTGTTTTCTGTGTGTATGTGTGTGTGTGTGTGTGTGTGTGTGTGTGTGTGTGTGTGTTCAGCAGAGACTCCAGCATCAGATCCAGGATTGTATATAAACTGTGATAAGGACATTCCAGAGGAGGATGACTTCAACAGCTTGTGGTCCACTGCTTCATCCTTCATCTTCCTTTTCCTCTTCACTCTCATCTACAGCACTGTCCTCAGCCTAGCCAAAGTAAAAATATTTTAAATGTTTAAAATGGTAAAATGTAAAAAAGTAAATGTTGACAGACTAGGCTTTAGTGTCTAGGCTGGGCAAACACCAGTTTACCTACCTGTGTAGATAAAAGCTTCACAAAAAATGATATATGTGTTACACTAACTTCTCTTTTTCTTTGTGTTTTTCAGATGAAATAACATTGAAACATAAATGAAGGAATTGTATGTCCATCTTTCCTAAAACCTTTCTTAGGGTATTTTTTTTGCATGTTTTCTGATGTATGCTGTACATGTACACACATGAACAAAATTGTTGGTACCCCTCAGTTAATGAAAAAAAAAAACCCACAATGGTCACAGAAATTACTTGAATCTGACAAAAGTAATAATAAATAAAAATGCTAGGAAAATGTACAAATTAAAGTCAGACATTGCTTTTTAACCATGCTTCAACAGAATTATTTTAAAAAATAAAGTCTGGCCTGGACAGAAATGATGGTACCCTTAACTTATATTGCCTTTTAAGGCAATCACTGCAATCAAATGATTCCTGTAAATGTCAATGAGACTTCTGCACCTCTCAGCAGGTATTTTGGCCCACTCCTCCAGTTGTCTCAGGTTTCCAGACAGCATGTTTTAGCTCCTTCCAAAGATGCTCAATAGGATTTAGGTCAGGACTCATAGAAGGCCACTTCAGAATAGTCCAATGTTTTCCTTTTAGCCATTCTTGGGTGTTTTTAGCTGTGTGTTTTGGGTCATTATCCTGTTGCAAGACCCATGTCCTACGACTGAGACCAAGCTTTCTGACACTGAGCAGCACATTTCTCTCCAGAATCCCTTGATAGTTTTGAGATTTCATTGTACCCTGCACAGATTCAAGACACCCTGTGCCATATGCAGCAAAGCAGCCCCAGAACATAACAGAGCCTCCTCCATGTTTCACAATAGGGATAGTGTTCTTTTCTTGGTACGCTTAATTTTTATATCTGTGAACATAGAGCTAATGTGCCTTGGCAAAAAGTTCCATTTTTGTCCCTGGGAGAATGTCATAGGACATCTCCCAGAAGCGTTGGGGCTTGTCAACATGTAGTTTGGTATATTCCAGTCTGGCTTTGTTTTGTTTTTTGTTTTCCTTGTTTTCCTTCTGGGCTCTTTTGTTACCATTCATATTATCTGTCTCTTTGATTTGTCATAATTTTTTCTCTTGCGGCCATGTCCAGGGAGGTCGGCTACAGTTCCCATGGATCTTAAATTTCAGAATAATATGTGCAACTGTAGTCACAGGAAAATCAGGCTGCTTGGAGAGGGTCTTATAACCTTTATCTTTAACATGCTTGTTTATAATTTTCTTCCTAATCTCCTGAGACAACTCTTTCCTTCGCTTCCTCTGGTCCATGTTGAGTGTGGTACATACCATGTCACCAAACAGCACAGTGACTACCTGTAGCCCGATATATAGGCCCACTGACTGATTACAAGATTGTAGACACCTGTGATGTTAATTAGTGGACACACCTTGATTTAACATGTTCCTTTGGTCACATTGTTTTCAGGGGTACCATGATTTTTGTCCAGGCCTGTTTAATGAGTTTATTTTTTAAATAATTCTGTTAAAGCATGGTTTAAAATCAATGTTGGATTTTCATTTGTTCATTTTCAAAGCATTTTTATTTAATATTACTTTTGTTAGATTCAAGTTATTTCTGTGACTATTGTGGGTTTTTATTTCATTAACCGAGGGGCATCAACAATTTTGTCTAAATGTGTATTTGTGTTTCTCAGCATCATTCATTTTCTCAGTGCCTTTGTCCTAATTAAAGACTGAAATGTAACAACCAAGATAAGTTGTTTAAATAAATCAATAAAACATTTAAAGATTACACAATGGTTGTGTCTTTTTTGAAAATTTTAAAATGGATTTTGAGATGTTGACAAACTGTGTAGTAAAAGAGCATGAATGCATTGAAGTAATGTAAATCTTTGTAAACTATATATATATATGTAGTTTACAATATATATAATATAGTTTATAATATATAAATATTTCTTTTTTGTTTTTAAAAAAAAAGTACTAATCTAGCCTCCAGCAATGTTTACAGATCATCAAAAACCTAATATTAAGTTAAAGAACAATAATTAGTCTTACAATTCGTAAACTTAAAATTTTAAGTTAAATAAAAAAATAATTGTCAGAATTTTACAACATTGTTTTTACAGTTAAGCTTAAGTTAACATTATATCTGCAAAATAATTGTAGCATTATAAGCTGCTAAGAGTAAAGTAAGAGTAAAGTAAGTAAAGTAGTGCAAAATTATACATTTTGCCTTATGCATTTCAGGATAAAGCATTAGTATTTAGTATTTTAAGTAATATTTGCTTATTGTATTTGATTAATATTAATATTTGATTGTGTAATAAAAAATGTTTTGTAAGTTTTATAAAAAACAAACAAAAAACAGTTGGGTCTACCTTTAAATTATTAACAACCCAAAAATGTTGATGCAGAGTTTAAAGGAACAGGAAGTAAAACAGGAAGTGAAACAGACAACCTGAAAAGCAAAGGGCTCTCACATGCTAATTTTTATCAACAGAAAGAACTGAAAAAAACAGGTGTTGAAGTCAAAGCATCACAGATATGTCTAGGAACTTAATTTTAAGATCTGCTAAACCACGCAATAAAAAAGATATTGCACTATAAATGTATTCCTTGTGCTTATTACACTATTACTAACATTTTAATTTACTTGTAAAGTTAATTGAACTAGAACAACATGCTACATTGTAATGTTTACTTTTTAAAAGTAAGTTGTTAAATTAATTGTAACTAAGAAAGTAAAGCAATATACATAAAGTAATGCATTCAAAATGTTTGGGATAAAGGTTAGTATGTGTTAGTAATATCTGCTAGTGGTCAAAGTTCTTGGCTTATATGTAGAGCTCTAGGAAAAAGCCATCATATAAACAACTGGTGTGTATATGTAACATATATATAAGCATTTACACTATTCAGAAGGTGTTTTAACGTAATCTCATAAAATCTATTCTACAGAATTAGTCATTAAAAAGGTTCTGTAGAGAACTAAACTTGTTTCTTTAGTGACATTTCTCCAAAGAACTTTTACAAAAAAGCATTTTACAGACATACTAAAGATCTTCTTTCATCTGATGTTTAGGTCCATCCTGCACACTGTATTTGTTTCACTGCCTGTATTGTGTTGTGTATTTGAATTTGCAGTCTCAAGGGACACTAGAAAGAGCCCCTTCTCATGTGTTTGAATATTCAATCTCAAGGGACCTTAGAATCCATCACTGCACCTGTTTTCAGTTAGGCATTGAAATGTTGAGTTGGTTTATCCAAATGAAACAAAAAGACAATTATTTGCATGTGGGCAGTTAGTAAAGACATTCAAAGAGAGCATCTCTTTAGTTTTTTTATATTATTTTCCTTTTTGCTTCATATCCCTCTCATTCACTATATTCAAGTAATCTTCTACAGCTTCGATAGTTATTCCCATGTCCATACCACCAGAATCACATTATATTCATAACATTAATTTCTCACTAAATGTATGGAATTTGTTTATTGGATCATTCAGATTATACATAGATTAGGTTTTCCCATCTAATACTATTCTACCACCATGTTTGCCTATACAGCCTACTCAGGATGTAAAATTACAAAATGGCTGCCCTTAGTCCAATTGAACTGTCCTGACATATTGTGCAGGAAACCGCCAAAAGCCAGGAACTTCATGAACACACAGACATGCTAGGCCCCGCCCCAGGTCAAACCAAAACCCTGATGGGGTAAAATGGAGTAAAGGATAACAGATAACATATAAGATAACATATATTTATTATGACATTGTACTATCAAGGTCATTATTGACATAGTTGCATCTCTCTATTATATTGTTAACAGTAAGTATTTACAGATCATGATCTCCTCAACTCTTTTTATCTCTTTTATTTACAGGACCTGAAGATGGAGAGTGGACCCCTCTTCACCATGTCAGTGGGTTCTCCCAACTCGCATAAGAGCGACATCTGCTCTTGATGGCCTCTCCTAAAGGAAACCCTCACCCAGAAGGATTACAGGTAAGTACTCTAACTATATCATACCGGGAACACCCCACAAGATGCTCCTAGCCCCCGTCACCTGGCCAGCACAATATGGCTTTCTTCAATATGGCTCAGATCCTTACGCTTGCCCATGTGTCTTTCCCACTTCAAGGACTGAGTCTTCACTTTCTGCCTAATACAGTTCCAGAAAAAATGAAGAGATCATCCTACATTATCAGTTTCTCTTTGTTTACTATTTGTAGACAATGTATTTAACATTTAACATGTGTTTAACATTTGTGTTGTATTCCATTAGCCATGGACAACATTAACAACATCCCCTAAATTCCAAATAAAAATATAGCTATTTAGTTCCAGAATTTATGTAATTTCCAGAAATTACAACTGCTCAAAAGCAACAAGTAATATGCTCAAATAATGCAAAGATATTATTAAAATAATTATATCAAATTTAAACAAAACAGTATTAAAATTTGAACTTTGATATTTAAGCATTTAAAAATCACTATGGTGAAATCACCTTGACTGTTAATCATTTCATGTCTTGGCAGCCTCTCCTCTAGTCTTTCCCATTACTGTCAGGTGATTTTATCCCATTCATAGTCTGCAAATTCAGGTAACTCAGCTTTGTTTGATAAAATGCCTGAACTAAAATGCCTGCCCTACACGTAGAGATGCAAATTTACTTCAAAAAATAAAGTGGTCTCATATTTTTTTCCAGAGCTGTATGTAGATCCCACTCCTTGACTATGTACCACTGTAATGAGAATATTATTCACTTCATCTTTCAGTGGTTTTAATATTATGGCTATATTTGTGTGATTTCCATTAATGTGTATACTTGTTACTGTTAGTGAGTCTAGTACACTCTAGAATTTGGTGCTAAAAAATGTTCTAGGAACTTTAAAAAACGGTTCTGTTTGTAACAGAGATGTGTGAGAATGTGATGAACCTTTCGATTAGCTAAGTTTACATCAAATGAAACATTCTTTAAACCTTTAACAGCTTCTACACACTCATATCTCTATTACAATCATGATTATTTCTGGAACCAAACATTGTTTATCTCTCAAAAGACCATTTACATGTTACATTTCACCACTTGGTTTAGGTTCAGGCCATTACAGAAAATGAGACTGGGCTCTCAACCCAGACCCTCTGTCAGACCAAACACTGGACACTGTATAGAAGTAAGAACCAGTATTAATTTATTGTCAATCAATGGAGGAAATATGCCTTCAGAAATATCACATAACACAACTGCATTAAACAGAACCAAGAAAAAATACCAAAAATACACCAAACTACCCTATGTCCTTGTTACCAAAACAAAAGAAAAGCCTGCTAGCTTAGAGAGTAGAAATGGAAGCACCAGATCAGTCTAGGATGGTCTTCCTGGTCGCTAATGGAGAGGTGACCTAAACATCCCTCTCTGGTGCACATGAGGGGTTGGAACCTCGCCCCAACACCACCGCCAAGAAATATCAATGCTATATTATGATTAATACCTGCAATATTAGAGAAAAGAAAAATGTATTTTCCCTTAACTGCATTTTAACTGCTTAAATTCTTAAATTCATCAAGTATGTATAGACCATGTATTTTTAATAGAATACACAGACATGGACTGCTTGTCAGACAGATGAGAAGAACTGGATAAAGCACTGGTCAATAGGATTCTTATGGATGCACCACCTTTCTTAGTTGTTGACGATGAGGACTTCCAGGCTTTTGATAATAAGCTTAACCCAATTTACATCTTGTAAACTGGGTTTGTGCCAGGGCACTCAAGACTATGGTGGTACATGTGTGTACACATGTACTATGTGTGATGATTTTTTTCAAAGCTAGGAAAGAACATGTTGCTTTTTTTAAAGTAGTTCAAATGCCACAAAAATACACTGGAAAAGATGAGTAGAGAGTCACTGGAGGTGGACACAGGCTGGACGCCTACTTGGCAAAAACAGATTACTCATATTCCCCATATCCATACTCTGACCCATAAATATCTTTCTCTAACTTCAACCTCTGTACCCTGTCAATGTATGTTATCAAAAGTCGGGAACAGGTGAACATATTAGATAGATTCTTAGCTTAATGAAGTCTATTTCTGTGTTCAACAGATGTACCGTCTACATGCATATTCAATAGTACTCTTTTTTGCATTATTAAATATTATTATATACGATTATGTATTCAAGGAGAGCAAAACAAATTCTCAGACGAAATACATACATTTAATTAAAGAAAGGAAAACATGCCAATATCACTGCATAGTGCTCTGGTTTCAGTTTGGACAAATTTCATGATTGACCCATACATATGAATCAGGCAATGGTGGTGTGGTATTTGCATTTGCACAAAAGGTGGTGTAGTAGAGCTGTGTTTCAAATGCTTTGACTTATGGAACCATTTTAGCTTCAAATGTGTCACTGCATGTCTCATTCTGCCCACCCCTATTAACAGGCACAAAAATAAGAAGAGTGAAATGGTTCAGAAGGCTTCCTCAGCATTGTGCAGATCGTAGGTTATTCCTGCTAAAAAGGCATTTCAATTTTAATACATGTAAGGGTTCACTTACTTTTTCTAGCCTGCACTGTGGATGTTTCCTCAGTGTGCTCAGTAAAACACACGGACAATACAATTGCTTGTGTGTTATTAGTTCAGTTAGATTTTATTTATACCACATTTCATTAGTAATCAATGTAGGAATTCTGAAGCTGCCAAGCATATAACAAAAGCAGACGATGTGGCATTGTGGGTTATAAAAACATTAACAAAATACAAAGAAAAGACAGAATTACTAACTGTAGGAAGAAGACTAAGCCCCAAACATCTGTAGTCTAGAGGAATGCAAATGGTAGTACAGAAATGTGCATACACAAGCAGGTTGTTTCTAATAGAGCAGGTTGGTTTAGAGGGTTTCCTTGTTAGTACGTTGTATTTGCATATATCAGTTTTTGATTGGTTGATCTGCAGCATCAGCCATGGTGATTGCTACTTTGATTACTGGGGAAAAGGACCCCAATTGACTATATTCTCTGGTAAGTAGCTGCAGGTCATCATTTTCTGTATTATGGTGCTTTTTAACGTTTCCCAAGCCTGCATTGAAAATTTTCAGTAGTAGTAAAATGTCAATGGAGGGAAGTTTGAAGTTGGGGAAGATGCCTAAGCAGCAAGATCGCAGAAGTGAGACCTTGGGCGGGGTCTTGGGACTATTTTGATTTTGTACAGTTTAGAACAGTTTATCTTTGTTTTAGTCCATTTATTCACAGTGACAACTACTTTGACTACTGGAGGAAATAAACATCAGTGACCGTGATTTGCAACTGACCGTCATTTTTTTTGGAAACAGTGTATGTATAACAGTTATGTATAACTGCATTATTTTTAATTATGTATATTAAGTAAATATTAGGAACTCTTGGTTGCAATATATCGAATAGGTAGTTGTGGGTCGTTTTTCATGGTGACAAAGCTTTTGACTATTGGGGTAGTAGAGCCGAGACATATTATTCAATGATTACTGAAGCATATATTAAAGCCTGTGTTTGTAACGATTGATTACATAACATTTGTTATTAATAAAAAAATAGAAACCATGCCACATTTTAACTGAAAGGTTTTGGGGCTGTTGTGGAGAAACACACTAATAGGGCTTACCCTAGTATCCCTGACACAGTGGAAAACTTCACTTTCAGTAGCTGGATGAGAAGACAAGTTTGGAGGTAGGCATAGCATTTTATATGTAGGAATTTACCCAGATCAGCAGCAACAACCATGTTGGAGTAACTGTAACTAAAGTTAAATCTTTCTTAGTGCTACAATCTGTTACAGCGCAGCGATCTTTGCACCTGTGTGACACCTCATTGCTCTTTTTGTTTTGATCTGGTTGTAGAGTTTTGGGATCACTGTGTCAGTAAAATATATAAAAGACCGCAACACTGTATCTCAGTTCCAACAGCGAATACAGATTTAATCCCTGCAATAGAAGTTGCAATAGGGTTGGCGTCGCCTGTCTGAGCTGGGAGGAAGCTTCCAAGTGCTAGCTTTTGATTTTAAAGAGGTGCCGGTCAGTTTTTTTGCTCATCCATCTAGTGTCTCTGTTATGCGCACACCAGACTGTCCAGGCGCGCTGCACCGCCACACATGTGATGTTCACATTCTGCATTTTTCTAAAGCTGTGTTATCAAGTTAAAAAATGGCAGAATTGATTCATACATTTGTGAATCAAATTTCAGAATTGCTCATGTCCGCATTTAAGACGTATCTGAGAATCGAAACTTTCCCCACCCCTGTTGGTGACCATATGTTTAGCAAATAAACCAATCAGAATTTCGTTAAATGCTAATAATTCAGTTTAATTATTTTGCGCAACAAAAAAAAATGCATTTTAAGATTGAGGTCTATTTTAGCCTTCGCTTGAAGCTCGTCAAGATCAGTAGCCTTTGTGATAAAAGTAAAGTGATCTCCAGTCACTGGTAGCTTAACTTAAAAGAAGAAAATAAGAAACACCTAAAGTGAAATTCTCCTGATTTGAATCTAGATTCACTGTTTACTCGGGCAGTGTTAGGAGTTTACTCACTGTGGCAGTTACTTTGGCAAGGTGTGATAAGGAGCATCTGTGATTTCAGGTAGGATTAAATCTATTAGAAAAGCCCTACCGTAAAATCCAGCTCAAGACCAGCTTTTGCTGGTTATCGATGGTCTAAGCTGTTTTTGATGGTCAAGGTGGTTGAAAAGCTGGTCATCCAGGCAAAAACATGCTGGTCTTATGCTGGTAAGCTTGACTTTGGTGTCCGACCAGCACGGTCTTACTGGTCATGTTGATCAACTGAAGTAGTCATGCTGGTCATGCTAATCGACCAGCTTGGTGACCAGTGTGAATATGTTGGTTAACCAGGTTGATGATGCTGGTCATGCTGGTCACCCAGCGGGATTACGCTGCTCAACTAGTTAGGCTAAGATCAGTCAGGTTGATCATGCTTGTAGACTAATAAAACAATTAAATTCAAGCAAAACCATGTCCTATGCTGGTCAAGAGCTAAGCTGAACATCCAGCTCAATCAGCTTGAGCAGCTTGAGTTCGAGGTCAGACTGATCTTTAAGCAGGGAGATGATGTATTAATACCAAAGCATATTTTGCCCACAGTAAATGTAGAGTAATTTAGTACATTAGAAGTTAGATTAGAAGTAGTGCGGGTGACTACGCTTTTGGCTACTGAGGGAATAGTGCACCTTTGAATAGGAAAATGTTGTCAGGTATGCAGCAAACGTCTTGTGATTAGCAATTAGACATTCAAGGTTTCGGGGTTTTATTTGAAAAAAATGGCAAGTAAATGATGTTGAAATTCAGGAAATGTTGATATATGTCAACGGGATTACATAGACAGTGATCTACCGTAAACATTGTTTAATTTAAAAAAGATAAAGTCAAAGTAACATTTTGTGGAATGTTTAAATGTAACATTTTTAGGTATAATATTACAAGGACCATGTTTACCAACGCTGACAAATTTTGGTGATTTTTCCATAAATCTACAACTGTAGTGATAGTCTAATGGTATATGTAGCACATTTGACATTTTATGTATTTAATAGATATTAGACATCGGTTTATTTAATATTCATGTTCATATTCATATTTCTATATGTACTTTAAATGTCAAGCCGTGAAACAAAGATTACTCTGATGATGTTATGATTGAATAGTGCCAAGTGCTTACACACAAAGAAAACATGCCATAGCAACTATCTTTACAATGTGCTTGCTATTTTTGTGTTCTTTATCGTCACTGTAATGCAAATTGAAGCTTGTATCTCCACATGGTAACTTTACAAGAGGATGAATGGAGGCTATAATCTCAGTTACATTAACCTTAAATTAAGTGTAGCGTAACACTCAGCAGGTTCGGAATGGGAGTCAATTAAACGTTTTAAAAAAATAAACTTCTCTATTTATGTAATTACAAATAATCCATACCAGTGAATCACAAACAAAAACAGCTTTTACATAGACAATATTATCAAAGTACTATATCAGAGGAATAAAACAGTGGCATGGATAAAAGAAAACAATGCAGCAGTTCTAAAGAAAAACACATGTTGATCATATGTAATATATTACAACACAGAGACATACCCTGAACAACAAAATGCTCCACTCTACTTGAATAACACACCAGACTCAGCATCTACGTTTAGTTGGTCATTATCAGATCTTGATACGTAAGAGTAGTTGTCTGTCATTGTGATAATGCTTTTGACTACTGGGGTACAGGAAACCTAGTCACCGTATCATCTGGTAAGACAAACTACCATACCTTACTGGCTATTGATTAAACTGGAAATAAATGATTCTCTGAAGTTAATTTGAATGTGGCATGTGATTACAAATGAACACATTGATTTGTTTTCCGTAGTTCACTAATTTCTGCAAAAATGTGTTGATTGTGGGTTTTTTTTCATATTCTTTCAGTACATTGAGGCTATATTTATTTCATTTTTTCATTATTCATTTTGTTATCTCATGATTATTATCCATAGGAAATTATCCTGATAACATGATCTCAAGATAATTATTTTTAGAAAAAGTTATTTGTATGCAAACATCATGTTCTTAGGCTCCATAATTTTTAGATTAATATTAAATCTGTTATTAAATTATCAATTATAAAAAAAAAAAATGTAGTTGAAAGTGGCTTTATAAGTGTTATACTTTAAACTCTACAGACAAGTTTTTTCATTATTCCATCACCATATGAGTTCATTTTTAAAAAAAATGGTAAATAGCTTATTTAGTGCAGAATGATTACATTTTAATTACAATGTAATTTTTGACAATTTCTTTTATAGTTTTTTACCTTTCTTGGTCAGGTTTTAAAGTGAAGTGTCCATTCCTAAAGAGTAATAGGAAATGGGGATTTTGTTGGTTTTTGGTATTTTTGGTACGTTATTATGCCATTTTAAGACAATGTAAAGAACAACATATTCACATTTTGTCAAGAAAGTGAAAGCAGCGACGAGATGTTATATTTGGATTCGCTGTATCGGACAAGGCTTGTGTTGATGACAATTGTAGAACCATGACATTTTTTATTTATGTAATAATGTTTTCACAGCACCATTTCTTTAGTACCTATACCCCATTCACTTTTAACAGTTATTTTATAAGACAAATTTACACTTAAATAATAACTTATATAATAATTCTGCAAATACAGACTGGGAATATACACACAACTACTCTTAAAATGTTTATCTGAAACAATTTTGTCAATTAATTGATAATAAGAGTCCCACATATATTTGCAGATAATTTGTCATTTTAAAGATGGGTCTTTTTTATGCACTCTACGGGAATTTACACAATAGTGTAAATTCAAACCCCCATTTCGTCAGTGTAGTTTGAATGGAATGCCTTTAAAATGATATAGGATAGTTTTTTTACATGGTTGTAAATTTGATTCAGTTGCACAGTTAGGTTCAGTTTCAAAGTAGATGTTTCCTAGGCATGTGCACATTTTTAGCAATGTCATTTTTAAACTTTTAAACGAAAATTCATCAATTTGGACTGAAATAACGGTGCTAAATTTAATATGAAACTTTGTTTGTTTGCTTGTATTTGTCCTACCACTTTACACGTGTGTGCATATTTCCTAAGAATGCTTAAAGGTTTAACCTTTCATGACATTGTCAAATATAATGTGACATTAACAATTTTGTTTATTCAGTATTTTGTATTGTGTGTGTGTGTGTGTGTGTGTGTGTGTGTGTGTGTGTGTGTGTGCATGTGTTTTACAGAAGGTCAGAGTCCACCAACCTCCCCCTTCCTAGTGTCTGCGTGCAGCCCTTCCTCAGATGGCTTCCTCACGCTCGGCTGCATCACAAGCGGTTTCTCTCCCGCCGAGTCTCTCAAGTTTAAGTGGACAGGTGACGTGAGGGACATGGTGCAGTACCCAGCTGTGCAGATGCGGGGTGGCAAGTTCACAGCTGTGAGCCATGTGCGAGTCAAGGCCTCAGACTGGGAAGCAGAAAAGCCATTTACGTGCCAGGCGGAACATCCAGCTATCTCTGCAAGTGCACCTATGAAAACGACCCTGCAAAAGCGAGGTAGGTGCATCCAGCACTAAGAGGTCAGCACTTAATAAATAAGTAAGTAAATAAATAAATAAATAAAATAAAACATGACATTATTTTCATATATTATCAAAAACACATTTGTACTTATGTTGACACTTTTTATAATAAAAGACTTTATAATAGCACAAATCTTCTGCAAAAAATATTATATTTAATGGAATTATTGCATGACATCAAAATGTAGTAGTCAAATAATAAAATATAAAATACTTTTTAAACACTTTTTAAACAACAGTTATGCTCTTGTCTTATTGTGACACAGTACAAGAGTAATGTAATTTGTCACACCAAAGGACGTTTTTACCATTTGAGTAGTTTTCTTTTTCATTTAAAATAGTTTAATTTTATCCAAGCATACTTTATTCACTTGGACCATAAGATAGTTTTATGAAATTTAGCTCAATTTTTAGTTTTGCATCTTGTTAAGCTTAACAATACAGTTTACACTGCGCTAAAAGGTTTTCTAATTATTCTAGTCTCTTTTGTTTGTTTTGAATAATATGTGTTTTTTTACCTTAAACCTAAAAACATAATTTTCAACTAACTTCCATTACCTTTTTATAGGGCGCTCTCCATCAAATGTCTCTCTGAAGATCAATCCACCATCAGCGAAGGATCTCTTTGAACATAGTAAAGCTACAATCACCTGTGTCATAACTGGTGATGATAAGAACGAAGTGGATGGAGCAGTCGTGTCATGGACAGTTGGAGGCAGCAGACGTGAAAGTAGTGGAACAGATAATGTTAAACAGACAACACCACCTTTTACTAAGACTAGCAGTTTGACCCTTGATCAGTCTGAATGGTTTTCGGGGTCAGAAGTGGAGTGCTCTACTGAAAGGGAAAAAACACCATTCTCAGACAAAATTAAGGTGAAGAAAGGAGGTAAGTCCAGCTGTCCTGGAGTCAAATCTTCTCCTTAGTTAAATCTGAAAGTGATACTCCTCTGAAATTAAAAACTCTAATTAACAAACTAATTTACAAATGATCTTTTCTTATGTAGGAAAACCTTCTATTGTCTTCTACAAACCTGAGAAGGACGTCAGAGACACAGACACTGTCTCCCTGTTGTGTGAGGTCAGGAGCTCTGGTCTGGGGGATGTGTATGTGATGTGGAAAATGAACAACGGTCAGTACATGGAAGGCAGCAGCACAGTTTATATCAACGAAAAGAACACAGCAGTTGTCCTCAGCTACTTAACTGTGTCTGGGAGGGCGTACAACAGTGCACAGTTCACTTGTGCTGTAAAAGACCCCAACATGGTGGCAGGAGCCACACCAGAACAGAAGACAACATCTATGAGTAAGACCAACTGTGATACTTATCCTCTGTTAGATAGTCCCTGTTTTTTTATTCCCTGCCACACATCTGCAGAACTAATTAAATTAACTGATTCAAGAGAGAGGTTGAGTTTAAATCCCGTCCTCTGGAAACACTGACAGGTCCGCTGAACACACGGAGAGACCAATCAGGATGCTCTCTGTATCATAATCTCGCTACTTCTGTTACTCACTAGCTCTGTCTCACTAGATTGCTCAGAAAAAGTGCACAAGTGAGCCTGATATACGTACAATGTCCTGATTTCCAGGATATTGTATATCATTTGCAGGCATCAGGGAGCTTTTCTCAATATGCAGCAGAATCCTGTGAGTTGCAGGAGAGGTGGGATGTATGTATCTTTTTAATGTGATATATAAACATCATAAACAGTCCATTTGGCTAAACTTGCATGCATGCGCAAATAAGCAATGCTTCACATGACACACACGTCCAAAACTAAACAATTAAAATCCAAAATCCCCAGTAACAGCCACTTCCTTAATGGTCCTGTGAAAGTGCGGTGGAGGATATGAATATCTGGATTTATGTAAAAGTTACATGAATTCCGATTTGGATGTTTAGAGAGAGTCTCTTTTACAAATATCAGATATATATCAGATTTCAATACCATATATCAATGTGGCCAAAATTGGAAGTGAACATTTCCTCAGATTCAGTGCGTCCTTTGCTGTTCACACTGTCGGACAAATTACACATATGTGTTTATATTTGATGAAAAAGATAACATTTTTGCCTGCTGTGTGAACATAGCCTCTCTGTTCATGTTTTTTTTCCTTTTTTTGCATTATGTAATTCCATTGTATATATAATATATATCACAATGCATGAAGTATTTCCCTTTATTTTTATTTTTTAACATAGATGACTTCTCTCTAAAGATCAATCCACCATCAGCGAAGGATCTCTTTGTACGTAATACAGCTACAATCACCTGTGTCGTAACTGGTGATAATAAGAACGAAGTGGATGGAGCAATCGTGTCATGGACAGTTGGAGGCAGCAGACGTAGAAGTAGTGGAACAGACAATGTTAAACAGACAACACCACCTTTTACTAAGACTAGCAGTTTGACCCTTGATCAGTCTGAATGGTTTTCGGGGTCAGAAGTGGAGTGCTCTACTGAAAAAGAAAAAACTCCATTCTCAGACAAAATTAAGGTGAAGAAAGGAGGTAAGTCCAGCTGTCCTGGAGTCAAATCTTCTCATTAGTTAAAACTGTGTTGTTAAAAAAGTGCTGTTTATCTGAAATACAGCTCTAATTTACAAATCATTTTTTCTCATGTAGGCAAACCTTCTATTATCTTCTACAAACCTGAGAAAGACGTCAAAGACACAGACACTGTCTCCCTGTTGTGTGAGGTCAGGAGCTCTGATCTGGGGGATGTGTATGTGATGTGGAAAATGAACAACGGTCAGTACATGGAAGGCAGCAGCACAGTTCACATCAATGAAAAGAACACAGCAGTTGTCCTCAGCTACTTAACTGTGTCTGGAAAGGATTACAACAGTGCACAGTTTGCTTGTGCAGTGAAAGACCCCAACATGGTATCAGGAGCCACACCAGAACAGAAGACAACATCTATGAGTAAGAACAACTGAGATACCTCTCCTGTGTTAGAATGTTGCTGATCGTCCTCTCAGACATATCATTAGGAATCACCACTAGCAGCTGTGTCTGACTAAGATGCTTCCTTAAGTAAACCTGAATGGTCTGAGAAGCTTCTGATGCATAGTTTGTATTCTGTCTCCCAGTGTTCACTCCACGAATGCTTTCCTGGAAACACTATATATTTAATAGTAGTATATCTTACAATGCAAAGTGTTTATTTGTTAATTATCTATTTTTTTTATGTAGATGACTTCTCTCTAAAGATCAATCCACCATCAGCGAAGGATCTCTTTGAACAAAATAAAGCTACAATCACCTGTGTCGTAACTGGTGATAATAAGAACGAAGTGGGTGGATCAATCGTGTCATGGACAGTTGGAGGCAGAAGACGTGGAAGTAGTGGAACAGATAATGTTAAACAGACAACACCACCTTTTACTAAGACTAGCAGTTTGACCCTCGATCAGTCTGAATGGTTTTCAGGGTCAGAAGTGAAGTGCTCTACTGAAAGGGAAAAAACACCATTCTCAGACAAAATTAAGGTGAAGAAAGGAGGTAAGTCCAGCTGCCCTGGAATTAAAACTAAAAGTGTTGTATCTCTGAAATACATGAATCTTCTATTCTACATGTTCTAATTCACAGACAATCTTTTCTTATGTAGGCAAACCATCTATTGTCTTCTACAAACCTGAGAAGGAAGTCAGAGACACTGAGACGGTCTCCCTGTTGTGTGAGGTCAGGAGCTCTGGTCTGGGGGATGTGTATGTGATGTGGAAAATGAACAACGGTCAGTACATGGAAGGCAGCAGCACAGTTCACATCAATGAAAAGAACACAGCAGTTGTCCTCAGCTACTTAACTGTGTCTGGAAAGGAGTACAACAGTGCACAGTTTGCTTGTGTAGTGAAAGACCCCAACATGGTAGCAGGAGCCACACCAGAACAGAAGACAACATCTATGAGTAAGAACAACTGTGATACCTCTCCTGTGTTAGAATGTTGCTAAGAGTCCTCTGAGAACTATGATTAGAAATCACCACTGGCAGCTGTGTCTTACTAAGATGCTTCCTTAAGTAAACCTGAATGGTCTGAGAAGCTTCTGATGCATCTTTTGTGTTCTGTCTCCCAGCGTTCACTCCACGAATGCTTTCCTGGAAACGCTATATATTTAATAGTAGTATATCTTACAATGCATGAAGTGTTTATTTATTAATTGTCTATTCTTTTTTATGTAGCTGACTTCTCTCTAAAGATCAATCCACCATCAGCGAAGGATCTCTTTGTACGTAATAAAGCTACAATCACCTGTGTCGTAACTGGTGATAGTAAGAACGAAGTGGATGGAGCAGTCGTGTCATGGACAGTTGGAGGCAGAAGACGTGAAAGTAGTGGAACAGATAATGTTAAACAGACAACATCACCTTTTACTAAGACTAGTAGTTTGACCCTCGATCAGTCTGAATGGTTTTCGGGGTCAGAAGTGGAGTGCTCTACTGAAAGGGAAAAAACACCATTCTCAGACAAAATTAAGGTGAAGAAAGGAGGTAAGTCCAGCTGCCCTGGAGTCAAATCTTCTCATTAGTCAAAACTGAAAGTTATGCTCCTCTGAAATAAATGAATCTTCTATTCTACATGTTCTAATTTACAAATAATCTTTTCTCATGTAGGCAAACCATCTATTGTCTTCTACAAACCTGAGAAGGAAGTTAGAGACACTGAGACTGTTTCCCTGTTGTGTGAGGTCAGGAGCTCTGATCTGGGGGATGTGTATGTGATGTGGAAAATGAACAACGGTCAGTACATGGAAGGCAGCAGCACAGTTCATATCAATGAAAAGAACACAGCAGTTGTCCTCAGCTACTTAACTGTGTCTGGAAAGGAGTACAACAGTGCACAGTTTGCTTGTGCAGTGAAAGACCCCAACACGGTGGCAGGAGCCACACCAGAACAGAAGACAACATCTATGGGTAAGAACAACTGTGATACCTCTAATGTTTTAGAACATCGTTGAGAATCCTCTCAGACGTAGATCAGGAAGCAACTCTAGCAGCTGATTGGCTGATTGAGATGCTTCCTGTAGTTTGAGTCCCTGTTTACACCTGGTCCCTTCAGGTCCCTTCTATTCTAATAAAATTTTGATCAAATGAATATACAACTGGAAGTGAAATGAGTCTCTGGTTATAACGACTGGAATTGTTGTGAGAGATGGAATATGCAATACCATTCATTACGTAGCATCCAGTTGTTTATCCATTAAGTCTTATCCTGTGCAAATAAACGCATAAAGTGTTTATTCATTAATTATCTATTCTTTTTTTATGTAGATGACTTTTCTCTGAAGATCAATCCACCATCTGCGAAGGATCTCTTTGTACGTAATAAAGCTACAATCACCTGTGTAGTAACTGGTGATAATAAGAACGAAGTGGATGGAGCAATCGTGTCATGGACAGTTGGAGGCAGCAGACGTAGAAATAGTGGAACAGATCATGTTAAACAGACAACACCACCTTTTACTAAAACTAGTAGTTTGACCCTCGATCAGTCTGAATGGTTTTCAGGTACAGAAGTGATGTGCTCCACTGAAAGGGAGAAAACACCATTCTCAGACAAAATTAAGGTGAAGAAAGGAGGTAAGTCCAATCTTCTCATTAGTTAAAACTATGTTTAAAAAAATGCAGTTTATCTGAAATACAGCTCTAATTTATAAATAATTTTTTCTCATGTAGGCAAACCTTCTATTGTCTTCTACAAACCTGAGAAGGACGTCAAAGACACAGAGACGGTCTCCCTGTTGTGTGAGGTCAGGAGCTCTGATCTGGGGGATGTGTATGTCATGTGGAAAATGAACAACGGTCAGTACATGGAAGGCAGCAGCACAGTTCACATCAATGAAAAGAACACAGCAGTTGTCCTCAGCTACTTAACTGTGTCTGGAAAGGATTACAACAGTGCACAGTTTGCTTGTGCAGTGAAAGACCCCAACATGGTGGCAGGAGCCACACCAGAACAAAAGACAACATCTATGAGTAAGAACAACTGTGATACCTCTCCTGTGTTAGAATGTTGCTAAGAGTCCTCTGAGAACTATGATTAGAAATCACCACTGGCAGCTGTGTCTGACTAAGATGCTTCCTTAAGTAAACCTGAATGGTCTGAGAAGCTTCTGATGCATCTTTTGTGTTCTGTCTCCCAGCGTTCACTCCACGAATGCTTTCCTGGAAACGCTATATATTTAATAGTAGTATATCTTACAATGCATGAAGTGTTTATTTATTAATTGTCTATTCTTTTTTATGTAGCTGTCTTCTCTCTAAAGATCAATCCACCATCAGCGAAGGATCTCTTTGTACATAATAAAGCTACAATCACCTGTGTCGTAACTGGTGATAGTAAGAACGAAGTGGATGGAGCAGTCGTGTCATGGACAGTTGGAGGCAGAAGACGTGAAAGTAGTGGAACAGATAATGTTAAACAGACAACATCACCTTTTACTAAGACTAGTAGTTTGACCCTCGATCAGTCTGAATGGTTTTCGGGGTCAGAAGTGGAGTGCTCTACTGAAAGGGAAAAAACACCATTCTCAGACAAAATTAAGGTGAAGAAAGGAGGTAAGTCCAGCTGCCCTGGAGTCAAATCTTCTCATTAGTCAAAACTGAAAGTTATGCTCCTCTGAAATAAATGAATCTTCTATTCTACATGTTCTAATTTACAAATAATCTTTTCTCATGTAGGCAAACCATCTATTGTCTTCTACAAACCTGAGAAGGAAGTTAGAGACACTGAGACTGTTTCCCTGTTGTGTGAGGTCAGGAGCTCTGATCTGGGGGATGTGTATGTGATGTGGAAAATGAACAACGGTCAGTACATGGAAGGCAGCAGCACAGTTCACACCAATGAAAAGAACACAGCAGTTGTCCTCAGCTACTTAACTGTGTCTGGAAAGGAGTACAACAGTGCACAGTTTGCATGTGCAGTGAAAGACCCCAACACGGTGGCAGGAGCCACACCAGAACAGAAGACAACATCTATGGGTAAGAACAACTGTGATACCTCTAATGTTTTAGAACATCGTTGAGAATCCTCTCAGACGTAGATCAGGAAGCAACTCTAGCAGCTGATTGGCTGATTGAGATGCTTCCTGTAGTTTGAGTCCCTGTTTACACCTGGTCCCTTCAGGTCCCTTCTATTCTAATAAAATTTTGATCAAATGAATATACAACTGGAAGTGAAATGAGTCTCTGGTTATAACGACTGGAATTGTTGTGAGAGATGGAATATGCAATACCATTCATTACGTAGCATCCAGTTGTTTATCCATTAAGTCTTATCCTGTTCAAATAAACGCATAAAGTGTTTATTCATTAATTATCTATTCTTTTTTTATGTAGATGACTTTTCTCTGAAGATCAATCCACCATCTGCAAAGGATCTCTTTGTACGTAATAAAGCTACAATCACCTGTGTAGTAACTGGTGATAATAAGAACGAAGTGGATGGAGCAATCGTGTCATGGACAGTTGGAGGCAGCAGACGTAGAAGTAGTGGAACAGATCATGTTAAACAGACAACACCACCTTTTACTAAAACTAGTAGTTTGACCCTCGATCAGTCTGAATGGTTTTCAGGTACAGAAGTGAAGTGCTCCACTGAAAGGGAGAAAACACCATTCTCAGACAAAATTAAGGTGAAGAAAGGAGGTAAGTCCAATCTTCTCATTAGTTAAAACTATGTTAAAAAAATGCAGTTTATCTGAAATACAGCTCTAATTTATAAATAATTTTTTCTCATGTAGGCAAACCTTCTATTGTCTTCTACAAACCTGAGAAGGACGTCAAAGACACAGAGACGGTCTCCCTGTTGTGTGAGGTCAGGAGCTCTGATCTGGGGGATGTGTATGTGATGTGGAAAATGAACAACGGTCAGTACATGGAAGGCAGCAGCACAGTTCACATCAATGAAAAGAACACAGCAGTTGTCCTCAGCTACTTAACTGTGTCTGGAAAGGATTACAACAGTGCACAGTTTGCTTGTGTAGTGAAAGACCCCAACATGGTGGCAGGAGCCACACCAGAACAGAAGACAACATCTATGAGTAAGAACAACTGTGATACCTCTCCTGTGTTAGAATGTTGCTAAGAGTCCTCTGAGAACTATGATTAGAAATCACCACTGGCAGCTGTGTCTGACTAAGATGCTTCCTTAAGTAAACCTGAATGGTCTGAGAAGCTTCTGATGCATCTTTTGTGATCTGTCTCCCAGCGTTCACTCCACGAATGCTTTCCTGGAAACGCTATATATTTAATAGTAGTATATCTTACAATGCATGAAGTGTTTATTTATTAATTGTCTATTCTTTTTTATGTAGCTGTCTTCTCTCTAAAGATCAATCCACCATCAGCGAAGGATCTCTTTGTACATAATAAAGCTACAATCACCTGTCTCGTAACTGGTGATAATAAGAACGAAGTGGATGGAGCAGTCGTGTCATGGACAGTTGGAGGCAGCAGACGTGAAAGCAGTGGAACAGATAATGTTAAACAGACAACACCACCTTTTACTAAGACTAGCAGTTTGACCCTCGATCAGTCTGAATGGTTTTCGGGGTCAGAAGTGGAGTGCTCTACTGAAAGGGAAAAAACACCATTCTCAGACAAAATTAAGGTGAAGAAAGGAGGTAAGTCCAGCTGTCCTGGAGTCCAATCTTCTCATTAGTTAAAACTGAAAGTGATACTCGTCTGAAATTAAAAACTCAGGAATCTTCTATTCTACATGTTCTAATTTACAAATGATCTTTTCTTATGTAGGCAAACGTCCTTCCATTCTCTTGTACAAACCTGATAAGCATGTCAAAGACACAGAGAGGGTCTCCCTGTTGTGTGAGGTCAGCAGCTCTGATCTGGGGGATGTGTATGTCATGTGGAAAAGGAACAACGATCAGTACATGGAAGGCAACAGCACAGTTCACATCAACGAAAAGAACACAGCAGTTGTCCTCAGCTTCTTAACTGTGTCTGGAATGGAGTACAACAGTGCACAGTTTGCTTGTGCAGTGAAAGACCCCAACATGGTAGCAGGAGCCACACCAGAACAGAAGACAACATCTATGAGTAAAGTCAACTGTCCTAATCATCCTGTGTTAGAACGTCGCTGATAGTGCTCTCAGACCTGTGTGATCAGGAAGAATCTCTGGTAGCTCTAGTAGAAAAGATTCTTCCTTTAGTTCACCTGAATGGTCTGAGATGCCTCTGATACATCCTGTTCTGTATCTCTGTGTTCACTTCTTGTGTGCTTTTTGTTTGTATGATGTTTGTTTCTCAGGCCATGGTTTAAACATCAGTCCAAAAAAAGATGACAAAAAAGATTAAATTATACTTTTTTTAGCATTTGTAATCAATCCAATTGTTTTTATATCTTGGCCTTTGCATGTTTGTATGTGTTACTTATCTTGGTTACGCCTTGTTCCTATGTCTAATGCTTTTTCTGTTGGTGTGTATGTTCTCATGTTCTGTGTGCTTACATAAGGCATTTTAGTACACTTTGCCAAATTTGATAGAAACACTGGAGCTGAAAACGACCAAAATAGTGTTTGTGTATAAATGCATTCTTTGTCTTCTTGCAACACTTGAAGCAATAAATGAGCATAATTGCATATGACATCACATAGTCCATCTTTCATTTGGAGAAACTTCATGAACCAGCATTTTGTTATTGGCCTGGGAAGTATAAGTAAAAGGAAACACTGCAGAGAACAGCAGTTATCAGTGCTATTAATAGCTGGAGAATCATTGTTATGAATGTATCAGTATATTCAACATGTCACAGCAACAAAAAACAATGAGAATCAGACTGATTTAATTGAGTCATGCTGAAATGTTTACTAATATGTCCGTCTTTGTAGCATTTTAACTTTATGTACTAAATGTAATCATATAAAAGCTTTTATATCTTACATTGTCCCTCATGTTTGTTCCCAGTAAGGCAAAATAATTGTGCGTGCTTATCTTTACAAATATGCTTGTGTGTCTGTGCATGCTCATACATATCAAAGCTGCTATATATATATATATATATATATATATATATATATATATATATATATATATATATATATATACATTGAAGATTATTCAGTGAAATAAGGGCTTCAGAGAGAGCTTCACACACACATGAGCTTCAATTTCTGAGTAACACTATAATGCATTTTGGATATTTTTCTGGTGTGTTTGTGTGTGTGTGTGTGTGTGTGTGTGTGTGTGTGTATATACGGTATACGCATGTGTGTTTTTCAGGAGAGCTTCCAGCACCAGATCCAGGATTGTATATAAACTGTGATAAGGACATTCCAGAGGAGGATGACTTCAACAGCTTGTGGTCCACTGCTTCATCCTTCATCTTCCTCTTCCTCTTTACTGTCATTTACAGCACTGCCCTCAGCCTCTTCAAGGTAAACAATTTGCAGTGTAAAAATGCAAAATAAATAAATGGTGGGCAGGCTGGGTAGACACACCACCACACTACACCAGTACACCAGTTCTCCTTCCTGTGTAACATGATTAAAATTCTGGACAAGACATGTACATTTTCTTTTTCTTGGTTTTGTTTTCCAGATGAAATGACGCTGTAGTGAAACACAAATGAAGAAATTTAATATCCATCTTTTCTAACCCCCCTAAAACTTTCCTGGATGTTTTTTGACATGTACTACACATGTATGTAAATGTGTATTTGTGTGTCAACATGAACATTTCCTCTGTACTTTTAATTGAAACTAAACCTAATGACCAAGATAAGTTTGTGTTTCTTTGGGAAATCAATAAATATTTCATGGATTATGGCATGGTTGTTTTTTTGTTTTTTTTTACCATAAAGGGATTTCAAAACTTGTAGCTGTAGAACAATTTGGGGTGATTTGTGGACTGAAGAACATCATGTAAAGTTCAGGAATATATTAAATGAAAATATATTATTAAGTGGAAAAAAATACTTCTGTTTAGGTCCAAGTAATGTTTCCTTTAATATGATGTAATAATTAGTGGTTGGCATTGGGTCTGTCTACTCTCACTATAAAAACTTAGTCACTGTCAATTTATCCATTAAATCTAATGCTTTTAGTTTTTACAGTATTTTAAACAAGGTTTTAGTTTTATAATTTATGTTCAAGGGAAATCTAAGATCTTTAAGAAGTTCCCTCTTAGATGCTCTTCCAAGTGAAAAAACATGATGCTGTGCCCTCATGAAATTTGACATGAATAAAATATGTATAATAATAATCATGCTTATTTTGGTCAATATAAAGATTTAACACAGTTACTAATTGTCTTTGGAAACAAGCTGTACAATCATCATTTGATCCTCTGGAAGCCTGAATCATGACTGAATTGTACATTATTGATAATTAAATAAATACAACACCAAAATTATTTTCTTTTAGTTTTCAGTGTCGAAAACTAAACCAATAAGTATCGTAAATAAGCACATTCTGAGTTTGATGTCAGAAATGTTATACTGAGGGTGTGTGACAAGATGGTTTAATTATGGTTTTAAAAAATGCCCATGCTGTTTTAGCATATAAACCATTACAAAACTGCTGTTTAAGCTGAAGCTCCATTAACTACTGACATGTGCCTGACACATAGTTGGCAGATCACTACTCTAAACTTTGTTCTGCAGGCAGCTTTTTTCCCCTTTTAGAAGGCATTTTTTCTAGTTTGTTTTCAATGTAAATCAGGTATTCTCAAATATCTTCTTAGACTATCCATACAATTGTCTGTTCTACTGCTGTGAGCACAAACAAGAAGTGAAAGACACCCTTGCTAAATTTTGATCAACTGAAAAAAGAAACTGAAAAAAAAATTAAAAGAGGGTAGTGAAAGATCTTTCTAGGAAGTAAAAAGTAAATAAATTAACAAACATTAATAAAGCAATTAAAATGCTGTTTAAATCTTTAAAATCTGGCTGGGCCACTGCAAAACATTAATGTTTTTGTCTGCTAACCATTTCTTCACCACTTTGGCTGTGTGTTTTGGGTCGTTGTCATGCTGAAATGTCCACCGGTTCCCAAGGCCAAGTTTCTCTGCAGACTGCCTGATGTTGTTGTTGAGAATCTTGATGTATTGCTCTTTTTTCATGGTGCCATTTACTGCGATCAAGTTCCCTGGTCCATTGGCTGAAAAACACCCCCAAAACATTAGGTTCCCACCACCATGTTTGACAGTGGGGATGGTGTTCTTAGGGTTGAAGGCTTCTCCTTTTTTACGCCAAATGGTGCACACATCATTGTGGCCAAACAATTCAATTTTTGTTTCATCTGACCATAAAACAGAACACCAGAAGTCTTCTTCTTTGTCCAGATGAGCATTTGCAAAGGTCAAGCGGGCTTTTGTGTGCCTTTTCTGGAGAAGTGGTGTCCTCCTTGGCCTGCATTCGTGGAACCCAGCAGTGTGCAGTGTCCGTTGAACTGTCTGCCTTGAGATGTCGCCACCAGCAGAGTCCAGATTCACCAGGATGGCCTTGGTGGTGATCCTTGGATTTTTCTTCACCTCTCTCACTATTCTCCTGGCCAGCACAGGTGTCACTTTTGGCTTCCGACCACATCTTCTGAGATTTTCCACAGTGTAGAACTTCTTGTATTTTTTAATAATACTTTGCACTGTAGCCACTGGAACTTGAAAACATTTTGATATGGCTTCATAGCCCTTTCCTGACTTGTGAGCGGCCACAATGCACAGCCACAGGTCCTTAGTGAGCTCCTTTGTCTTAGCCATGACTGTCCACAAACCAACTGCAGAGAGCTGCTGTTTTTCTCCTGTTGAGTTGATTAAAACAGCTGTCCCCAATGAATCAGGGTAATTAGGATGCTTTAAAACAGCTTGGACTGTTTGGAATGGTATAGAACTTTGGATTTTCCCATATACTGTGACAGTTTTCAAAGGGTATGAATAATTTTGGACATGCCACTTTTTGTTCAAATGTGTATAAAAGCTGAGAAATACTTTTTCCCACAATGATGCCTCTTGTACATCATCGTGTTATCTCTTGGGAGATGCCTGTGTCGTTTCAAGGCAAAAATATAACTTCTGGTTAAATAAAAGTAAATTTAAGTCAAACTTTGCCAGGGGTATGAATACTTTCGGGCATGACTGTATACCTTATGGCACAAAATGTACAAAAATTCTTCCCCTGAGAATTAGCCTCCCCTGGATTTTAGCTACAAAACTGTAGGCAAATGTTTTGCAAGTTTTAATGACAAATTAGTGACTTAACTTAAGACACATGATTATTGAATGTAACACACATGCTTATGTTTGTGCTAAATTATTATTTGATGCTGTTTTAAACATTGTGAAACTGTCCGCTTACTTTCTTTTGTTCAGGTTGTATTTTATATTAGTGCTTTAGTATTAAAATTACTTATTGTATAGAAAAACCCCAAACAAAAATATGTTTGCATGAAAATTGCATAGTGATCTTCAAATGAGAAAACTTTGTTATTCATATACACACACACACATATATATATATATATATATATATATATATATATATATATATATATATATATATATACATATATATAAACTTTTTTACTGTCCCTAATATTACCATCATTATTTCCACAGTTTAAGATTCCTGTAAAGAATGTTTAACGAAAAATGTTAAATTGTCATTACCGTAACATGTCATTACCAACACAAGACAGTTATGACAGTAAACACACCTGGTGATTGTAATGACAAGTTTGCAGCTTCACCATCAGTATCATTTTAACATTTTAATAGTTAACTACATTTTGTAGTTTAAAACCACATTTCCTTAAACTAATTTCCACTGATTGTCAGTCAATATGGCTATAAGACATCAGTAGAGCTCTAGAGAATACAGAAAAAGCATGTATTGTATAGCATGTATTGATGATTTATTTTTCATTTTTAGATGGTAAGAAAGAACCCCAAAATAAAAGAATCACCCCTACATATATAGTGAGAATAGTCCATAGAGAAGACGTAGAGAAAAGAAGGGAGGTTTAGTGGACCTTTTGATTTCACACCATTGAAAGTCCACATCTGCGCTCAACTGTGCTTTTCGGTCTGCTGCTCTACTGCATCAATCACTGTGGTACTTTGACTACTGGAGGAAAGAAACCCAATTGGGTATTTGTGTGTGTGTGTGTGTGTGTGCATGTGTGTGTTAACTGGCTTATTGAGTTTCTTGAAGAAAAACAACTACCTTTATCAAGGCCTGTATTGAACATCTAGCAAATTAGTAATATAGCATGAGGCAGTCCACAAACGCTAGAGATACAGTGCCCTGAGAGAGCCACACAGTATTTGGACCTTGTTGTACCACGTTTTAGTCCCTTCACTGTGACAGCGGGGAAAGGAACACTGGTGCCCGTGACTTCAGGTAGGATTAAATCTATTAGAAACAGGTGAAGAATTAATAATACCAAACATTAAAACTGCATTATTTTGCTGACAGTAAATGTACATTAATTCAGAGCATTAAGAAACATTGGGAACACCAACAAATGTCTTGTGTTTAGTGATTAGACATTAATGGTTTTAGGACCTTGTTTTAAAAACGTTTATATCTACCATTTTTAGATGTAATATCACTATGACCGTGCTTGCCTTGAGCAATCACCAACACTGACCAGTTTTGGTGATTTGTTCTAATGTCTGGGGTAGTGGTATAACATCATGGTATGCATAGCATATTCTGTTTGTGCTTGTAACAGACGTACTTTAGCTGTCTTTTTGGATGATGTAAGGGTTGTCCGTAGTTGTCTGTTACTGTGAGAATGCTTTTGACCACTGGGAGAGGGAAAAAAACATTTTGACTGTCAGTTCAGTTAAGAAAAGAAACGGATTAGAATTGTATTTAACACCAAAAAAATCTTAGAATCGGTGTACGACAGTTCTTGCTTTGATTTGGTTTGGTTTGGTCATTGGTTTTAAAAACCACATGGAAAATGACATCAGCTTTACTGAATGACCTCAATCACCTGTAACTCATTTGCTTGTGTTTTAAGTATTTTGTTTAGTATTTGGTTAGTATTTATTTTATATTGTATATTGTTATATTGTAAGTTTCTTTTGCTTGCTAACTAATCATTTACTAACAATCCATATTGGTAGATATTCTGGAGAGAATTAAGTGTAGTATTGTTCTTTGTTTTCATGAAAGACCAGACCAGAGTTGGCAAGTATCGAAGTATAAGTACTTCGTTGTTGTACTTTTTTAAAGTATCTGTACTTGACTTGAGTATTTCTGTCACTTAATGCTTTTTAATCGCGCAGTCAACCAGACAAACAAATAATCGCACACTGGTGTTAGAGAATCTGAATCTGTTAAAGATTTGAGTGAAAAACTGAGCAGAGCTGTTGTAATCTCACTGAAGGCGTTTGATTTCCCTGAAGCTATTTATTTAACTATTTAACAAGCTGGCAGATCACCTCTGACACACTCCCACAACCCCGCTCCTCCTCTCCGACCTTGCGCCTGAGTTTCATTGTTTTGACACTTTGACACATTGTTTTGGCATTTACGTGAATGAGTTCTGTGAGAATGTAGCCTTTCTCTTGTATTTTAATGCTTAACAAAACAGCTAAACTCAATATTCAGTCTCAGATTGCTGTCGATATTTGCCTGATTCAATCCAAAGCAAAAGTGTCAGAGTTGCTTTTTAAAGTGGCATGACAATTTATTAAAACCAGTAAATTACTGGAGAGGAGAGGTTGTTATATCCAGATGGGTGGTGTCAGTTTTATTATGATTGTTTAAAATCGATATTGAATGGATGTAATTACGATGTCAAAGAACTACTAAAACATTATGTCAGTAAACGACTAAATTAAGATCTAAGTGAAAATACAGAAACAGGCTGTTATTACTAACCACATGTTCAGGAAACCAGAGCTGAGAGCCATATGTAGAGTCTGTGAACTAAATATGAAAATGGTAAACTGAGTATTTAAATTATGGTTGTTTTTCTGAACAAAAAAGTAGAGACGAAAATGCTGTGTATGATATTGCAGATGTTTTATGCAGTAAAAAAAATCTATGGCTGTGTTCGAATGCAACTCAAAAACATTTCAAATGTTTAAAATCAAGAAATTGGAAGTCATTTGTAAAGAATACTTTTCCATTTGAGGAAATATACTTTTATTCTTTAACTTTAATATACTATCTCAATCATTCTTCAAATTTCATTCAAGTACTTAATTGAAATATTTGTCATTTTTACCTCAGAATTGTACTTTTTCCACCTCTGGACTCTTTTTGTACAACGTAAAAGTAGTTGTTTGTCAGGCTGCTTTTGACTACTGGGGGAAAGTAAAACTTTGGTAACCTGTTGATCTTCTGGTAAAACAAACCACCTTGTTCATTCTGTTAAGACGTAATGAACAATTAATTAAAACCTAATTATATTTTTTGGCTTCATTCTGCTATTAATACTATTTAGAGACTTTAAACGTTCCATCAATTTAAGAAATAATTTCCGTGATTTAGATTAATTAAAATATATCTTCTAAATTTAAACATCTATTACTTAAATTGAGGAAATCAAGAGAATGACTTATTACATTTAAGGGAAATGAACTGTTTAACTCATTTGTTCAACAGACTCTTTTATTATTTTTCTACCTTTAATACTTTAGGGGTTCTGTACTGCCAATGTGGAAAAGTAAAAAGGTCGACACATAATCAGGTTGTTTTATTTAAACAGCAATTATAAATTATCTAATGATCTATGAATGATCTAATCACATTCATGCATCTCTTCATCAAGCATGGTTTATTGAGCCAAATGTGGTTCTATGGCATCATTCCCCCTTTGTTTTAAGACTATACTTCGCATCTGATTTTCCTCCTTAGATGGCAATTTTTTTAATCCAATTTGTGTTTAATGATTTAACATTTTGTGTACATTTTTATTGTGCTCAGATGGTCTTAAACGTTCTTCTGAAATGGTCTCAGATGTTCAAACAAATATCAATAAGTCTTACTAAGTCTAAACTTAGAGGTATCTTTTATTTTTAGCCTATTCAAACTAGCTGAGGTTATTCTTGGGTAAATAGCAAAGCACTTTTGTAAGTCGCTCTGGATAAGAGCATCTGCTAAATGCCTTAAATGTAAAAGTAAATTTACCCTGTTCCAGATGGGTCTTATATATGTAGCTTTTATTTCAACATAACAAGATATTTCAATTATTTGCAACTTGGTCTATTATCTAGTACTGAACATTTTAAATTGTTGTCATGTTTCCAGTTGATGTTGTGGCAAAGGAGTGGAGTGAAAGTGGAGAAAAACACTAACGCTATAAAACAAAAAAAAAAATTCTAAGATGCTAATTTATTGGCTTTATTTGTGTTAAATGATGTATAAATTGCTATGACAACAAAAAAAATCTCTATGTGTCTGTAAAAATATTTTCACAGACAGAAGCTTATGGTCTTAGGGCATTTGTGTAACAGCTTAAAGCTGAACCCCTTTAATTGCATACACATATTATGCTTAATATGGACTGTGGTCCCATGTCATATTTGATCTTGCCGTTTTTACATATTTAAATCTGACAAAAACATGTTTAAATTTTATTAACTACTACAAATGACCCAAATATACTGGAACAAAAATGTTTGAATGTTCAGAATCTTTTTTTTATTTGTCCTGTTAAATAACAGAGTCGGTATTCATGTTTAAATAGTGCTTGTAAAAATAAAAGTTTGATGCTTGATGTTCATTTTGGGGACCATATTAAAGTAATTTACCTCTCTCTCTCTCTCTCTCTCTCTCTCTCTCTCTCTCTCTCTCTTTCAGCATCTCAGTCTAAGCCCGCAGTTCCCTTCACCGTGTCCCAGTGCAGTCCCGCAGAAGATGGTTTCCTCACATTTGGCTGTGTTACGAGCGGTTTCTTCCCTGCCGAATCGCTCAAGTTCTCGTGGACTCTTGGTTCCGGCAGCAAGAGTGATATGGTGCAGTTCCCGGCTGTGCAGACACAGGGAGGCCGGTACATGGCGGTGAGCAAAGTTCGCGTCAAGGAAACAGACTGGACGGCCAAGAACTACTTGACATGCGCTGTTTCGCATCCCGCCGGGTCAGAAAGTACAACAATGAGAGGTAGGCAAGTTTTACATAGTACCACTCACCACATAAAATATGGCCACATACACTGTAAAATAATAATAATAATAATAATAATAATATACTGGTCTGAATGCTGTCACTTTAAACCAATGAAATAGGCTTAAGGTTAAGTTGGAGAAAATATTGTAATAAACTATACATATGAAAAACAAATCCAGTTTTTCCTTCCACATCTACACTGTTAAAATAACAATGTTTCAAATGGTTGTTGTGGCAAAATATAAATATGCATACAATATGGTTCAATTCTACAACTTACTTTTGTTTAAGGGAACGCTCCGCCAACTGTTCATGTGGATGAAGTTGGTCAATCTGTAATGTGTTTAATTGAGGACTTCTACCCAAATAAGCTCAGTGTCAAGTGGAAAGAGGACAACCGTGAAGTCAAAGGCATAGACTGGCAAACTATTGAATATCCCTCAGGCTCTTTTAAAGCTGTCAGTTTGCTTGAAGCCAACAAGACAAGCAAGGACACCAAATACACCTGTGAAGTTACACATGCAAGCAAAGTATACAAAGAGCATCTGGCATCTAAAGGTAATCTAGATATACAACAAAAATATATATATACTTATTGTTCCATAATTACAGACTGTAGTCCATTTGTGTCTGATCCACTCATACCAGCACAATACACACTAACAAACCAGTTACAAATCAGTTACTATCTACAATATATCCCAGACTTCAACTTGGACTAATGTCAGAAGATAATCAACCTTATATCATCTTTAATTCATAAGTGATATATATCCGTAAACCATAAACATGTTTTTTAATTATTTCATTTCATATTTCATTAGTAATATGCAATTTTCTATTTTTATATATAGATAACTTCTCTCTAAAGATCAATCCACCATCAGCAAAGGATCTCTTTGCACGTGATAAAGCTACAATCACCTGTGTCGTAACTGGTGATAATAAGAACGAAGTGGATGGAGCAATCGTGTCATGGACAGTTGGAGGCAGCAGACGTGAAAGTAGTGGAACAGATAATGTTAAACAGACAACACCACCTTTTACTAAGACTAGCAGTTTGACCCTTGATCAGTCTGACTGGTTTTCAGGGTCAGAAGTGGAGTGCTCTACTGAAAGGGAAAAAACACCATTCTCAGACAAAATTAAGGTGAAGAAAGGAGGTAAGTCCAGCTGCCCTGGAGTTTAATCTTCTCATTAGTTAAAACTGAAAGTGCTGCTCCTCTGAAATTCAGGAATTTTCTATTCTACACATTCTAATTTACAAATGATCTTTTCTTATGTAGGCAAACCTTCTATTGTCTTCTACAAACCTGAGAAGGACGTCAAAGACACAGACACTGTCTCCCTTTTGTGTGAGGTCAGGAGCTCTGATCTAGGGGATGTGTATGTCATGTGGAAAATGAACAACGGTCAGTACATGGAAGGCAGCAGCACAGTTCACACCAATGAAAAGAACACAGCAGTTGTCCTCAGCTACTTAACTGTGTCTGGAAAGGAGTACAACAGTGCACAGTTTGCTTGTGCAGTGAAAGACCCCAACATGGTGGCAGGAGCCACACCAGAACAGAAGACAACATCTATGAGTAAGAACAACTGTGATACCTCTCCTGTGTTAGAATGTTGTTAAAAATGCCCATCTGGAAACCATGTCTGACTGAATGAGATTCTACATTTAGTTCACCTGAATGGTCTGAGAAGTTTCTAATGCATCTTTTGAGTTCTGGATCTTTGTGTTTACTCCATGTGTGCTTTTTGTTTGCGTGAATGAATAGGGCATAGTCTAAACATCATTCCAACAAAATATCTCACGTTAAACTATTTGAAGTTGTAGTATAATTTCCTAAATGTTGCTGAGGGCATTATATATAATACTAGCAAAAATCACAATATACAAAATATTTACCTTAAATTTTTTTATTTCACTTTTTTATGTAGATGACTTCTCTCTAAAGATTAATCCACCATCAGCAAAGGATCTCTTTGTACGTAATACAGCTACAATCACCTGTGTCGTAACTGGTGATAATAAGAACGAAGTGGATGGAGCAGTCGTGTCATGGAAAGTTGGAGGCAGCAGACGTGGAAGTAGTGGAACAGATAATGTTAAACAGACAACACCACCTTTTACTAAGACTAGTAGTTTGACCCTCGATCAGTCTGACTGGTTTTCGGGGTCAGAAGTGGAGTGCTCTACTGAAAGGGAAAAAACACCATTCTCAGAGAAAATTAAGGTGAAGAAAGGAGGTAAGTCCAGCTGTCCTGGAGTCAAATCTTCTCCTTAGTTTAAACTGAATGTGCTGCTCCTCTGAAATACAGGAATCTTCTATTCTACATGTTCTAATTCACAAATTATCTTTCCTTATGTAGGTAAACCTTCTATTGTCTTCTACAAACCTGAGAAGGACGTCAAAGACACAGAGACGGTCTCCCTGTTGTGTGAGGTCAGAAGCTCTGGTCTGGGGGATGTGTATGTGATGTGGAAAATGAACAACGGTCAGTACATGGAGGGCAGCAGCACAGTTCACATCAATGAAAACAACACAGCAGTTGTCCTCAGCTACTTAACTGTGTCTGGAAAGGATTACAACAGTGCACAGTTTGCTTGTGCAGTGAAAGACCCCAACATGGTGGCAGGAGCCACACCAGAACAGAAGACAACATCTATGAGTAAGAACAACTGTGATACCTCTCATGTGTTACAATGTCACTGAGAGTCCTCTGGGACCTAGATGATCAGAAAGCATCTCTGGCAGCTGTGTCTGGATGCTTGTGATGCTTTCTTTACTTCTGGCTATAATCACACATCATGTAAAGTGTCCCAAATTAAATTTTCTTGCTAAATCTGATTTTTTAGGCCATTCACACTTCTTAACGTGGCCTATATCTGACATTCATCTGAACAGTTTACGCTCCTAAACTGATAAACATTTTACAAAAGAGCAATACTTCATGTGACTCGCTCGTCCAGAGTTATACAATCTAGTCAACAGTAACAGCCACCTCCTTAATGGTCCTGTTAAAGTAGAGTGGAGGCCGGCTGCAAATTTGAAATGTAATTATCATGAGAGCCAGGAGGAGAGAGAGAGCAAAGATTTGAATGATGGGTCTCTGTGTAGTCCTGGCGGCTGTTTTACTGGAGAGAAATATCTGGATTAACGTAAAGGTTAGATGAATTCTGATCTGGCTGTTCAGACTGTGTCATTGTTGCATATTGAATATGTATCAGATTTCAATACCACATATCAATGTGGCTGAAATGGTAACTAAACATTTAGTCAAATTCAGTGCATCCTTTGCTGTTTACACTGCCAGACAGATTACACATATGTCTCACATTTAACAAAAAGGTTCAAATTTGGTCCACTTTTATATGGTGTATAAACATAGCCTCTGTGTTCCCTGACAATGCATGAAGTATATACCTTTATTTTTATTTTATGTAGCTGACTTCTCCCTAAAGATCAATCCACCATCAGCAAAGGATCTCTTTGTACGTAATAAAGCTACAATCACCTGTGTCGTAACTGGTGATGATAAGAACGAAGTGGATGGAGCAGTCATGTCATGGACAGTTGGAGGCAGCAAACATGAAAGTAGTGGAACAGATAATGTTAAACAGACAACACCACCTTTTACTAAGACTAGTAGTTTGACCCTCGATCAGTCTGAATGGTTTTCAGGTGCAGAAGTGGAGTGCTCTACTGAAAGGGAGAAAACACCATTCTCAGACAAAATTAAGGTGAAGAAAGGAGGTAAGTTCAGCTGCCCTGGAGTCAAATCTTCTCCTTAGTTAAAACTGAAAGTGATACTCGTCTGAAATTAAAAACTCAGGAATCTTCTATTCTACATGTTCTAATTTACAAATGATCTTTTCTTATGTAGGCAAACGCCCTTCCATTCTCTTGTACAAACCTGATAAGCATGTCAAAGACACAGAGAGGGTCTCCCTGTTGTGTGAGGTCAGCAGCTCTGATCTGGGGGATGTGTATGTCATGTGGAAAAGGAACAACGGTCAGTACATGGAAGGCAACAGCACAGTTCACATCAACGAAAAGAACACAGCAGTTGTCCTCAGCTACTTAACTGTCTCTGGAATGGAGTACAACAGTGCACAGTTTGCTTGTGCAGTAAAAGACCCCAACATGGTAGCAGGAGCCACACCAGAACAGAAGACAACATCTATGAGTAAAGTCAACTGTCCTAATCATCCTGTGTTAGAACGTCGCTGATAGTGCTCTCAGACCTGTGTGATCAGGAAGAATCTCTAGTAGCTCTAGTAGAAAAGATTCTTCCTTTAGTTCACCTGAATGGTCTGAGATGCCTCTGATACATCCTGTTCTGTATCTCTGTGTTCACTTCTTGTGTGCTTTTTGTTTGTATGATGTTTGTTTCTCAGGCCATGGTCTAAACATCAGTCCAAAAAAAGATGATGAAAAAGATTAAATTATACTTTGTTTAGCATTTGTAATCAATCCAATTGTTTTCATATCTTGGCCTTTGCATGTTTGTATGTGTTACTTATCTTGGTTACGCCTTGTTCCTATGTCTAATGCTTTTTCTGTTGGTGTGTATGTTCTCATGTTCTGTGTGCTTACATAAGGCATTTTAGTACACTTTGCCAAATTTGATAGAAACACTGGAGCTGAAAACGACCAAAATAGTGTTTGTGTATAAATGCATTCTTTGTCTTCTTGCAACACTTGAAGCAATAAATGAGCATAATTGCATATGACATCACATAGTCCATCTTTCATTTAGAGAAACTTCATGAACCAGCATTTTGTTATTGGCCTGGGAAGTATAAGTATAAGCACACTGCAGAGAACAGCAGTTATCAGTGCTATTAATAGCTGGAGAATCATTGTTATGAATGTATCAGTATATTCAACATGTCACAGCAACAAAAAACAATGAGAATCAGACTGATTTAATTGAGTCATGCTGAAATGTTTACTAATATGTCCGTCTTTGTAGCATTTTAACTTTATGTACTAAATTTAATCATATAAAAGCTTTTATATCTTACATTGTCCCTCATGTTTGTTCCCAGTAAGGCAAAATAATTGTGCGTGCTTGTCTTTACAAATATGCTTGTGTGTCTGTGCATGCTCATACATATCAAAGCTGCTATATATATATATATATATATATATATATATATATATATATATAAAAATATATATATATATATATATATATATATATATATATATATATATATATATATATATATATATATATATATATACATTGAAGATTATTCAGTGAAATAAGGCCTTCAGAGAGAGCTTCACACACACATGAGCTTCAATTTCTGAGTAACACTATAATGCATTTTGGATATTTTTCTTGTGTGTTTGTGTGTGTGTGTGTGTGTGTGTGTGTGTGTGTGTGTGTGTTTGTGTATACGGTATACGCATGTGTGTTTTTCAGGAGAGCTTCCAGCACCAGATCCAGGATTGTATATAAACTGTGATAAGGACATTCCAGAGGAGGATGACTTCAACAGCTTGTGGTCCACTGCTTCATCCTTCATCTTCCTCTTCCTCTTCACTGTCATTTACAGCACTGCCCTCAGCCTCTTCAAGGTAAACAATTTGCAGTGTAAAAATGCAAAATAAATAAATGGTGGGCAGACTGGGTAGACACACCACCACACTACACCAGTACACCAGTTCTCCTTCCTGTGTAACATGATTAAAATTCTGGACAAGACATGTACATTTTCTTTTTCTTGGTTTTGTTTTCCAGATGAAATGATGCTGTAGTGAAACACAAATGAAGAAATTTAATATCCATCTTTTCTAACCCCCCTAAAACTTTCCTGGATGTTTTTTGACATGTACTACACATGTATGTAAATGTGTATTTGTGTGTCAACATGAACATTTCCTCTGTACTTTTAATTGAAACTAAACCTAATGACCAAGATAAGTTTGTGTTTCTTTGGGAAATCAATAAATATTTCATGGATTATGGCATGGTTGTTTTTTTGTTTTTTTTTACCATAAAGGGATTTCAAAACTTGTAGCTGTAGAACAATTTGGGGTGATTTGTGGACTGAAGAACATCATGTAAAGTTCAGGAATATATTAAATGAAAATATATTATTAAGTGGAAAAAAATACTTCTGTTTAGGTCCAAGTAATGTTTCCTTTAATATGATGTAATAATTAGTGGTTGGCATTGGGTCTGTCTACTCTCACTATAAAAACTCACTGTCAATTTATCCATTAAATCTAATGCTTTTAATTTTTACAGTATTTTAAACAAGGTTTTAGTTTTATAATTTATGTTCAAGGGAAATCTAAGATCTTTAAGAAGTTCCCTCTTAGATGCTCTTCCAAGTGAAAAAACATGATGCAGTGCCCTCATGAAATTGGACATGAATGAAATATGTATAATAATAATCATGCTTATTTTGGTCAATATAAAGATTTAACACAGTTACTAATTGTCTTTGGAAACAAGCTGTACAATCATCATTTGATCCTCTGGAAGCCTGAATCATGACTGAATTGTACATTATTGATAATTAAATAAATACAACACCAAAATTATTTTCTTTTAGTTTTCAGTGTCGAAAACTAAACCAATAAGTATCGTAAATAAGCACATTCTGAGTTTGATGTCAGAAATGTTATACTGAGGGTGTGTGACAAGATGGTTTAATTATGGTTTTAAAAAATGCTTATGCTGTTTTAGCATATAAACCATTACAAAACTGCTGTTTAAGCTGAAGCTCCATTAACTACTGACATGTGCCTGACACATAGTTGGCAGATCACTACTCTAAACTTTGTTCTGCAGGCAGCTTTTTTCCCCTTTTAGAAGGCATTTTTTCTAGTTTGTTTTCAATGTAAATCAGGTATTCTCAAATATCTTCTTAGACTATCCATACAATTGTCTGTTCTACTGCTGTGAGCACAAACAAGAAGTGAAAGACACCCTTGCTAAATTTTGATCAACTGAAAAAAGAAACTGAAAAAAAAATTAAAAGAGGGTAGTGAAAGATCTTTCTAGGAAGTGAAAAGTAAATAAATTAACAAACATTAATAAAGCAATTAAAATGCATTATAATACTATTCTACATATACCTTATGGCACAAAATGTACAAAAATTCTTCCCCTGAGAATTAGCCTCCCCTGGATTTTAGCTACAAAACTGTAGGCAAATGTTTTGCAAGTTTTAATGACAAATTAGTGACTTAACTTAAGACACATGATTATTGAATGTAACACACATGCTTATGTTTGTGCTAAATTATTATTTGATGCTGTTTGAAACATTTTGAAACTGTCCGCTTACTTTCTTTTGTTCAGGTTGTAATTTATATTAGTGCTTTAGTATTAAAATTACTTATTGTATAGAAAAACCCCAAACAAAAATATGTTTGCATGAAAATTGCATAGTGATCTTCAAATGAGAAAACTTTGTTATTCATATACACACACACACACACACACACACACACACATATATATATATATATATATATATATATATATATATATATATATAAACTTTTTACTGTCCCTAATATTACCATCATTATTTCCACAGTTTAAGATTCCTGTAAAGAATGTTTAACGAAAAATGTTAAATTGTCATTACCGTAACATGTCATTACCAACACAAGACAGTTATGACAGTAAACACACCTGGTGATTGTAATGACAAGTTTGCAGCTTCACCATCAGTATCATTTTAACATTTTAATAGTTAACTACATTTTGTAGTTTAAAACCACATTTCCTTAAACTAATTTCCACTGATTGTCAGTCAATATGGCCATAAGACATCAGTAGAGCTCTAGAGAATACAGAAAAAGCATGTATTGTATAGCATGTATTGTGATTTATTTTTCATTTTTAGATGGTAAGAAAGAACCCCAAAATAAAAGAATCACCCCTACATATATAGTGAGAATAGTCCATAGAGAAGACGTAGAGAAAAGAAGGGAGGTTTAGTGGACCTTTAGATTTCACACCATTGAAAGTCCACATCTGCGCTCAACTGTGCTTTTCGGTCTGCTGCTCTACTGCATCAATCACTGTGATACTTTGACTACTGGAGGAAAGAAACCCAATTGGGTATTAGTGTGTGTGTGTGTGTGCATGTGTGTGTTAACTGGCTTATTGAGTTTCTTGAAAAACGACTACCTTTATCAAGGCCTGTATTGAACATCTAGCAAATTAGTAATATAGCATGAGGCAGGCCACAAACGCTAGAGATACAGTGCCCTGAGAGAGCCACACAGTATTTGGACCTTGTTGTACCACATTTTAGTCCCTTCACTGTGACAGCGGGGAAAGGAACACTGGTGCCCGTGACTTCAGGTAGGATTAAATCTATTAGAAACAGGTGAAGAATTAATAATACCAAACATTAAAACTGCATTATTTTGCTGACAGTAAATGTACAGTAATTCAGAGCATTAGGAAACATTGGGAACATCAACAAATGTCTTGTGTTTAGTGATTAGACATTGATGGTTTTAGGACCTTGTTTTAAAAACGTTTATATCTAACATTTTTAGATGTAATATCACTATGACCGTGCTTGCCTTGAGCAATCACCAACACTGACCAGTTTTGGTGATTTGTTCTAATGTCTGGGGAAGTGGTATAACATCATGGTATGCATAGCATATTCTGTTTGTGCTTGTAACAGACATACTTTAGCTGTCTTTTTGGATGATGTAAGGGTTGTCCGTAGTTGTCTGTTACTGTGAGAATGCTTTTGACCACTGGGGGAGGGAAAAAAACATTTTGACTGTCAGTTCAGTTAAGAAAAGAAACGGATTAGAATTGTATTTAACACCAAAAAAATCTTAGAATCGGTGTACGACAGTTCTTTGATCAGCTTTGATTTGGTTTGGTTTGGTCATTGGTTTTAAAAACCACATGGAAAATGACATCAGCTTTATTGAATGACCTCAATCACCTGTAACTCATTTGCTTGTGTTTTAAGTATTTTGTTTAGTGTTTGGTTAGTATTTATTTTATATTGTATATTGTTATATTGTAAGTTTCTTTCGCTTGCTAACTAATCGTTTACTAACAATCCGTATTGGTAGATATTCTGGAGAGAATTAAGTGTAGTATTGTTCTTTGTTTTCATGAAACACCAGACCAGAGTTGGCAAGTATCTAAGTATAAGTACTTCGTTGCTGTACTTTTTTAAAGTATCTGTACTTGACTTGAGTATTTCTGTCACTTAATGCTTTTTAATCACGCAGTCAACCAGACAAACAAATAATCGCACACTGGTGTTAGAGAATCTGAATCTGTTAAAGATTTGAGTGAAAAACTGAGCAGAGCTGTTGTAATCTCACTGAAGGCGTTTGATTTCCCTGAAGCTATTTATTTAACTATTTAACGAGCTGGCAGATCACCTCTGACACACTCCCACAACCCCGCTCCTCCTCTCCGACCTTACGCATGAGTTTCATTGTTTTGACACTACGCATTTACGTGAATTAGTTCTGTGAGAATGTAGCCTTTGTCTTGTATTTTAATGCTTAACAAAACAGCTAAACTCAATATTCAGTCTCTACCTTTATGCAGCCCAGATTGCTGTCGATATTTGCCCGATTCAATCCAAAGCAAAAGTGTAAGAGTTGCTTTTTAAAGTGGCATGACAATTTATTAAAACCAGTAAATTACTGGAGAGGAGAGGTTGTTAAATTCAGATGGGTGGTGTCAGTTTTATTTTGATTGTTTAAAATCGATATTGAATGGATGTAAGTACGATGCCAAAGAACTACTAAAACATTATGTCAGTAAATGACTAAATTAAGATCTAAGTGAAAAGACAAAAACAGGCTATTAGTGCTAACCACATGTTAAGGAAACCAGAGCTGAGAGCCATATGTAGAGTCTGTGAACTAAATATGAAAATGGTAAACTGAGTATCTTAATTACGGTTGTTTTTCTGAACAAAAAAGCAGAGACAAAAATGCTGTGTATGATATTGCAGATGTTTTATGCAGTAAAAAAAATCTATGGTTGTGTTCGAATGCAACTCAAAAACATTTCAAATGTTTAAAATCAAGAAATTGGAAGTCATTTGTACAGAATACTTTTCCATTTGGGGAAATATACTTTTATTCTTTAACTTTAATATACTATCTCAATCATTCTTCAAATTTTATTGAAGTACTTAATTGAAATATTTGTCATTTTTACCTCAGAATTGTACTTTTTCCACCTCTGGACTCTTTTTGTACAACATAAAAGTAGTTGTCTGTTAGGCTGCTTTTCACTACTGGGGGAAAGTAAAAACTTTGGTAACCTGTTGATCTTCTGGTAAAACAAACCACCTTGTTCATTCTGTTAAGACGTAATGAACAATTAATTAAAACCTAATTATCATTTTTGGCTTCATTCTGCTATTAATACTATTTACAGACTTTAAATGTTCCATCAATTTAAGAAATAATTTCCGTGATTTAGATTAATTAAAATATATCTTCTAAATTTAAACATCTATTACTTAAATTGAGGAAATCAAGAGAATGACTTATTACATTTAAGGGAAATGAACTGTTTAACTCATTTGTTCAACAGACTCTTTTATTATTTTTCTACCTTTAATACTTTAGGGGTTCTGTACTGCCAATGTGGAAAAGTGAAAAGGTCGACACATAATCAGGTTGTTTTATTTAAATAGCAATTATAAATTATCTAATGATCTATGAATGATCTAATCACATTCATGCATCTCTTCATCAAGCATGGTTTATTGAGCCAAATGTGGTTCTATGGCATCATTCCCCCTTTGTTTTAAGACTATACTTTGCATCTGATTTTCCTCCTTAGATGGCAATTTTTTTAATCCAATTTGTGTTTAATGATTTAACATTTTGTGTACATTTTTATTGTGCTCAGATGGTCTAAAACGTTCTTCTGAAATGGTCTCAGATGTTCAAACAAATATCAATAAGTCTTACTAAGTCTAAACTTAGTCTAAGTCTAAATCTTTTATTTTTAGCCTATTCAAACTAGCTGAGGTTATTCTTGGGTAAATAGCAAAGCACTTTTGTAAGTCGCTCTGGATAAGAGCATCTGCTAAATGCCTTAAATGTAAATGTAAATTTACCCTGTTCCAGATGGGTCTTATATATGTAGCTTTTATTTCAACATAAGATATTTCAATTATTTGCAACTTGGTCTATTATCTAGTACTGAACATTTTAAATTGTTGTCATGTTTCCAGTTGATGTTGTGGCAAAGGAGTGGAGTGAAAGTGGAGAAAAACACTAACGCTATAAAACAAAAAAAAAAAATTCTAAGATGCTAATTTATTGGCTTCATTTGTGTTAAATGATGTATAAATTGCTATGACAACAAAAAAAAATCTCTATGTGTCTGTGCTTAGTAAAAAAAATAATTGCAATTAAATTGAATGCCCCAATATTTTCACAGACAGAAGCTTATGGTCTTAGGGCATTTGTGTAACAGCTTAAAGCTGAACCCCTTTAATTGCATACACATATTATGCTTAATATGGACTGTGGTCCCATGTCATATTTGACCTTGCCATTTTTACATATTTAAATCTGACAAAAACATGTTTAAATTTTATTAACTACTACAAATGACCCAAATATACTGGAACAAAAATGTTTGAATGTTCAGAATCTTTTTTTTTATTTGTCCTGTTAAACAACAGAGTCGGTATTCATGTTTAAATAGTGCTTGTAAAAATAAAAGTTTGATGCTTGATGTTCATTTTGGGGACCATATTAAAGTAATTTACCTCTCTCTCTCTCTCTCTCTCTCTCTCTCTCTCTCTTTCAGCATCTCAGTCTAAGCCCGCAGTTCCCTTCACCGTGTCCCAGTGCAGTCCCGCAGAAGATGGTTTCCTCACGTTTGGCTGTGTTACAAGCGGTTTCTTCCCTGCCGAATCGCTCAAGTTCTCGTGGACTCTTGGTTCCGACAGCATGAGTGATATGGTGCAGTTCCCGGCTGTGCAGACACAGGGAGGCCGGTACATGGCAGTGAGCAAAGTTCGCATCAAAGACACAGACTGGAGGGCCAAGAACTACTTGACATGCGCTGTTTCGCATCCCGCCGGGTCAGAAAGTACAACAATGAGAGGTAGGCAAGTGTTACATAGTACCACTCACCACATAAAATATGGCCACATACACTGTAAAATAATAATAATAATAATAATAATAATATACTGTTCTGAATGCTGTCACTTAAACCAATGAAATAGGCTTAAGGTTAAGTTGGAGAAAATATTGTAATAAACTATAAATATGAAAAACAAATCCAGTTTTTCCTTCCACATCTACACTGTTAAAATAACAATGTTTCAAATGGTTGTTGTGGCAAAATATAAATATGCATACAATATGGTTCAATTCTACAACTTACTTTTGTTTAAGGGAACGCTCCGCCAACTGTTCATGTGGATGAAGTTGGTCAATCTGTAATGTGTTTAATTGAGGACTTCTACCCAAATAAGCTCAGTGTCAAGTGGAAAGAGGACAACCGTGAAGTCAAAGGCATAGACTGGCAAACTATTGAATATCCCTCAGGCTCTTTTAAAGCTGTCAGTTTGCTTGAAGCCAACAAGACAAGCAAGGACACCAAATACACCTGTGAAGTTACACATGCAAGCAAAGTATACAAAGAGCATCTGGCATCTAAAGGTAATCTAGATATACAACAAAAATATATAAATACTTATTGTTCCATAATTACAGACTGTAGTCCATTTGTGTCTGATCCACTCATACCAGCACAATACACACTAACAAACCAGTTACAAATCAGTTACTATCTAAAATATATCCCAGACTTCGACTTGGACTAATGTCAGAAGATAATCAACCTTATATCATCTTTAATTCATAAGTGATATATATCCGTAAACCATAAACATGTTTTTTAATTATTTCATTTCATATTTCATTAGTAATATGCAATTTTCTATTTTTATATTTAGATGACTTCTCTCTAAAGATCAATCCACCATCTGCAAAGGATCTCTTTGTACGTAATAAAGCTACAATCACCTGTGTCGTAACTGGTCATAATAAGAACGAAGTGGGTGGAGCAATTGTGTCATGGACAGTTGGAGGCAGCAGACGTGGAAGTAGTGGAACAGATAATGTTAAACAGACAACACCACCTTTTACTAAGACTAGCAGTTTGACCCTGGATCAGTCTGAATGGTTTTCAGGGTCAGAAGTGAAGTGCTCTACTGAAAGGGAGAAAACACCATTCTCAGACAAAATTAAGGTGAAGAAAGGAGGTAAGTCCAGCTGTCCTGGAGTCAAATCTTCGCATTAGTTAAAATTGAAAGTGCTACTTCTTTGAAATTCAGGAAACTTCTATTCTACATGTTCTAATTCACAAATGATCTTTTCTTATGTAGGCAAACCTTCTATTGTCTTCTACAAACCTGAGAAGGACGTCAAAGACACAGACACTGTCTCCCTTTTGTGTGAGGTCAGCAGCTCTGATCTGGGGGATGTGTATGTGATGTGGAAAATGAATAATGGTCAGTACATGGAAGGCAGCAGCACAGTTCACACCAATGAAAAGAACACAGCAGTTGTCCTCAGCTACTTAACTGTGTCTGGAAAGGAGTACAACAGTGCACAGTTTGCTTGTGCAGTGAAAGACCCCAACATGGTGGCAGGAGCCACACCAGAACAGAAGACAACATCTATGAGTAAGAACAACTGTGATACCTCTCATGTGTTAGAATGTTGTTAAAAATGCCCATCTGGAAACCATGTCTGACTGAATAAGATTCTACATTTAGTTCACCTGAATGGTCTGAGAAGTTTCTAATGCATCTTTTGAGTTCTGGATCTTTGTGTTTACTCCATGTGTGCTTTTTGTTTGCGTGAATGAACAGGGCATAGTCTTAATATCAGTCCAACAAAATATCTCACGTTAAACTATTTGAAGTTGTAGTATAATTTCCTAAATGTTGCTGAGGGCATTATATATAATACTAGCAAAAATCACAATATACAAAATATTTACCTTAATTTTTTTTATTTAACTTTTTTATGTAGATGACTTCTCTCTAAAGATCAATCCACCATCTGCAAAGGATCTCTTTGTACGTAATAAAGCTACAATCACCTGTGTCGTAACTGGTGATAATAAGAACGAAGTGGGTGGAGCAATCGTGTCATGGACAGTTGGAGGCAGCAGACGTGGAAGTAGTGGAACAGATAATATTAAACAGACAACACCACCTTTTACTAAGACTAGCAGTTTGACCCTGGATCAGTCTGAATGGTTTTCAGGGTCAGAAGTGGAGTGCTCTACTGAAAGGGAGAAAACACCATTCTCAGACAAAATTAAGGTGAAGAAAGGAGGTAAGTCCAGCTGTCCTGGAGTCAAATCTTCTCATTAGTTAAAACTGAAAGTGCTACTTCTCTGAAATTCAGGAAACTTCTATTCTACGTGTTCTAATTTACAAATGATCTTTTCTTATGTAGGCAAACCTTCTATTGTCTTCTACAAACCTGAGAAGGACGTCAAAGACACAGACACTGTCTCCCTTTTGTGTGAGGTCAGCAGCTCTGATCTGGGGGATGTGTATGTAATGTGGAAAATGAACAACGGTCAGTACATGGAAGGCAGCAGCACAGTTCACACCAATGAAAAGAACACAGCAGTTGTCCTCAGCTACTTAACTGTGTCTGGAAAGGAGTACAACAGTGCACAGTTTGCTTGTGCAGTGAAAGACCCCAACATGGTGGCAGGAGCCACACCAGAACAGAAGACAACATCTATGAGTAAGAACAACTGTGATACCTCTCATGTGTTAGAATGTTGTTAAAAATGCCCATCTGGAAACCATGTCTGACTGAATGAGATTCTACATTTAGTTCACCTAAATGGTCTGAGAAGTTTCTAATGCATCTTTTGAGTTCTGGATCTTTGTGTTTACTCCATGTGTGCTTTTTGTTTGCGTGAATGAACAGGGCATAGTCTTAACATCAGTCCAACAAAATATCTCACGTTAAACTATTTGAAGTTGTAGTATAATTTCCTAAATGTTGCTGAGGGCATTATATATAATACTAGCAAAAATCACAATATACAAAATATTTACCTTATTTTTTTTTATTTCACTTTTTTATGTAGATGACTTCTCTCTAAAGATCAATCCACCATCAGCAAAGGATCTCTTTGTACGTAATAAAGCTACAATCACCTGTGTCGTAACTGGTGATAATAAGAACGAAGTGGGTGGAGCAATCGTGTCATGGACAGTTGGAGGCAGCAGACGTGGAAGTAGTGGAACAGATAATGTTAAACAGACAACACCACCTTTTACTAAGACTAGTAGTTTGACCCTCGATCAGTCTGAATGGTTTTCAGGTGCAGAAGTGGAGTGCTCTACTGAAAGGGAGAAAACACCATTCTCAGACAAAATTAAGGTGAAGAAAGGAGGTAAGTCCAGCTGTCCTGGAGTCAAATCTTATTAGTTAAAACTTAAATTAATACTCTTTTGAAATTCCTTTTTCTTCTATTCTACATGTTTTAATTTAAAAATGATCTTTTCTTATGTAGGAAAACCTTCTATTGTCTTCTACAAACCTGAGAAGGATGTCAAAGACACAGACACTGTCTCCCTGTTGTGTGATGTCAGGAGCTCTGACCTGGGGGATGTGTATGTGATGTGGAAAATGAATAATGGTCAGTACATGGAAGGCAGCAGCACAGTTCGCATCAATGAAAAGAACACAGCAGTTGTCCTCAGCTACTTAACTGTGTCTGGAAAGGAGTACAACAGTGCACAGTTCACTTGTACAGTCAAAGACCCCAACATGGTGGCAGAAGCCACACCAGAACAGAAGACAACATCTATGAGTAAGAACAACTGTGATACTTATCCTCTGTTAGAACATCGCTGAGGGTCCTCTCAGATCTAGATGATCAGGAAGCATCTATGGCAGCTGTGTCTGGCTGGTTAAGATGTTTCCTTTAGTTCACCTAAATGATCTGAGAAGCGCCTGATGCATCCTTTATGTTTTGTATCTGTGGCTACTTTTACAAAGCAAATAAAGTGCACCATATAAAATTTTAATGCTGTTCGCAGTATCTTTAGATCATCAACCGCACCAAGGGAGGTAGCACCAACCACACAACAAGCCACCCACCTCCTCATCATTTTTTGCCTTATCATGAAGGACATCATTAGAACAGCACAGCAATCAGCTAGTATAAATAACATTAGTCATACCAGTAAACAACGACAGTTGTACACTTATATCAACATGACTCACACTCATTTGCACACCAATTAGTAATACAATTTATAGTCCCTGTTTTTCTATTCCCTGCCATACATCTGCAGAACTAATTAAATTAACAGATTCAAGAGAAAGGTTAAATGTAAATCCCGTCCACAGGAAACACTGATAGGTCCGCTGAACACAAGGAGAGACCAATCAGGATGCTCTCTGTATCACAATCACGTTACTTCTGTCACTCACTGGCTCTGTCTCACTAGATTGCTCAGAAAAAGTGCACAAGTGAGCCTGATATACGTACAATGTCCTGATTTCCAGGATATTGTATATCATTTGCAGGCATCAGAGAGCTTTTCTCAATATGCAGCAGAATTCTGTGAGTTGCAGGAGAGGTGGGATGTATGAATCTTTTTAATGTGATATATAAACGTCATAATCAGTCCATGTGGCTAAACTTGCGTGCATGCGCAAATGAGCGATGCTTCACATGACACACACATCCAAAACTAAACAATTAAAATCCAAAATCCCCAGTAACAGCCACTTCCTTAATGGTCCTGTAAAAGTGCAGTGGAGGCTGACTGCAAATTCAAAACGGAATCATCATGAGAAAAAGGAGGAGAAAGAGGGCAAAACATTTAAGGATGGGTCTCTCTGGGGTCCTGCCAGCTACTTAACAGGATATGAATATCTGGATTCATGTAAAAGTTACATTAATTCCGATTTGGATGTTTAAACAGAGTCTCTTTTCCGAGTATTGGATATGTATCATATTTCAATCCCACATATCAATGTGACTAAAATCAGAAATTAACATTTCCTCAGATTCAATGTGTCCTTTGCTGTTTACAGTGCCAGACAGATTACACATATGTGTTCACATTTGATTAAAAAAGATCAAATTTGGCCCACTTTTACCTGCTGTGTGAACATAGCCTTTGTTTTCACTGCATGTGTGTTTTTGTTTTTTTTTTGCATTATGTAATTTCTTTGTATATATAACATATATCACAATGCATGAAGTATTTACCTTTATTTTTATTATTTAACATAGATGACTTCTCTCTAAAGATCAATCCACCATCAGCAATGGATCTCTTTGTACGTAATAAAGCTACAATCACTTGTGTCGTAACTGGTGATAATAAGAACGAAGTGGATGGAGCAGTCGTGTCATGGACAGTTGGAGGCAGCAGACGTGGAAGTAGTGGAACAGATAATGTTAAACAGACAACACCACCTTTTACTAAGACTAGCAGTTTGACTCTCGATCAGTCTGCATGGTTTTCGGGGTCAGAAGTGGAGTGCTCTACTGAAAGGGAGAAAACACCATTCTCAGACAAAATTAAGGTGAAGAAAGGAGGTAAGTCCAGCTGTCCTGGAGTCAAATCTTCTCATTAGTTAATACTTAAAGTGCTGCTCCTCTGATATACATGAATCTTCTATTCTACATGTTCTAATTCACAAATGATCTTTTCTTATGTAGGAAAACCTTCTATTGTCTTCTACAAACCTGAGAAGGACGTCAAAGACACAGAGACGGTCTCCCTGTTGTGTGAGGTCAGGAGCTCTGATCTGGGGGATGTGTATGTGATGTGGAAAATGAACAACGGTCAGTACATGGAAGGCAGCAGCACAGTTCGCATCAATGAAAAGAACACAGCAGTTGTCCTCAGCTACTTAACTGTGTCTGGAAAGGAGTACAACAGTGCACAGTTTGCTTGTGCAGTGAAAGACCCCAACATGGTGGCAGGAGCCACACCAGAACAGAAGACAACATCTATGAGTAAGAACAACTGTGATACCTCTCCTGTGTTAGAATGTTGCTGAGAATCCTCTCAGACCTAGGCAAATTCAGAAACAAATTATTAGGACAACAAGAGGCAAGAGAGGGTAAATATATTAATGATGGGTCTCTGTGGGGTCATGGCAGCAACTGCACTGAATTGGAAAATCTCGATTTTGTCAAATTTGCATGAATTTGGCTCAGAGTGGCTCAGCAGTCTAATGCGCTTTGACTATATGTATGAATCCCAAGCCATGCTGCTTTACCATCAGCAGCCGGAGTCAGAGAGAGTAAAAATTAGCAATGTTCTCTCTGGGTGGGTAGATGATGCTCTCTCCCTTCATCTTTCTTAAAGCGATGTTGGCCATGCAGGCATCTGTTAGCTGATGTGGCTAAACTGGAGTAATACCCAGTATTTTCCTCCAAGTGCATTACTTGCCTGGTGATGCCAAATTGGCTGAAGTTAGAATTAAGGCGGTGGCTGTCTTTGCATGTATCAGAAGAGACATTTCTTAAGTCCTTACCTTCCTAGTTTCAGGAGCATTGCTAGTGTTGGGTGGAGCTACAAACGGGTGGGTAAAAAGGTAGTACCAAATTCGAAGAAAAGTGAAACATTTTCTACAATTAATGAAAAAATTCTGATCTATCTGTCTAGACAGAGTTGCTTTGCTGCGTGTCGAAAATTTATCGGATTTCAATACCACATGTAAAAGTGACCCAAATTGAAATTGAAAATTTGTGTCTTGTGGACTTACTTATGGCATTTTTAATAATGTTAAACTAAAGGTTTCAGTAAACTTTGTCTAAACAGTTGCCTGGAATATTGGATATAATATATATTTCACCATGCATAAAGTGTTTACACTAATTTAAATTTTTTGTATATAGATGACTTCTCTCTAAAAATCAATCCACCATCAGCGAAGGATCTCTTTGTACGTAATACAGCTACAATCACCTGTGTCGTAACTGGTGATAATAAGAACGAAGTGGGTGGAGCAATCGTGTCATGGACAGTTGGAGGCCGCAGACGTGAAAGTAGCGGAACAGATAATGTTAAACAGACAACACCACCTTTTACTAAGACTAGTAGTTTGACCCTCGATCAGTCTGAATGGTTTTCGGGGTCAGAAGTGGAGTGCTCTACTGAAAGGGAAAAAACACCATTCTCAGACAAAATTAAGGTGAAGAAAGGAGGTAAGTCCAGCTGCCCTGGAGTCCAATCTTCTCATTAGTCAAAACTGAAAGTGATACTCCTCTGAAATACAGGAATCTTCTATTCTAAATGTTCTTATTTACAAATGATCGTTTCTATTTGTAGGCAAACCTTCTATTGTCTTCTACAAACCTGAGAAGGACGTCAAAGACACAGAGACGGTCTCCCTGTTGTGTGAGGTCAGGAGCTCTGATCTGGGGGATGTGTATGTGATGTGGAAAATGAACAACGGTCAGTACATGGAAGGCAGCAGCACAGTTCATATCAATGAAAAGAACACAGCAGTTGTCCTCAGCTACTTAACTGTGTCTGGAAAGGATTACAACAGTGCACAGTTTGCTTGTACAGTGAAAGACCCCAACATGGTGGCAGGAGCCACACCAGAACAAAAGACAACATCTATGAGTAAGAACAACTGTGATATTATCCTCTGTTAGAATGTTATTAAGAGTCTTTTCTGATGTAGGTGATCAGGAAGCATCTCTGGCGGCAGTGTCTGGCTGATTGAGATGCTTGCTTTTGTTTATCTCTTCACACCTGGTCACTTCATGATTGTATGCGTCAACACTTTGTATTCAAATGCACCTTTGGTTAGTCAGACTGAAATCCGACTGTTGTGTGGAACAGACATTTACATTTAAGGCATTCAGCAGATGCTTTTATCCAGAGCGACTTACAAAGATGCTTCATTGTTTACACAGAAAATACCCTTAGCTAGTTTGTATAGACTAGGATCCAAAAGATCCCTCCAAGGTTAGACACTACGAAACACAAAAGTCAGTTTGGAGACCACAAAACTCGACACTATACTTCGCCCAAGGACTTATGCAGGAGCTAGGTCTTTAATCTGTGTTTAAAGACAGCAAGCGACTCTGCCGTTCAGACACCCAAGGGAAGTTCGTTCCAACACTTCGCTTACAGGACAGAAAAAAGTCTGGATGCTTGTTTTCCGTAAATCTTAAAGCATGCCAAGTCAATATGGAACTGATTGCATTTGGCATTCGAACATTTCCATCAATTACGCAGGGACTGATCCATTCTTGGCTTTATAGGCCAACATCAGAGTTTTGAATCTGATGCGGGAAGCAGCTACAAGAAGCCAGTGAAGTTACATGGCTGAACTTAGAAACATTGAAGACAACTGAGCTGCCAAGTTGTAGATCAATTGTAGGGGCCTGATTTTGCGCAAGAAGATCGGAAGGGAGTTGCAGTAGTCAAGTCTTAAGATTACAAGAGATTGAACAAGCAGTTTTAGGCCCCAGTCTCTGACCAGGTGTTTATCCGACCAGTTGTTTCCCAGTTGTTTGACGTAAAAGATAGAATTTGGGCAACTTTTACCAGCTGTGTGAACACAGTCTCTGTGTTTATTCCATGTGTGCTTTTGTTTACATTGTCATTGCTTTGACCATGGCCTAAACATCAGTCCAAAAAAGAATCTAAACTTAAAAAGTTTCTGTTGATGTACCAATTAATTTAAGATAAGTCAAGAGCAATTTGTGTTTTGGGTGCTTCCATGAGTCATTTTTTAATTATATATTCCAGTTTGCTTTCTGAAATATTGTTGGGACCATTGTATACACACACATCTCACAATGCACAAAGAATTCACTCTATTTTTATTGTTTTGTGTAGCTAAGTTCTCTCTAAAGATCAATCCACCATCAGCGAAGGATCTCTTTGTACATAATAAAGCTACAATCATCTGTGTCGTAACTGGTGATAATAAGAAGGAAGTGGATGGAGCAATCGTGTCATGGACAGTTGGAGGCAGCAAACGTGGAAGTAGTGGAACAGACAATGTTAAACAGACAACACCACCTTTTACTAAGACTAGTAGTTTGACCCTCAATCAGTCTGAATGGTTTTCGGGGTCAGAAGTGGAGTGCTCTACTGAAAGGGAGAAAACACCATTCTCAGACAAAATTAAAATGAAGAAAGGAGGTAAGTCCAGCTGTCGTGGAATCAAACCTTCTCATTGGTTAAAACTGAAAGTGCTGCTCCTTTGAAATACAGGAATCTTCTATTCTACATGTTCTAATTTACAAATTATCTTTATGTAGGCAAACGTCCTTCTATTCTCTTCTACAAACCCGATAAAGATGTCAAATACACTGAGACAGTCTCCTTGTTGTGTGAGGTCAGCAGCTCTGATCTGGGGGATGTGTATGTCATGTGGCAAATGGTGAAAAATGGTCCATACATGGAAGGCAACAGCACAGTTCGCATTAACGGAAAGACTGTCCTCAGCTACTTAACTGTGTCTGGAAAGGATTACAACAATGCAGACTTCACTTGTGCAGCCAAGGACGCCAACATGGAGAATGACATCACGCCGAGAACAAACACAACATCCATGAGTAAACTCTCTCACTGTCCTAAATGTCCTGTGATAGATTTTGACGGATAGTCCTCTCAGACCTGTGTGATCAGGAAGCATCTCTGGCAGCTGTGTCTGGCTGATTGAGATGTTTCATTTAGTTCACCTGAATGGTCTGAGAAGCTTCTGATGCATCCTTTCTGTTCTGTATCACTCTGTTCACTCCTTGTGTGCTTTTTGTTTGTATTATGATGTTGCATGGGCCATGGTCCAGTCCAAATACTTCATATCTTGGCCTCTGCAAGTTTGTTACTTGTGTTACTTGTCTTGATTGTGCCTTGTTCTCCTGTCTAATGCTCTCTGTGTTATTGTTCACTCATGTTTTGTGTGCTTTTGTATGACATTTTAGATTCAACTAAATTAAATGTTACACTGTAACTGAAATTGACTGACTGAAAAAAATTGCATATTTGTATAAATGTATTTTTCATTATTATTATTGCAACAGTTGAAACAATAAATCAGCATAACTGCATGCCCTCACATAGTCCATCTGTCATTTGGGGAACCTTTTATTCTTTTATTGTTTTATATGGAGATGTCTGACTGGAAAGTACATAAAAAGCACACTGCAGAGAATCGCAGTTATCAGTGCTAGCCTTTATTATCATTGGTACATATTCAATATGTCACAACAACGATGTGGCATTAAAAAAAAACATGATATCAAGGATTGAAAATGCAATCTGAGTCATGCAGAAATGTTTACAACCATTTTTCTCTATGTACTAAATATAATTGCATGAAGAAAAATATATACAAAAAACTTTTCTTACATTGTCCTTTATGTTTGTTCCATATAAATGTAAGCCAGCCTTACATGTGCTTACATGTTTTACATGTTTGTGTGTGCAGGTGTGTTTAATACATCCATGTATTTATTTATTTAAATGTATGTTTATAAAATAAAAATAAATGCTTTGTGCATTCAATTATTTCTTGTTACAGCATTTTTAATCATCATTTTGTGTTTTTTTCTTGTTTGTTTTGTGTGTGTGTGTCTTTGTGTGTGTGTGTGTGTGTGTGTGTGTGTTTCAGGAGAGCTTCCAGCATCAGATCCAGGATTGTATATAAACTGTGATAAAGACATTCCAGAAGAGGATGACTTCAACAGCTTGTGGTCCACTGCTTCATCCTTCATCTTCCTCTTCCTCTTCACTGTCATCTACAGCACTATCCTCAGCCTCTCCAAGGTAATGTGCCTCTCCCACTATGACAGCTTAGACACTGTACATTTATTAATTAAACTTGAGATTCTGCCCAGGATTTATTATACTATTGAATTTTTTTATTGTAACTTTTTGTTTAGCGTTTTAATTTTTTAGCTTTTTTTCTCTCTGGATAACAATGTCAGCCAAATGTAATAAATGTAATTGAGTCTAATTTTTCCTATTTGTCCTTATGTTTTTCAGATGAAATGCTGCTGAAGTGAAACACAAACAAAGAAATTGAAAATCCATTCTTCCTAAACTTCTAAAACCTTTGATTACTTGATTGTAATGTGTATGGGTGTATTTGTATCTTTCAGCAGAAATAATTTCTCTGTACTTTTATTTTAATTGAAGTATATAACTAAAATTGATGACAAAACATTTTTGTGCTTTGAGCTTTAGTACATCAATAAACATTTTATGGATTTCACTAAGGTTGTCTCTTTTTGAACATAAAGAAAAAAATTCTGTAGGACGGCAGCATTAATAAACTGTTTTGTAGACTATTTTGGGTGGTTTTTAGGCTAACGTACATCTTGTACATTTCCACTTATTTTAAAGGGACAAGTATCATACAATACAAATATTCATCTGAATAAATATTAAAATAATATTTATGAAAAATATTTTTTGCTTATTTCCAAGAACATTTTTTTTCAGATTTTAAGAATTACTAGTTGGAATTGGGTCTACCTTGAGTGTCACTTCCACTATGAAAGCTTAGACACTGTACATTTATTAATTATAGTTAATGCAGAACTTTTTACAGTTCTGAATTGAATTTGGGATTTTTTTTTTAAATAACCAAATTGAAACACAAATTCACCCAATTAATCTGAGGTAAAATGTGTTAAAATGATAAGTGATATTGGGTCTTCCTTTTATATATTTACAAACAAAAACGTTATAACATTTCATTCCATTCTGCTTTTATATCTTTAGTTATTTATTACACTTATTTTGTGAGTATATTATTTAAGAAATGCAGTTTTTCTGCTGCTTGATATACTGAAAATATAAATATTACTGACAAGAAGTATATTGTGCTGGATTTATAGCAGTAGATTTATAACACAACACAAATACATACATGTTGGAAGTCAAAATCATAATTAAATAAAAACATGTAATGAATAATTAAATTAATTAAACCCTGCATTTTAATCAAATACAACACTGGAAAAAAAATATTGCATTGAGGCTTTAAAGCTTTCTTCAGTCTAATAGCAACATATTTATCACTGCAGTTTCTACTAATTAACATTAGGACAAAAACAGGTGCTGTAGTCAAAGATATTTTTAGACGTTCTCGAAGACGAACCTGTTCCATCATTGTGAGCACAAACATGAAGTGAAACAGAAAGCCTGAAAAGCAAAGTACTCTCGCATGCTAATTTAATCGACAGCAAGAACTGAAAAAACAGGAGACAAAGTGAAATCATCACTGATATTTCCAGGAACTTCATTTTAAGACCTGCTTAGCCATGCAATAAAAAAATACTACAAAAAACTAGATTCCATATCTACAAATACCCAAATGGCAAGAATCACTCCCAATATAAACACTATAAATGTATTAATTATGCTCAATGCTTAAGATATAAGATTTATAGACTTTTAAAAACAATGTATAACTGTGAAAAGTATATTATCGAGCTCATTTAAATATTGAGGTTCACATATTATACTAAAAAAAAAACAACAACAATTAGTTAAAAGAACAACAATTAGTGTCCTACAATTCACAAAGTTCGAGGTTAAATGTAAAACCTTTTTAAACTTTTTTAAAATGTTAAATGTACTTGTTCAAAAGCTAAAACAAAAGTGTTTTCAGCTTGTGTTCTTTTGTGTGAAATGTTAAGAAATATCAGTACAACCATTTCTTTTAGTTTTCAGTGATCTAGAAACTAGAACAACATGCTACATTGTAATGTTTACTTTTGAATGTAAATCTGTAAATTAATTGTAACTTTAAACCGCTAATCAAATAAAGTAAAGTAGGGCATTTAAAAAGAAGTTTGAGATCAAATTTAGTATGTGTAGGTAATATATTTTATAGAGGAAAAGATTCCTGACTTGGATGTTGAGTTCTAAGAAAAAGCCATCACTGGTATAAAATATTTACACATGGAGGTTGGTTAAACTTACACTCACTACAATGCAGCTATAAAGATCCAAACTTGGTTCTTTAGTGACATTGCTCAAAAAAAATGCTGACATTAGAATTTTTTAATTAAACTTTTTGACAAAAAGCATTTTTAAGGCATTTCAGGTTTTAATACACCTGATGTTTTGACCAGTCTTGCACTCTCTTGTAGTTGTCTCACTTGCTGTATGCCATTGTGTTTTTGAATATGCAGTCTCAAGGGATCCTCTCATGTATTTGAATCTTCAATCTCAAGGGACCCTAGAAACCATCTCCACACCTGCTTTAAGTTAGATACTGAAACCATGAGTTGAGTTATTAATAAAATGAAATGATAAGACAATACTTTGCATAGAGGCAGTTGGCCTCTAGAAATATTTGATATTTCTATAATCATTCATAAAGACTAGACATTTAGTTGCCTTGCTGTCCAAGCAGAACTGTTCTGCCACCTTGCTGGCCTTTACAAACTGGTTTGAAATGGGAAATATGTGGTACAGTGGAATAAGGCATTGTCACTATGACAATCCTGGTCATGTTGCCAACCAACTGCAGCTGAGGCTCTGAGAGAGCACAATTGGCCTTGCTCTTCGAAGGGTGGGTAGAGTTTGGAGTCTGCTGGCTTTCTGTTCACAGCTGTTCACTTTTCTCTTTTCTGTTCATAGCTTAAACTTCTCTTTTCACTTTTCACTTTTCACTTTTCACTTTTCTCTTTTCTCTTTTCTCTTTTCACTTCACAACATAAACCCACTATTACCGTTCGCCCCTCTACAAAGGTGCGACGGGGAAGTGTGTTTGGCTGGGTGTATTTATACCATGCCAACACAGGTGGGCCTGGTCAGCGTTGATTACCGCTGGGAATTCTGGGGCTTGGAGTTCTTTGCTCCTACCCCACCAGCTTTCCTACTTTGCTGGCCGGGCCCCCTGCTGGTGGCTGGTGGTACATGCCCTAGGGACGGCACCCGACGGCCCCAAACCAGCTGCACGATCACGCCTGAAATCCCTGATCAGCGTAGGATCCAGGATTTGGCGTGCCGGAACCCAGCACCGCTCCTCAGGCCCGTAGCCCTCCCAGTCAACCAGATACTTCTGGTTCATGTAAGAGTACCACCCCGGACCGTACGCATGTCCAGCAAACGGCGGACAGTGTACGCTGGGGCATCCCCCACCATGCGTGGGGGAGGGGGCCGGGCCCGAGGCGCAGGGGCCCCACACACAAACGGACGCAGGCGGGACACATGGAAGGAGGGATGAACCTTCATACTTGCGGGCAGTTGCAGCCGGAAGGATACCGGGTTCACTCGCCGAAGTATCTTGAAGGGCCCCACGTACCTAGGGGACAGTTTGTGCGAGACACCCCGCAGCAGGAGGTCTCGGGTGGACTGCCACACCCTTTGACCCACACGGAAAGATGGAGCACAACGCCTCTTGCGATCCGCAATCCGCTTTCTGGTCATCGAGGTTGCCAGTAGGGTGGCCCGAGCCTTCTGCCAGGTCCTACGACATCGACGGACAAGCTGCACAGCAGAGGAAACCCACACCTACATCTCTTGTTCTACGAACAAGGGAGGAGAGTACCCAAGTTGGCACTCAAATGGAGACATGCCCAGGGATGAGTGCCAAAGCGTGTTGTGAGCATACTCCGCCAGGGCAGTTGGTCTACCCAAGAGGCTGGGTTCCCTGCCATCAAGCAGCGGAGCAGCTGACCAAGGTCTTGGTTGGTTCGTTCAGCCTGTCCATTCGATTCAGGGTGGAAACCTGAAGTAAGGCTGACCATGGCTCCCATCAACTGGCAGAAGGCCCTCCAAAACCGGCTGGCGAATTGGGGTCCCCGATCCGACATTAGGTCGCAAGGCATTCCATGCACCCTCACTATGTGCTGCAACAGCAATTCTGCTGTCTCTTGGGCCGAGGGGAGTTTGGGCAATGCAACGAACTTGCATGCCTTGGAGAAACGGTCCATGACCACCATTATAACCGTGTTGCCTTTGGATGGTGGAAGACCCGTCACGAAGTCCAGGGACACATGGGACCACGGACGAGCCAGAGTCGGCAATGGATGTAAAAGGCCAGGTGGTCGGGACCGGAGTGTCTTGTTTTTGGTACACACTTCACATGAGGCAACATAGGCACGTGTGTCCTTGTCCATTCCTGGCCACCAGAAGCGTCTCCGGAGGAACTCCAATGTCCGGACCGCACCTGGGTGGCCAGAAAATGGGGAGGAATGTCCCCATTGCAGAAGCGCCTGGCGAACTGCGGAGGGCACATATTGCCGACCAGGAGGACCACCCCCGGGGTCAGGCTCCCGTCGGAGAGCTTGCACTATGTCCTGCTCAATGTTCCATCGGAGGGGACCAACTATTTGAGAGGCAGGGATGATTGGTTCTGGCTCTGGATTGGATCTCCGGGGTTCCCACTGCCGGGATAAGGCATCTAGCTTGTTGTTCTTTGAACCCGGTCGATAGGACAGTGTAAAATGGAAACGGCCAAAAAACAGCGCCCATCGGGCCTGCCGAGGGTTTAGTCATTTGGTCTGCTGTATGTAAGCCAAATTTTTGTGGTCCGTCCAAACAATAAAAGGGTGTTTGGCCCCCTCAAGCCAGTGCCTCCATTCCTCCAGAGCCAACTTCACCGCGAGGAGCTCCCTGTCCCCAATGGGATAGTTGCGTTCTGCCGGGGTTAGCCTGTGGGAGTAGAATGCACAGGGATGGAGGTTTTTACCTGGCCCCAGGCGTTGGGACAGGACCGCACCTACGCCTACATCTGAGGCGTCTACCTCGATGACAAACGGTTCATTGGGGTCCGGTAGCTGTAAAACTGGGGGTGAGGTCAACCTCACTTTAATCTCTTCAAAGGCCCTTTGAGCCTCCATGGACCAACGAAAGGGGCCTGGGGTCTTTCAAGTCAGGGCAGTGAGGGGAGCCGCCACTGTACTGAAGTTCCACACAAAACGGCGAAAGAAGTTTGCAAACCCCAGGAAGGACTGGACTTGCCTGAGAGAAGAAGGACGTGGCCAGTCCTTGACGGCCTGAATCTTGGTTGGATCCATTTGGAGGGTGCCTTTGGAGATTATGAACCCCAGGAACGACACAGTCTCTGTGTGGAACACAGACTTCTCCAACTTGATGAAGAGACGGTTCTCCAAGAGCAGTTGGAGGACTCGCCTGACGTGTCCCACGTGTTCCTCCAGGGACTGGCTGTATATTAAAATGTCATCGAGGTAGACATATACGAAGCGGTCCAACGCCTCCCGTAACATGTCGTTGATAAGAAGCTGGAAAACCGCTGGGGCATTCATGAGGCCAAAAGGCATGACGCGATACTTATAATGCCCTGTAGGGGTGATGAAAGCGGTTTTCCACTCATCCCCCTGTCGTATGCGGACCAGGTTGTAGGCACTGCGCAGGTCCAGTTTGGTAAAGACTGATGCCTGCTGCAGTGCCTCAAAAGCAGTCGACATGAGGGGGAGGGGATAGCGGTCTTTCACAGTGATCGCGTTCAGACCTCGATAATCTATGCATGGGCAGAGATGGGGGATACCACATGGTCTAAGGCAGAGTCCCCCGCTCGGGTTAGACCCTCTCGTTTCCCGACTTATGAAGGACTGTCTTAGACCTGTTCCCTGGGACAGGTCCGGGTGGTAGATGGTCAGGTAACCGGGCACCGCCCAGTTGCATGGGCTCAGGAGCCTCCCATGGTGGGGGTTCCCAAGTGGGATTTACTGGTTGCTGGTGCCAAGAACCTGTAGCACGAGGGTTAGGTGCTCTTTCTCTGGCTCTCTGACGTATGCAATTGTCCAGGCGGATGCACACGTCATAGAGGTCGGTGAGCGTAGAGGGTAGGTCACGAGTGGCGAGCTCGTTCTTCTTCTTGCTATTGAGACCCCATAAAAAGATCGGCCTCAAGGCTTCTTCACCCCAAGCACTCTCTGCTGCCAGAGTGCGAAAGTCTATAGCATATTCTGCTACAGAGCGTGCACCCTGGGTGAGGTCTAGCAGGCGTGGGCCAGCGTCTCTGCCCTCTAATGGCTGGTAAAACGTCTGATGTAACGCCTTAGTGAACGCCTGAGCAGTAAGGCAGTCAGGAGAGTTCTGCTCCCACAGGGCTGTAGCCCACGCTAGAGCTCGGTCCATGAGCAGTGACACCATGTAGGCCACTTTGGAGCGCTCTGTGGGGAACCGGGAAGGTTGCTGCTCGAATGCGAGACTGCATTGCAGCAGGAATCCTCTGCATTTGTCTGATTCCCCAGCATAACGCTCAGGCGTAACCAAGTGGGCCTCATGTCCAACCGTGGCTACCTCAGGAAGAGGAGGTTGGACTGGCTGTGCGGCAGTCTCAGGGCGGGCCTGTGTGGCCTCAGCCTGAACTGTAACCAGCTGGTTCAACTGCTCTGTGATCGCCAATAACAGTAGCTCATGGCGGCCGATGGCCGTGCCTTGATGTTGCAAGGCTTCCTTAATTGGCGCCAACTCTGCTGAGTCCATTGTTGGTCGCACCTTTCTGTTACGGTGTGGTGTGGGGTTTGGACTCAAGTGCAGTCAGAATTCATTTTATTATGATGAAATGATAATCTTAAATGAGGACATGAACAATCTTATGGTGCTTAGTGACTGCTGGGCTTGAACTACCAACCCTGGTAATGGCGATCCATATTGGGGAGAAAATGGTTAAAAATCTGAACAACTGAATGGCTGCCCTGGGTCTAACTGAACGGTACTGACTAAGTGTATATTTTAATAGAAGCCTTGCTGATATTGAAACATACATTTTGTAATTTAAAATAATAATGATAATAACAATAATAATGTTTAACTTACATAGTGCTGTTCTCATACTTAAAACAGCTTTACAAAACAGCCTGTCAGCCTGGCAAAACAACTCTTATGTCTTGTTTTAAAAGAAAAAAGTTAAGTTGTAAAACAGGTGAATAAAAAAAAAACCCAAACTGGCAACTCTAAAACATAACAGTCTAGATATTTGCCAATGACTGTAAAAAGCAGGGACAGTGCAACGTCTCTTAATAGTGAAGTCAGGTCTAGAGCCTCTCGTTGGTGATTGCAGTGCCCCAATATGTTTCAGAGAAAAACAGCCCATTTTTCATCTCATGTTTCTCCCCTGCTTCTGCAATATGGCTATATCGCTGGAAGGATATGCATTTTAAAACCTGCTACTAAATTAGTAAAATTACATTTACCAAGACAGATTCTTTCAATTTCAAATTTATTTGTACAGCCTATTTTTTACAACTGGCGTTGTCACAAAGTATCTTTAAAGGAATCCAGTAATGGGACAAGAGATCAGTGTAAAATGGACAGAAGTTAGTGTAAAATGGCCAATGTGATCTAGTTAGTTGTTAGCCCACCAGCTAACATTAGTGGTTAAACCTGCTGGACTTGGTGAGGGTTTGGACTCAGTCTTGGTTGGTGGTCTTGCCAAATTTTGTTTCAGTTCTGGACCAAGTACAAATACTGTTTAATACTATTTTTATTACACCGGTATCCAGTGGAAAAATATGTTTTGCTTCTGGTCTTTTAGGCTGTGCTGTAAACTGAACAAAGGAAATCTGAGATACTTGTCTGAGATAGTCTGAGATACTTGTCTATAAAATTAGTTAATTAGTTAATTAGCTAACTGCACACTCTGCTGAAATTATCCAGTAAGACTATATAATCAAAAAAAATAACTACATGAGCATGTTCAAAACAATGCCACTACTGTGCTATACTAGGCCATGCTACATGGCTACTGTAAAACATCACCGTGACATAAAGTAAAGTCTAAGCATGGCTCCTTTTTTTTTTCACAATAAAATTACGGACATTAAACGGATGTTTAAAAAATGGGCATCTGGGATTTTTAAATTGTGTAAAATGTCAGGGATTTCTTGTCATTGTTTCTTCCTTCAGCAAACCAGGGGTTTGTATTATTGATCTCATATTACTGGATTCCTGTAAAGCTGTACAATCAAATTTGAAAGAATTAATGAATGAATTTCACACTGACATCACCTTAGCCCTAAACTACAGTCAGCACACGTTCAGTATTCATATTTGTACAGTTTTACTTTTTACAGATTTTTATTTTTTTTACATCTGTTAAAGTCCCACCACCCCTGGTTTACATTTACCTGCACCTATCCCCAGTCTACCATTGATCAAACTGCTTCCCAAAACAGTGTCTAAACACAAATAAAAAAAATAAATAAACACATATCAGTTTGGCTTTACCTGACTTTTTATTTTATTATTGTATTTATTCTATTATTATTATATTTATTCTATTTATTTTTTACACATTTTATGTTATTTTAAGACAAGTTGAAACAAATGATGATCAATCATTTATGCTATTAAGGGCTGTTTATTAGTTTTGGTAAGTTACTAAATGTAATAATGTATTAATGGTCATTATTATAGTTGCATAATGAGATATTTAACTCCCACCAACCCTTACACACACACTGTCACATTCCTACAACTTAAAGAACTATATCCTAAACCCAGTTTAATCTTTTTTAAAAAAACAAAAAATGGTCCTGCTTCATGAACAGGCTTACAAAACTACACCTGAGTATTTTCTGGCCCAACCAAAGTCACATACTTACTTACGTTGTACATTAAAGAATAAGTTAAGATAAGTTAAGATTTAAAGGCCTACCAGGCCAACCAAGACTTGGCAGACTTGGATTCTGTTTAACGTCTATAAGTGAGAAATCTGCACTCATATCTAATGTGTTGTCCCAACACAGCAATACTGCAAAGTCTTTCATTCTTTAATGAGGACTGGCAGACATCATCATAAGAGCTATAGACTGCCGCCCTCTAGTGACACTGTCCAGTTAAGAGTTACGTCCCTACTAAGTTGCATAAAGTCTAAAAACAGAAGGTTGGCGCCCTCTGGTGTCCCAATGTTGTGTGTCCTCCTGTTTACTGCTGAGTCAGGCATTAATGTCGAAAAGCTAAACTATAATTTAAATAAAGTGCAAAATCTCTACTGCAGTTGCACAGTGGTACATGAGCACAGGCTGTGCCAGAATAAGTACACTAAACTAAATAAACAAGCAAACTACCAATAGCCTTGATGTAACCGACTGACGTTTATATCAGTAACCCCTTTTTCAATAATATACACTAAGAACTCTGACCACTGGATTATGGTTTATGTTGGACATCAAGAAACAATACAGTCTATGTTTGCTAGATGTCCAACGGGGTTAAACCAGCATTAGAGTATTTCCCTCACCGATAAAGCAAAGTAATAGAATATGTCTAGCTCTACTATGCACACTGATATGTTACAACATTAAAACCACCCACAGATTCATTGTAACCACATAATGTTATTCATTTCACCTGTCAGTGGTTTTAATGTTATAGCTGATATGTTTATAAGTCTACAAACTACAAAGTCATTCACTGCTCTAAAATTCCTGTACTTTCTAAGAATCATCTTGTATCATCTGGTACGTCCTCTTAAAAATAAAGGTTCTACAAATGATTCTTTAGAGTACCATGTTTGGTTTCATGAAGAACAATGATTTTACCAAATATGTGTGAGTGTGCTTAACATTTTATTTGTTAATTTACATGAAGAGAAATGTTCTTTAAGCATAGAAAAGGTTTTTCACACTCACATATCTCTATTAAATCTGTGGTTTGTCAACTAGCAGGCAAAAATAGCAGACATTTAAAAACTAAGCCCTTAAAAACAAAACCATGTATCTTACAAAGGGTAACATTTAATTATAAGTAAAGATTTAATCAGATTATTAATCTAGTTTAGAAGATGGATTTCTCTAGAAAATATACACAAAATAAATCATATGGGGTTACAATGTTTATTTAACAGCTTGAAGGTAGTGGTTTTAGCAACTCGCCCATTTATTTTATAGACATTTGAGTGCAGATCCCACATTACTAGTAAGAACATGGATCTGATGCCTAACTTCAGGGGTCTGTTCTGGTTCTATAAGCAAAAAAAGGTCACAATGATATTTAAGTGAAACAATTGAACAGGGGGTAGATACCTTTTTAATTTGTATATTGTCTGCAGTTCTGCCCCAAAAAGCAAGAGGTTGCTAATTTCCGGGGAAATGGCATTGTACTGTATATTCACATTCAGTTAAATGGAAAAGTTTGGATGCCCCTGTCAAAAAATGGGGAAGAAATGGAAAGAAGCATCACACAAACGTTTGGGCCCAAAAGATTTGAGCTCTAAGAAAACATTTACCAAAGTCTCAGACCTGAAATAGCTTTTAGGGTCATTTTTTCAGCCTCATCATTAGGAAAGGCCAGGTGATACAAATTCCAAAGCTTTATAAAAAACTTGTCCCAACAATCAGCAGCCATGGACACTAAATATAGAAATATATGATATGATATAAGATATAAAGAAATGTGGACATTCATGGCCATACCTAAATGAAAAATAATTTTTTAAACTTTAAAAGGATTCTAGACTAGTAAGAAAAATTACTGTAAATCTAGGCCCTGTATCTTTATTTTATTTGATTGTATTTCTTTTATTTAAAAATGTTCTTGCAAGAACCTTTACAAACACTGCTAACAAGAAAACAAAAACAGGCCACATAATTTTCCTGTTGTTAAAAGAATAATCTCCTCTAGTTCAGAGATGCTGGGAATGGTAACTTCATGGTTGTTTTTGTCATATGGTGTATGACTGTGTATAGTGGGAACCACAGTGATTTAAGCCATCACAAAAACCTGATGTGGGGTTTGAAATTCTGTGGGCTAATATTTGGATGTTATTTAGATGTTGTGATACTTAATACCTGGATTTAAGGAACTAAACATGCAATGAATAAAACAATCAGTATTAGTATGAGCTACTATTAATTAGTTCGTATTAATAAATTAAAATAATAAATTACCACAGAGCAGAAAATGTTATAAGATATTAAAGAATGTTCAGGTAGACATTTACTCAATTTGTTATGTAATTAGGAAACGACAATTGCATTCTTTCCTGAAAAAGTTTTGGTAGACTCTGGCATGGTGGTGCACTGTTCTACTGCACAAATATGACCTTCAAGGAAGAGGTATAAGATTTCATTTTCTGTGTCCTCACCACAAAATTCTCATGTCTCATGTGGAAACAAGGCCTGTTAACTGATTAAGCTAAAATAGAACTTTGTTTTGCCACAAATAGAAAATGATGAAAGATGAAAAGAACGCCTCTCCAACTGGTAAGCAGAGGGGCTTGTGTTGCTGCCAGTGCAACAGGGTTTTCACTGGCTGTTATTATTATTATTATTATTATTATTATATAACAGAAAGTTAACATATGTTTGGTATGTTTAGGACAATATAACATATGAAAGCTTTTAGCCACACACTCAAAATAGTTTAATAATTGTACATAGTATTAGCATTTATTATTAGCAACTATGCTATGATGATAGTTATTTTAGCTATAACAGTGTTTTAATCATGGGGTTCATTTTGTAAGCCAAGATCAGATCATCATGGCATGCCTAATTACCTCTGTAAAACCACTTGAACTTACTAGAGGCATTGGTTTTGGATTTCTTCTATGACAGATGAACAATAAAGTTAAAGGTTTAGATATCATGCTAAAACAGCAAAACAGCAATTTCTAAACAGCAACACAGCAAAGCACCCTACAATATGAGCAAGCTGACTGTGCTGAAAGTTGTTGGCATGGCACATAGCACTGTGTGGGGCAGCACATTCATTCACACAGTGACAAAAACATCCCTCTGAACATTGCTTTAATATTGTAATGTCATGCATCTGTACAAACACTCTACGTGTATAGCTTCAGTACAATACTTCTTAAATATTAAATCAAGGTTTGAACAAAAAGACATCTGTCTGTGTAAATGAGGATCAGGACATAAGTCATGCCTACTGTACTGTAACATTTGTGCAGTAAATGCTTTTGTGATGGTGTGTATCACTGTGCTTGGAGTGGCCACAGTGATACACACCTTTACAAATACTGCCTGCAAGACAACAAGAATAGGAATAGCAGTAATAATAACAATACAATAATAGCAATAAAATAATAATCAATTATTGCTGTTGATGAACATTAATATTAACAACAACAATAATAATTAATAATAATGTAAATAGATTAACAGTAATAAAATATACATCTGATTTAGTTTTTACTTTTTTACTATCAAAAGGAATCCAGACCAATAATGAATATCACAGCAAATAACGTCCTTAGTACATACAGTGAGCATACAGAGAATGCTAACAATTCTAAACTTTGCGTCTTTATGATATTGCATTTTTCTTTATTATATTTCATTTCTTTCATTTAAATGTTCTTGTAGGAAGAACATTTACATTTCAAACACTGCTTACAAAAAAAGGAGCAGGGCATGCAGTTTCCCTATGATTATAAGATTAAACACAAAAATCCTCTCTGGTTCAGTGGATGATTTGGGAATGAGAACTGGAGGGTTGTTTTTGTCATATGGTGCATGACTGTGGTATCTAGCGGGTGGGGCCACAGTGATTTAACCCATTACAAAAACCTGCTCTGTGGTCTGAAACACTTTAGGCTAATACTTGTACTGTATGTAACTCAAATCTACTTTGGATACTGTGAAACTGAAGAACTAGATTATAGGAAATAAAAGTACAACAGCATAAACAACAAGAGCAACAGTAATAACAAGAATAATTATTTGTAGTAATAGTAGTAGTATATAGTAAATATGTTATTTTATTATAAAACATTTATTATATATGTATGTATATAATGATGTACATATATAATAATTACATATATAATATGTATGATGAATATTTTATTTGGAGTAAAGTATAAATAATTGATTAGTTAGTTATAGATGATTATTAACAATAGGCAATAACCATAGTGAATAAAATCTGTATTATTATTATTATTATTATTATTATTATTAATAATAATAATAATAATAATAATTATTATTATTATTATTATTATTATTATTATTATTATTATTATATTTAAAAAGCAGCAGTGGAGGCACAGCAACACTCTTGTAGGGGGCCCAGAGTTGAGCAACCACTGCACTGAACAGAGGCCAGAAAAATGTCAAGTTGAAACCGTACAACTCATTTTCACTACTGGTAAAGATATTTAGCAGGAAGAAAGTGATATGTCCTGTAAACTGACCTGATCTAGAATTAGCAGAAAGTAAAGCTGCGCTCTGCTTTAACCCTAAGCGTGGAATCAGAATGAGGGCTGATGAAGCGCTGACTGTGGTTTTTGTACAGCAGTATGTGGCTGTGATAACTACGCCCACGGTGATTTGCAGGTTGACAAAAACCTCCAGGCAGGAGAAATCAGGGTTTGGAACATAACACATGTAGGATTTCAGGACTTCTCAAGAGAGCGGAGAGATCTGGAGAACTGGAGAAGAACTGAAGGACATTATATTGTGGTGTGTATTTAAGAAATAGATGTATTTAAGGATGTTTTTTAAACCTCAGCCTCTATCCACAATGTAGTTCTCAATTAACCCATGTAGCTCTACATTTTTCTATGTTATATGAGTACATGCATTTTACAGTTTGAGCAGCACCATGCTTAGAATTATATACCTTTTTCCAGTAAACAAAATGTTTATCCTTGATGGGAAAGTATAGAGTCATGGAATAAATGAGTTGATTAGTTAGACCCAGTTAAAACAGAAATAATCTAAAGCAGAATACTGGTGAAATAACAAAAAAATAATGTAGTCTTTATTGCTTTATCATGTTATATACTCTAAGCTCTATAAAAACAATACGGCTTTGATCTGTAACCATGGTCAAGCATGACAACATCACAGACAAGAACAATTTAACCAAGGGAGAATTTAAGCATTAAAATTGTTGTTTGAGTTGTAATGGTTCTGAGCGTTGTTGTCGAGCCTCGGTTTTGTCTAAAGATGCCTAAAAGAATCTCCTTTTAGGGATGTAGCTTCTTCAGACTACACAAAATTAAACAATTGGAAGTTAGAGCATAAACACTTCAACCAAAAAGGGTTCAATATAAAAACAAAAAGGGTTTTTTAGGGGTTATTTGGCTCAAGAACCTTTGACTGGAAACATTTTGGGTTATATAGAATTTGTATACATTTGTACAGAGCCACATGTAACAGAAGCATATCCAAAACATCAGATAAAGTTGAAATGTAAAGATGCCTACTGAAATGACTATCCACATATGCATTTTCAAAGAAATGTAATTTATAGGTTACTTTTCAAAGCAAAATTACTATAGCAGGTATAATAAAATTTAATGTTTTGAACCTTGTCAATGTAGATTACCACAATATTGCAACATTAATTTGATTACAAAATTAAGTTTAAGACTTTAAGTCTTTCTCAAGCTACGTGGTAATCTATTGCAAAAAGTATTTTTTAAGTAGATGAAGTACGATATTTTTATCAGTTCATCACAGTAAAATACGGGATAGGTTTAGAGAGCTTGGCCGATATACTGAGCTGGAATTATAACAGTTCTAAGGTCCAGGGTAACAATTGTGGCTGATGGGATTACTGAGCTTAACTCAATAAGCAATAAAAGCACAAGCTCTTTAAATCTATAAAAGATAAGTCACAAAGATATTTCTTTAAAAAGTGGACCATGAATCGCTGTGACAGTCAGCATTATACAGGTGACCTGTTGTGCAGAGGGTTATTTGTCATGGTGTGAGTCACTGTGCAATATATAGTGGGGCACAGTGATAGAAACTGTGACAAAATCCTCTTCAGTAGATTTGTGATGGACCTTGGGGCAGATGTGAGGGGATGTTCTTATCTAAAGTGTTGTGTCCCTGGAATGAAGGAATGAGAGGAGATGTAAGACATATTCCTGATCTGACTGACAATACAATTTGATCCAGGTGTAATGTTCCCATCGTTACGATAGCAAAGACACACTGACACGCCCTGAATCAAGCGATAGTTTGATGGTTCACCTAAAGATCACTAAAATAGGGCCCTTTGTGTCGTTACAGGTCATCAAACACAAGCTAGTCTAGCTTGCTAGTGTTAGCTCACATTAGTTAGCAACTTGTATAGGTAGCCAAATTTGCTATATCTATACTTTTATTACTAGCTACATGGTTTCTGTACACTAGCAAATCTTGGTAGTTAACAGGCAGCTAACATAAATGCAAAGCTAAACAAGTGTAGTACAGCTCATATCTCAAGCTTAATAGAGTTCATTTTGCAGACAGGTTTAACAGTCCTCCAATTGCTCCAGGCCTCTTTCCTTAGTTCACAAGGAACAATTTGTTCCTTCACAGACCATTTTTACAAGTAATCCAGGACAATGAATCAATCCAGTATTTTGGCACAGATCTTTTTACCTTTGGTAAACTACTGCTTAATTTAATGTTCACATAGTATGTATAGGTAACTAATTAAAAATGTCTTTTATATGTGATGTTTATTCTCTGTACTGAGACAAAAATCTGTGTTTGTGTGTATAGTATGGTTTAAATGTCTAAATACAGTCTTAATATATATATATGTATATATATATATATATATATATATATATATATATATATATAGTCTAAATACAGTCTAAACATATAGACTATATCTATATCTATAAAGCATCAGTTTAATTCTTTGTCATTCAAGTGTTGTTTTTGTCATAGAGTGCATCACTGTGTATACGGGGGGGGTCACAGTGATTTAAACCATTACAAAAACCTGCTGCTGAGTCTGAAGTATTCTACTGTAACAAGTCTTACCTCAACAGGAATATTTTAATACATAAGACATTTTATACACATTCATGTCAAGCAAAAACATTTTTCACTTTTTAACCAACTACCAGTTGTTCATTATATTGTTGAAAATATATGTGTTGAAATTTCATGATGAATGGACCAATAGAAAAGTTTCAAAATTAGGAGATATGGCACTGAAATGTTGCTAGTTTGGAGAAATTAGGTTTTTACATGGCAGCGACAATAGATAAGTTAGTGCTTAAATTAGGTTTGCAATGTTATGCTAGTCTCAAGCAAAAACACTGCTGTATCTTAAGTTTCCTAAACTGGTTTTAATACTAGTATTGAGCAGTTCTAGCTAGCTTCTAAATGTGTGCCAACTAAGTGTGCATTTGCAAGATTCTGCATTTTATTCCTCCACCAAGCTGCACCATTGTTTAGGTGTTCTTAATTATGTCATAATGTTTAAATGTGATAGATTAGTACAGTATTTGTTTTTTATGTATAGCCTTAAACAGAATATTTTTTATTTAGCAACATTTGGAGTAGGCATTTTGGATATAGTTGTTTTGCATGTCAGCAATGATCTATGAGCAATGGGTGTACCAGCAGTGGCACAAATTTCAGTATTCAGTGCACATTTCTTTGATGCAATAGTGGATAAACAATGATGCACACCCAGAAACTTGTCCAGCCCACAAAACATTTAATCATAGCTGTTATTTTTGCTTTTAGATGCATTACATGCTACATGGGACTAGTTCACTGGACATTATTTAAACAATAAAATATTTCTTTATAGCACCAAAAGGGCCCCATTATATTAATAGTCAAAGTTTGAAGAACTTTCACTGTGCACCCAAATGTTTAGGTTTTAAACATTTTAAACATCACTAAAATGTTTATGAACACATTGAGGATATCTTGATTGTAACTTCAACTACAAAAAAGTGTTTACAAAAAACACTGTGGACAGTCAAGTGAGATAGAACAAAATACTGCTATGTAGTTAATGTTACAGTCAAGTTTCTACCAATTTGTTTCAATGTATGCTAACTTTTAATTGGTATTCAACCTTCACATCAGTGGAGGTTTTTCACACTTACTTATACTTCAGTTATTAAAAAAATTCTCAAATGTCATGGCAGGACAAATGTTTTTTACAATACAATTTAAAACAGTTTAAACATCACCAAAAAATCCCATTCAAAGGTAAATCAAGAAAGAGTATTTTTTTATCTGTAATGTGTGTGAGTTTAGGGCCATGTTGAATGCGTGTGTAAGCCCTAGATCAGTGGATCGTAATCAGTTGTGGTGAACCAGTGATCAACATTTGCACCTTTTCCTTCTTAAAATATCAGAAGCTCCTTAAACGTTAAATTGTGTTCGATTAGAAAATAAAAACACAAAACAGCAGGGAGTATGGGGTCAGTCAAAGGTGTTTCATCATATTTGAAAATATATATATATATCACCTACATCTCAATGGAGTTTTGGAGCTGCGCTTTGTCACTGTGGTGGATGGAACCACATCAATTTACACCCTTACAAAAACATCCTGTACTTTCTAAATGGATGGTGAATGTTACATACTGAGTTTTCAGTCAACTACCCAAAATTTGTACCCAGACAAGATGTGGCAGGATTGCATAAACTAAATGGCTATGGAGTAAATCCACATACCGTATAAGACTACTTATGTTTAATATGTTTTTTTAATTGTATAAAGCATATTTTTGTGTCATTCAACAAAGACAGAATTGTATTTTTGTATTTTTGTATTTTATTTGATCAAGAAAAAATACAGATCTCCAATCTTTGTATTTTTTCAAATGCAGGGAGAATATGGTAAATGTTTGTTGTGGCATTATTTGAATATGGCTGTTGTTTTTTACATTGTTTCAAAATGTGATGATGAATGGGTCAATAAACTTATCTCAATTCATTAACTATAGTGTATCTCATTGCATACAAAGATCATTTGTCTAGTAACAACAGTGGAATCATTTTTGATGATATATATGGAAACATTTTAGAAACCCCAAAAAATGATGGGTAAACAATGTGATTTCTGAATTTATTTATTTTTTGTGTGTTTGTAACTATAGAAAAGGGTAAATTACAGCACTTAAATTTCCATCTTAAAGAAATAGAATGTGTTGCCAATAAAGGTGAGAAAAGGACAACAAAAAGTAATATATTTGTAAACCAAACAAAGAAACTTCTTGGACAGACTTCAACATTATTATATGTGTTTGGGTTGACTTAGATCATAAGAAGCAGCAAATGCAGTACTGAAGCATGCATTACATTACATACATTACAGGTTAAATTAGCAAGCACAAGACATTTATTTAAAAAAGTGAAATCTGTTCATGATCAAGTAATTGTGTAATCACCCAACTTCAACTGTAATACAAAATGTTGGAATTTTATTCTTAAATTATTCAAAGTAATTATAAGCCACTGAGTAAATGTGTTAACACCAGCTACAATTACAAATTCCAATATCCTCTAGAAGCCGCCCTCTTTTCTTCTTCAGCTTTTTTTTTTTTACAAAGGTTTAATGTGTACTTCTTGCAATACAAGACCCAAGTATAATCAATCCACCCTCATGCCAGGAGATTGGAGACAGTTGGAGAGGTTTTCTTTTCTAATTGTGGCTAAAAAGTTATATTTTAACTGCATTAGGTTTTAACTGCATTAATATTTGTTCCCAAAATAGAAAACGATTGTTCAGATGCTCCTTTGAAAACGTCTGACATTGAAGTTGATGGTGAGGGTACAGAAAAGGTTTCAGAAAAGTCTGATGACTCTTTCTTGAAAGACAAAATTGTGCAGGTGCACAAATGTACAGTGTATCACCACTCCAGTCTCTGCTGAATCTTCCTGATAATGAAATCGAACAAGCATTTTTATCTGAAAGTTTACTTGGTCTTCCAGACATCAATTTGACCTAAACTGTTTCTATTAACTGCCATTTCTTGATAACTTTTATGAACTGAAGAAACTTTAGTATTTTCTTATAGTATTCTTGCGTAGAGGAGCCCAAGGCTGCGAAACGTTGTGGCGAGGTTTGATATTTTGCTTTGGATTTTGCATTATCTGGCCTTTCCTAGCTATGACTGTAAACAAGCCACTACAGCCCTACAGACCAGATGAAAGTCTAAAAGCTTCGTAAAAGTTATTTAAAATCCTTTGGAGTGCCAAAACATTTCCTTTCCTTTTTCACTTGAAATTGAAACAAAACACCTTTTGGAGATCAGTTCATCTTCTACTCACATAGCTAGTCACAGTGACCAGGGGTACCCAAACATATGCATTGTCATTTTCTAAGGATTCCAGAGTTTCAAGATGGGAATGAAACAGTTTAACACTGTTTTACAATTTTTATTATACACATTTTTACCAAACATTTTACTTTATTCTGCAATTCCAATATAAAAAAAAAAACTCTATATTCCTATAATCAAACACACATTCATTCTTCATTTTCAATATCTACAAATGAAACAGTGAAGTGGTTTCTTTGTGGCTTGTTTATGTAACATTCTGTAACTGGTCGGAAATTCAGCTTGAGAAGTTATCTTCTGTGATGCAGGTGTTTCCTGGCAAGACTGTAGAGCCTATATACTTCCCACCAGTCTACAGAAAGTAACTGAACTCATACCCTCCAGAATTACTGGTACCCTCAGCTCATGAATAACTGAGGTTTTAGCTGACCATATGCACTGATCCTGGCTTTCTAAGCTGGAATATGCCAAGAGACAAGTTTGTTGCATCATGCATGTATATAAATTTAATAGAATGAAGGCGTACTTAACTAACTTAAGCAACAGATGCAATGGACTGTCAAGATACACTATGTGGACCACAGTATTGGGACACCTGCTTATTTACCTGCTGTTTCTTACAAAATCAAAAGTATTAAAAACTGTAGAGTTTAACTGTGAAGTAACTGTCTCTACTGTCCAGGAAAGGCTTTCTATTAGATTCTGGAGCATTGCAGTGAGGATTCAATTGCATTCAGCGACAAGAGTGTTTGTGACGTTGGATGATCACCTCCCCACCTCATCCCCAGAGAACAGAGTTCCACTGCTCCACAGCTCAATGCCGGGGGCTTTATAACCCTCAAGCCAATGCCTTGCATTAGGCATGGCACCTAGAGGTTCATGTCCTATTCTTTTAGCAATACTAGACTACAGGGACTAGACAATGTGTATGTGTTCATTTGTCAGCAATGGGTGCAGTTTAAAGTAACCAAATACTTTCATTAGAAAGGGAATATTCATATTCATAACTACTTAATGCAGTAACTTTCTGTGAGGTGTGTCTGGTTCATATCACCATCACTTGAACTTGAAATTCACAGTTGAGAGAGTAAATATGTGTGAGGCAACAGTTTGACAGTCTAGGGCCGTTCTTGTGCCTGGTGGACAGGATGCACCTGTTCTGCTTGTCAGACAGAAAAAGAAAATATAGCTGTGGAGTGTGGAGTGTGAACATTGTGGATTTTGTAATGCTTGTGGTACATGTGGAGAAGTGGAACTAAGGTTGCAGTACTCAATGCCCACTGAAGTATTGTCTGGTTAGTAAGCTAGAATTCATTTAGGATCTGAAGGCCTTTTATTTGCCTCCTCAAAAAGAGGTTTACCAAGAATATTTATTGGTTTAAAAATGCTGTACTGAAAAGATAAACAGGTAAATGTTATATTCTGGGTTGGGAAAATATGTTAGTAGGAGTTTGTAAAGGTGAGACATTCAAGAAAACCCAATACAATTGTACCAACTGTTAAGCATGGTGGTGGTAGCATGCTCTGTTTGGATATAATATTAAGGAAGGAGTATGTAAATACCAACCACAACTCTATTTATGGAATTTGATGTACACATGTGGTGTCTTATATATTCTGGTCCAACATGAGCATCTTGTGGCTTTTACTACAGAGGGCTTATACTGTCCTTATTATCTTCTTAGATTGAGTACATACAGGCAAAAGAGGACACACAAATGTGGCAGATGGAAAACATGTTATTCTTGTTCAAATACATGCCTACATAAAATATAACCAGAGGATATATAAAATGCTCTGTTTAACTGTTACACCTACATTTTCGGTAGCTAGACTATGTTCTGACTACTAATTACTAATCTGATTACTAGAGAAAGTTGAAAAAGTCAGCAGATAGTTAACAAGTTCCTCCAACAATAAGAGGTAGGCTTTAAGTTACTGTAGGATGACAATTAGAGTAACAGATATTTTATGAGCCTCAATTATCCATACACCATCCAAACATACACCACTAGCTAGCTTGATGCTAACACAACATTGCAGCAGTGCTAGCAGAAAGTAGCATAATTACAGTAGCAATCGCATTGGATATACACATGTTGACAAAATTGTTGGTGCCCCTCTATTAATGAAAGAAAAACCCACAATGGTCACAGAAATAACTTGAATCTGATAGTAATGATAAATAAAACTATAAAAATTAACAAATGAAAATCCAACATTGATTTTGAACCATGCCGTATAGAATTATATTACAAAATATTATATTAAAAAATAAACTCATTAAACAGGCCTGGACAAAAATGCAACCCCTAAAAACAATGTGACCAAAGGGACATGTTAAATCAAGGTGTGTCCACTAATTAGCATCACAGGTGTCTACAATCTTGTAATCAGTCAGTGGGCCTATATATAGGGCTACAGGTAGTCACTGTGCTGTTTGGTGACATGATGTGTACCACACTCAACATGGACCAGAGGAAGCGAAAGAAAAGAGTTGTCTCAGGAAAGGAAATTATAGACAAGCATCTTAATAGTAAAGGTTATAAGACCGTCTCCAAGCAACTTGATGTTACTGTGACTACAGTTGCACATATTATTCAGAAATTTAAGATCCATAGGACTGTAGACAGGAGGAAAATTGAGGACAAATCAAAAAGGCGGATAATATGAATGGTAACAAAAGAGCCCAGAAAAACTTTAGAGATTAAAGAGATTAAAGGTGAACATCAAGCTCAAGGAGGACACCATTGTTGAAAACAAAAAAGAAAAGAAACAGACTGGAATTTGCCACACTACATGTTGACAAGCCCCAAAGCTTCTGGGAGAATGTCCTATGGACAGATGAGACAAAAATGGAACTTTTTGCCAAAGCATATCAGCTCTATGTTCACAGAAAAATATAAAAACATATCAAGAAAAGAATACTGTCCCTACTATGAAACATGGAGGAGGCTCTGTTATGTTCTGGGACTGCTTTGCTACATCTGACACAGGGTGTTCTGAATCTGTGCAGGGTACAATGAAATCTCAAGACTAGGGAGATTCAAGTCAAGGGATTCTAGAGAGAAATGTGCTGCCCAGTGTCAGAAAGCTTGGTCTCAGTCGCAGGTCATGGGTCTTGCAACAGGAAAATGGCCAAAAAAACCAGCTCAAAACACCCAAAAATGGCTAAGAGGAAAACATTGGACTATTCTGCATCTGACTATTAAGTGGCCTTCTATGATTACTGGCATATTTGGAAGGAGCTGAAACATGCCGTCTGGGAAAGGCGCCCTTCAAACCTGAGACAACTGGAGCAGTTTGTTCATGAGGAGTGGGCCAAAATACCTGCCGAGAGGTGCAGAAGTCTCATTGACTTTCATTGGTTAATTGTCATAGCATTTTTATTTATTATTACTTTTGTCAGATTCAAGTTATTTCTGTGACCATTGTGGGTTTTTCTTTCACTAACCGAGGGATACCAACAATTTTGTCCATGTGTGTATGTCTGTAATAAGGTGGTTACTGTGTAAAACTGTTATGCTATGTCATTTTATTATGCACATTTTGCTACAGTTTTCTTCAACAATAGACAATGTATAGCATTATTATATTAGCTGCAAAGTACCTTGCACAAAGTTAAGCTCCTTGGTATTGTTTTCTTAAAGTGGAGTACTGATGTTGATCTGATGGTAATTTATGTGTAATGCTGTAATATAGTTTCACAGAAACAGAAACAAAAAAGGTTTAGCTCATAAACATGACCTGAATGCATGTCATGAACATAATAGCCAGCTACCTAGCTAACATTAGTCCTGTGTTTGTCATTGTACTAATCATATTATGGTCTACTTAATAAATAAATATCAATCATTTTTGTACTGACTAGGCATAGCTGTTGACAAATGCTTATTTATTTAGTTATGAAGTTTTGTGTCCAAAATATCACTTGTATATGTATTTATTAAGAAAATACCTTAATAAACATCTGTGTGCTCTCATATTGCCCTCTAAACAAAGTATATGCACAATTGTTTGTAAAGAGCTTCTTTACCTAGGAGTTCTTAGACCATTTCCAGTAGGGAGCCAGGGGGAAAATGTTGAGGTGAGGGGGATGTAGAAAGTACTTAGGCCTACCTTTTTAATAATATGATAATCAACTTCCATGAAATCTATAAATTGCCAGTAATACCTAATGATTTATGCTAAAACAGAATAGATACGTGAGTGAGGGTCTGTGCACACTCACTCAATTTTTCACTATATTCAGAATCTAATCCCCCCCCCACACACACACACATATGATCAAGCTGTCATTTTTTTAAATAAGAAACAATAAACTAAATGAAATAAATGCAAATTATTTCATTAAATTATATTCAAATCAAAATACAAATAAAAGCAAGTCAGCTCCAAACTGCATTAGCCTAGGGGAATGTAGATGGTAGCAGAGAAATGTACACAAATTTGCATGTCTCTCTGTTTTTGATCAGTTGCTCTGCAGCATCAACCATGGTGATGCCTACTTTGACTACTGGGGGAAAGGAACCCAAGTAACTGTTTCATCTGGTAAGTAGCTGCAGATCATCTCTTCTCTGTATTATTGTGCTTTTAACTTTCCCCAAGGCTGAATTGAACAGTTTAGTAGTGAAAGCTAATCTCAAAGGAGAGAAGTTTGAAATAGGGAAAGCTGCCAAGGCAGGGTGACCGCTAAAGTGAGACCTTGGGAGAATCTTGAGATTAGATTTTTTTGTACAGCGCATTAGTCAGTTTATTCACAGTGATGACTACTTTGACTACTGGGGGAAAGGAACATCGGTGACCGTAACTTCAGGTAGGAACCCATTCTTTAGAAACAGGAATTTTTGTATTATTTTGCCCACAGAAGTGCAGAAATTCGGAACATTAGGAAATGTTAGAAAATCTTGGGTGTCAGTATATTGTATGGGTAACAGTAAGTAGTTTCTCACTGTGACTATGGTTTTGACTACTGGGGAAAAGGAACAATGGTGACTGTGAGTTCAGGTAAGATCAATTTTATTACGAACCAACGCTTGTATAAAACTAAACCGTTAAAAAATGTTTTATTGCACAGTGAATGTAATTTGGTACATTAAGAAAATGTAAGGAACTCTCGGTTGCAGTATATTGTATGGGTAGTAATGGGTAGTTTTTCACTGTGACAATGCTTTTGACTACTGGGGAAAAGGAACGATGGTGACCGTTTTCTCAGGTAAGAAACCAGTCAGAATTCTGTCTGACAAAAATCATTTTTATTTTCATAATTGTTGTGCAAAGAATGCAAGTTAAAAATTCATGTCTATTTTAGTTTTCACTTTAACATCAAGATTAAGCTCTGTAGTCTTGTGATATCTGGGTAAAGTGATCTCCAATCGCCAGTAACTTAATTTTAACAAAACAATTAAGAAATAAATAAAATAAATACAATTCTCGAAATATCAAACATTGATCTGAACATTACATGTGAATAGTCTCCAGATTTTAATTAAGTTTTGAACATATGATTTACATAAATTGATTGAGAGAATGGAGGCTGGTTCATGATAATGTCAGTAACTGGATTATAATAATAAAAAGTAAGTGGACTATTTGTTGTCAGATCATAATAGATCAAACATAGTCAAGTCTTTTTGCATGATGTAAGAGTCATTATCTGTCACTGTGATGATGCTTTTGACTACTGGGGGAAAGGAACAATGGTCACAGTATCATCTGGTAAGACAAACTACTTTATTCACTCTGTACATAAAAACAAATGATTATGAAATTAATTTAGACTTTTAAAACAAATGATTAATTAGACTGTAAAGTGCTTCCTATCAAGACTACAGGCTGATGTGTAACAGTAAAAAAAGCAAATACAATCTAGATTTTATGAATCGGTAATTTATTCTATGCATCGCCGTCACGCAAAAACCTTGTATCTCAGAAATCTTACATTTAAATAAAAGTCGATGTTTTTATACACTATATATAGAAACACTGCCAGTTTCAAAGCAAGTCAAATTCCTAATTTGCAAAAGCTAAATATTCTTATATTAAATATTATTGTTAAACATTTAGATTATTTCTGTGAGATGTTTTGAAATTTTCTTGCCAGACTCTCAAACATTCAGTTGGTAGATGGTCATGATATTATCATAAAATATTATCGTTCACTCTTGTGTGATTATTGACTATTAGCGCATTTTTAAAAAGGGCATGTAAACAATTAAATCTAGTTTTATGTCTAATTGCATATCTACAAATCTGTCTATTTATATAGCCTATGTATTTATTTATTGCCACATATTTACTTGTTTTAGTACAACATAATACATTGCTTGTTTAATTTTATTCAAAGAGATGGTAGTGATTTGTTATTTTGGTAATAATTAAGAGACTTATCATATCTTTTATATTGTCATCTTTTTATATTGTACGGTATTTTTTAATGTGACCTTAAGTTCTGAAATATTTTTTATCATATTGTCATACATTCGCTTGACTAACTAATGAGAGTTTAGCATTTTTAAAATCAGCCTAACTTAGAGTGTATAATGCAAAAAGCCAAAAGTAAAATACTATACAATATTAGTCTGAACCGTAGCAGTTTGGATGGTATTGGAAGTAAAACTGTTATATTATTTATTGTTATAATGACAGCTGATTTTAGATGGTCTTGAAAGGCTATTGTCATACAACTAAACTGCAACTGTTTATTGTAATTATAGGTTATGATTATTGCATAATAGCCTAATGCATTTTGACAATGGCATCAAAACAAATATGACTAATAGGCTAATTCTATGTTTAATTGTATATATTCATATTTATTTATCTGTGTATTTACTTAATTATTAGTACTAATGTATTGCTGTTTTATTTAATTGAGCATACCATTATGATGTGTAATTTAAGGTATAATTGAGATGCTTGAATTATTATTATTTTGAACTTTTAATTGCAACATTTCTTAAATTTCTTGAATGGTACTTAAAATCACCCTGTAAGTTCAAATCTTGGTACTATGTTCTAGGCTTATTCGTTTACATTTTCCAGGCTTTATTAATTTTTTAATTAATTAAGTTTTATTGTTTCTTGTGAGTTGTTCTAAAAAATGTATACAGTTAGAAATTCAGCCATTCATTGTTCTTATTTGAGTATTAAATTAAAGTGTAGACAAACACTTTTTGAAAAGTGCATATTTTTATCTTTTAAAAAGCCAGTGAAAAATTACCTTCATGAATTAACACCAACGGACCTTAAATGCATTTTGTGATTGTTCTTGAATCTTATATCCTAATAAAATAAAATGAAAATCTAAAAAAAGAACAACAAAGGTATCCAGCTTGCAAAATTAGCTTGTAAAACTGCTTAACTAATGCATCCCATTTATACTCCAAAGACTTTTTTTTTTAACATTTTTTGTTAATAATATGTAGAGATAATGTCGTTCCAAAACAACTGAACCATAAAACTAAATATAAAAGTTGGGTTTAAAAAGGCAGTAGGATATTATAAGGAAATGGCATTTGAAAGATGATGAAAGGGCAATTGTAATAATTCATTTGTGCAGCAAATTGCAAATGGTAATTGGAATTCAAGCCAGATATTCCTGTATGTACAAACTTGTCATTTCACTTTTGGTCATGGTTCAAAACACAATTCATTGCTCCAGATCTAAGTATATTGTTTGTATGTGTGTGTGTGTGTGTGTGTGTGTGTGTGTTTGTGTGTGTGCATGGTTTTTACAGGAGTTCAGAGTCCACCAACTTCCCTTTTCTCCGTGTCCGAGTGCAGCCCTTCCTCGGATGGCTTCCTCACGCTCGGCTGCATCACAAGTGGTTTCTCTCCCGCCGATTCTCTCAAGTTCACATGGACAGGTGCGAAGGATGCGGTTCAGTACCCGTCTGTACAGGCGCAGGGCGGAAAGTACACGGCTGTGAGTTACGTGCGAGTCAAGGCCTCAGACTGGGATGCGCAGCAGGCATTCACATGCAAGGCAGAAAATTCAGCAGGATCTTTGGAGAAGCCGTTTGAAAAGAAAGGTAAGGAAAGAGCGTGCATGCTGGTCAACACACAAAAAATCTACAACACTGTTAACAGTAGAGAAGTGTTTATGTTTTAACCAGGCTAAAAACTGTAGATTAGAATAAATAATTAGGATAATTCATCATTAATAAATACTTGATGGGTTAGTTAACTTTTTGTACTCAAAATTTTATTGCAGCATGAAGTCAAACATGTCAAGTCAAGAAACCATGTAAAACATGCACACAAAACATGTACAGCCAACTGAAACATCCGAATCACGTCAATTCAAAGCACTGTTTTTTTTTTAACAGTGTTGGTAAAGTCACGTGTATCTTCCTTTTTTTAATAGGGGTTTAAAATAGAGCTAATTAAGTCATTAAACTTGGTTGTTGTCCATAAAAAAACACTCAACTATCTACCTTTTAGTCTTACTACCTTCATATCAAAGCATGTTGTTCTGAAAATAAAAAGGGAGGGAACACAGGCTTTTACCTTGTTTCTGAATTTGCACAATTTAAATGTGGAGTGTGGTTGTAAATATGTTTTGTGTCTTCTGTTAAAATTGGACACAGTTTTAATCTGGCAGTTCTTTGCATTGTCATATCTTCACTATGAATGAACCAATAGAAAAGCTCCAAAATGACTAGTAATAAATTCTTTTTACATTGATGTCCGATGAAAATTAAAATGAAAAATGTTGGTGATTTGGAGATACAAGATTTTTTGTGTGTGTGTGACAGTGAGGATTTGCCACCAACTTCCACATTTATGTTCCCAGATTGTTATAAATAGAGGAATTTGATCTGTTTGGGGTTTCATAAGGTCAGGTATCTTTACAGATGAAATATGGTAACGTCTGTTTAACAACATTGAGGTAATTCCTGCTTTGGTCTTCCATCCCAAACTTACCACATAACTGGAACATTTTAAATGTCTAACCATGAGTAGAGTCTATATACACGCTGTGGTCTTTCTCAGCCAATCTCTTCCCTGTTGCTTACGACTCCCTGCTTGCTGGTTGCCACAGTATGCACTTATCAGAAGTGTGCTGTGGCATCAATAAATACAACGGACATTTACAGTGCAACACCATATCGTATCCCTTTTAGCTGTAATTGGTCCGATCAGAAGAGTCAGAAAGTGGCTTTCATATACTGTGGCAACGTAATTAAGGCCTGGGTGCCTCCTGCTGTGCTAGCTGCTGCATACATCTCTATGTCTGTTTGTTTGTTTTCCAGCTGTGCATGTGCAGGCTGCAACTCTGCTTCTAACAGCTCCCACCGCTGAGGAGCTGGAGGCTGGAACAGCTCATTTCGTCTGCATAGCCAGTCAGTTTACGCCCAAAGAGTACACTTTAACTTGGATGCTTGATGATCTGGACATCTCTGCACAAGCAATTTCGACAATTCAAACCGAGGAGAAAAGCACTATTACTTTATACACTGTCATAAGCATTTTGAAAATCGCATCCAGTCAATGGATTGACAAGCTGGTCAAGTGTGTGTTCAAGGACAGCAACGGGACCCAAGTCCAAAAGGCCAAATATACATGTACGTATACTGTTACTTTCTGTATACACTTTAAAAAGAAAGGGACTTCAAATGGTTATTTGAGGGATGTTATAGAAGAACTACTCCATAAAGAATCATATGTGTAGATGTGTGAGTGAGGTTCCTCACATGCATGCATCTCTATAACACACATGGTACTTTATGTTACCGCTGGTTATGGTATCACTCAAACAACCCTTTAAAGCACCCTTATTCAGCCTATATGGATTAGCTTACCTTAACATAAACTGGGGGGGAGTCTTTTTGAGGGTTGTAGATTTAATGGAACAAAATGACTATTGAAATATGTCTACTTTTGTACATTTCTACTTGTTTGCTTCTTGCCAAGTCTTTGTGTCTTTACCCTTTTTCATGCAGCAGCGTTAGATGAAATAGAAAAGGTAACCATCACCCCCCCCTCCGATGAAGACATGCTGGTTCGGGGAGCAGGTGACCTTCAGTGCAAAGCCACTGGGCGTACAGGTTTCAAGAGCATTAGATGGATGCGTAACGATCAAAACATCACTTCCACAGCTGAGACAAATGAAAAGCATACCTCCATTACAGCAAGAGCTAAAATCGATTACAGTGACTGGAGCAAAGGCACAGTATATACCTGTGTGGTGGAGCACTCACTGTTTGTTGAATTAATGAAGACGTTCGAATACAAAAGAGAAGACGGTAAGAAAGACTTTATGTTTTATTTCTACTTTATTTGCTTAAAATCTTTAACTTGAAATAAATACACAAATCTAGTCACTTAGAAAGAAGGATTGGAGCTCCTTATTGTTATTGAGTGTGTCACAGATATCCGAAAGACCTTAGGACCTTTCAGTCTAAACAATCTGTAGGAAAGTTTGGAGACATTAGACAGATACATTATTCCAAACCTACTGGACAATCAAGTCCCACAACGTTCTCTGGGAAAGCAAATCCAGCTCCAATAGTGCTTCATTTTAAGAACTTGAGAACTTTGTGAATTGAATTAGTGACTTGTGTGATCCAACCCTCATAGAAAAATACTGTATTTTGTTATTTTGACCCTCACTGTGATTTCATGTTCTTAGGAGGTGCTAAGAGGTGCCCTTCCGTTTACTTGCTCGCTCCACCCGAGAGCATACAGGATGCCTCAGTGACCCTGACTTGCTATGTGAAAGACTTCTACCCTAGAGAAGTGATTGTGCATTGGCTTGCTAATGATGAGAAACTGAACAATACCGAAGAGTACCAGCAGAGAACCACTAGCTTGATTGAGACAAAGAAAGATCTCTATTCGGTTTACAGCCAGCTAGTTGTGAGTCCAGGGCAATGGGAGAGTGGGACGACATTCAGCTGCTTAGTGTACCATGAGGCCATTGATCCAACTGTCCGCCTGATAGCCAGGTCCATTGACAGTTCTTCAAACAAACCCACCTTAGTGAACCTCAGCATGAACGTTCCCCCAGTCTCAACCTGTGGAGCTTAAAACGTGTGTGGTGTCTGCTAGTCATGCTTGTTTTATTTTATGCCTTCTTGTTCTGTTGTTATTTCTTTCCTTTAATCAGAGCTATGTCTTTGTCTTTGAGTGTGTTTGATGCTTGTGTGTTGTTGCATTCTGGAAAATGTTAGATGTAAAATTACACTTTTAAACAATTATAATAAAAAAAAATCAGCATATGACCTGTGGAGTATGGAAAGATTTAATTACATTACCTTTATACATCACAACTCAAACCTGATGAAATAGTATCATTGCCATAAAGTCTGACTCATGAATACATTCAAAAAATGTCACATTTCACAAATGAAGCTGCACTGATTGCACATTCTAATCTGATCTATTTGGTCAGAAAATAACCCATTAGGTTCTAATCTTACATAATTATGCAAAAAAGAAAATCGTTATTGTATAATATCCTGCATCCTCCAAAACTAAGGCAAAAAGTGAGGTTGTCAAAAAGCCAAAGACAACCTTTTCTTACATATTGACAATGTGTGCCTATATGTATTTGTGTCATATGTCAAGCTTGTGTTATGTGGGTGTTAGTGATCATTTACTGCTTAACATTACAATCTTCTTTGTCCGTTATGTCTGTCTTTAGATGTTTCTTGAAAGAAGGCAGTAATGGCTCTCTGCTGGTAGTAGATCCTAGCATTGTCCTAATAGAACCATAACAACTCAGGGTCACCTCTTTCCTGTTTCTAAATACTTTGTCTAATTGTTGAAAAGCTCAACATTTTTGAAAAATTAGCTAACTTTAGCAATAAAAACAAAATCAATTTGGTTGCAAGAGCACGCTAAGAATTAAGACTCTCATCTCATTTCTCATGTAAATGGTTTAAAAACAGCATTTGGAAGCTACAGCTCTAGACTAATAAAGTTACACATGATTAAGAAATGACTCACAAAGATGTATAGCATAGAGACAAAGATGTATAGCATAAAGAAAAATCATTTTGCTCTCTTTTTTATAATATGTATGTGTAATGAAATAATTGAAATCTACATTTATTACAAATTATGGTTGCATTTAAATGACTATTATCAATCAAATAATAATTATAAAATCAATATAGCAAACTATTCAAAATGTTGTATTAAACAACAATAAATAATTTAACAGTAACTAATTAAACAGATGGCAAATGATAGTATTTTTTGAGTATGAGTATGAGTATTTTTTTTACAGTGAAGTGAATCACTTCATCACACCATATCTCTTGCAATTCTTTTATTCAGTAAAATTGTAAATGTTTCATATTTCCAGGGCCACTTTGAAATAAGACTACCCTTATAAAGGTTTATATTTATTTAACATTGGTTGATTTATTAGGTCAATAGGTTAGGCTAAGAAGCAGTTATAGCACAAATAAAAAGCATAACAGTGACCTGTCACTAGCCAAAGAGTATCTTTACTGTTAGGCCTCAAATTTTACTGGTTACTTTTAATTAGTAATGAGTTACTAACACTTCTAAACTTATAAATTCCAAGAAGAAATTCTAGTAAAAAAAAAAAAGACATCATTGCATGTTAATGAATTACAAACATTAACATTAACAACACAGGAAAATCAGATGGTAGAATTATTGCTTTGACAATAAAATGTAAATGAAGTCACTTCACAAGTTATTATTTAGTTCAAACGTTTATATTTCTAACTAATAAAAGCACATGGTAGTGTTAAATGTTTATAAGCTCATAACAGATCTCTGCTAAAGCTGAAAGGTAGAACACTGACTGATGCAGAAAAGATAGTATGGATGAACGTGGGCTCACAATTTGAAAAGCAACATGGCACTGTTGCCAATTTTATTGGTTTCAACCTAATTTATAACCAATAATAAACACATTTAACCTATTATATGTGCTTAATCATAAAATGATTTTTGGATTTTGTAAGCTGTATTTTTTTATTTATTGTCGATAAGGTTTTAAATAGAAATACCTGTGTTGCACTGAGCTTGGCCAAAGTTTTATACATCAAAAGTTTTAAACTAAAATAACTACTTCATATGAAATGATCCAGAGTGTCATTATGTTTTTAATATAATATTATTAATTAATATTATGTATAATTATAAATATAATTTATTTAACAATAATGTGCTTCTGATCAAATAAATGACTTCTGTGTAGATAAATAGTTTTTAAACACACTTTACAAAACAAAACTGTATTCAATACACAGACAAAACTTTTTTTAGGCAAAATAAGAGAACAAATCCTAAGTGTTTAAACTTAGAGGTATATTTGAATTTTTAGCCTATTTAAACTAGCTGAGGTTATTCTTGGATAAATAGCAAAGCACTTTTGTAAGTTATTCTTAGCAGAGTGTCTGCTAAATGCCTTAAATGTAAATGTAAATTTAAATTCACTACAGAAAATTCACCTGAATATGTTATTTTCTGTACAAACAAATTTTTTTAAATAATTTGTTTTAAATTCTGATCAGATTTGATGTGTTTATTGTACCATGACATTTGGACATGACATGTTTACCTTTAGTAATATATTAAATGATCCAAATTTACAGAAATTATGTTTTAGAATGTTCTCTTTAGAGGATGTGAACTTACTTTCACATTTGATTAGGGGTGCCCAAACGTTTGCTCAAGACTGTAAATAAACAGAACAGCATATAAGCAGTTAAAGCAGCAACACAACTAGAAAACCAAAGCATAAATAAAAAATTAAGTTATATATAAATCATTAAATGTGCATCATTATTTATTGTTGTTTGTGTTGTGAAGGTGCAGCATAATGTAATGAGAGCATAAGTGGCATAGAAGACAGTCCCCATACTCAGTGTGTATGTTTTTTTTTTCAGACTGCTCTCTGTTTACTGAGATGTTTCAGTATGATCCAGCGGAGACAGATGAGAGTAATATAGCAAACACTGCCTTAACTTTTGTCTTTCTCTTCTTCATCTCGCTGTTCTACGGCATCGGAGTCACTGTTATTAAGGTGAGACATTTCCAAGTTTAAAGCAATATGTATAAGTGTGTATATATACACATTTGTACACTGTATATATACACACTTTCATTGACAAAAAATAACACACCAATAATTGCTGAAATGGAATTAAAATTTATATGTGATGATATTTGTAAATTATTGCAATATTAGAGCAAAATTCTACATTTATTTGGGAAAAACTGTGCAATTGAAAGGCACTCCTTAGAGGTACTCCTTAGAGGGGCTGCCTCTAGCCTGGATACAAGATAAGATATGCTTGGGCATGGAGGCACACCGATTCCAAATAGCATCCTGCAGTGTCCCAGCTGGTGCCATAAATGCATGATTGGCGATGAATCTGGCAACCAGGCAGGCCAAGGAAGTGTTGCAATCTGGCAGACACATTCCTGAGAAACCTTGCTGTGTCATTTTACTGAAAAACTCCTGTTGGAAGCCCTGCTATGATGGGTAACATGTGGCTGCAGGATGCCCTGCACATATCGCTGAGAGTCCTTTGTATCACTACAAGGGGTGACCAGTTGTCATATGTGATGGCAGATCTTTACACAAGCACTTGGTGCAGTGTGTCGCTCAACAGAAAAGGCTGGATTGAAGCACGTAGCAGTCCAGGTCCCTTTGCAAATGAAGGTGGCCATGGCTGGCTGTCACCTGACTGTGTTATTTTTTGTCTATATATATATATATATATATATATATATATATATATATATATATATATATATATATATATACAGAAATACATATATTTCCTTTTGCTAGAACCATTGTGATGCCATTGTGATGCACATTTAGCAATTCACATGCTTGTTTTAAGTTATAATTGTATATATTAATATATAATAATATACAATTTTGTATTTAATTATTTACTTCATTTATTTTTTGGTGTAAAATCAAAGAAACCATTTCACTGGATGTACTGCATATGGATCATGTTTTGACTAAGTCAAATTGTTTCACATTTCAGGTGAAATGAGAGCATAAAGTTGGATTTGTCTATCTATTATTCTGCTCTGAGATCTGAGCTCCTTTTTGCTGTTCTTCAACACTTTTTACAAGTTTCATTTGTAAAAATTTTCAAGGTCTTGTTTTTTTTATGCTTTAACTGAAGTAAATCTCTTCCAAACCTGAATAAACACCTTTTTTGTGAAAAATCCAATGTGTTACACATTTATTCCGTATGGTCATTGATTCTGAAGAGTAAGAGAATTTGTGTTATTCTAATGAGTAGAGCTGTGAAAACACATGCCAGTGCATTCATTCGTGAAGAAAGCAAACCAACAGAAGAAAGAAAAGAGCACCAGTTACATAACCCGTTACATACATGCATGCAAATGTAGTGGTCCTTCCTGTGCAGGTGTCTGAGGGACACAGATGGCCTTTCAGTTCTGCTTTAGGGGGACTTTTGTGGGTTATTTCAGGCCTGGCTGTTGCCTAACGCTTCCACCTGCTGTGTGCTGTGCTCGCTGAAGCCTGTCCTGCACTCTTTCCTCTCTGCAACCACAGCTAAAGCAAAAAAAAAATAACGGTCATGCCGAAACACTTATGAAAGATTTGCATTTCAGATGAGGCTGAGAAATTTTGTCATTGCACTGAAACATGTTGTTGGTCACACAAAAACCTTGGATCTCAATTTCTTTACTTTTTGACATAATTTGAATATTATTCTTTATATTGTGTTGGAATTTTATGATGAATGGACCAATTGAAATGCTCCAAAATGTCTTGAAATAAAATCTTTTTACATTGACTTCAATTGAAAGTTAAGACGTTGCCAAGGTTTTTGCATGACATATGGTATATATGGTTTTGTGCTGTATAGATAGATAGATAGATAGATAGATAGATAGATAGATAGATAGATAGATAGATAGATAGATAGATAGATAGATAGATGCTTTATTGATGCTAAAGGAAATTTAGCAGCCAGTAGCAGATACACAATACCACAGTAATACAATACAATAATAAGGGAGGTACCGTAAACAAAGAAGCAGTCCAGGCACAGCAAAAACATATTAACTATAGATAATGCCATCCACTATAGATACATATACTTCTCTTATTACATTAAGGCATATAAATAATTATATCATTAATGAACTATTAACTATAAAATCTGTAATAAAATATTTACTATAAATAAATACCTGACCTACAGATAAATATCTCACTTACTACAATGAGTCAATAAGATTACATCCTCAGAAAAGAAACTTCCACACATTGTAACATAATTAGTGGCTTAATTTGACATTCTGCAAAAGAAAAAGTTAAATGTGGCATGTGCAAAATTAATGGCACATTAAATGTGCTATGCTTTTTTTTCTGTATGTTAAATTTAGAACAGAGGCAATTTTTATATTTAAATTTGTCTCCTGTAGAGAATTTTTAAATTATATGCAATTAGGAAATCAACGGACTGTGTAATTTGAGCAAGGGCGCCCACACTTTTGCATAAGACTATATATATTTCATATGTATTCAAAGTACAAATAAAGAGATGGCTCCCTGAAAGGTAAGTAGCGCCCTCTGCTGTTGAATTTTCCATCTTGTTGCTATTTACCAAGTGTATTTCTGATGTCAGACATACTTTGTAGTTATTACATTATTTTTTTAAAGATTTTGTTCATCAAAGTACAAAATAAAAAAAAAAGTATATTTGATATGAAATTGAGACCTCAATGTCAATGTATAGCCATGATGATTCTTTAAAATGAATATAAATGATAAGGCCTTATAGCACTTATTGCTTACAGTATAATAGAAATATTGATGATTAGTTTAATATTTACTTTTCATAATAACAGTACAAAATAATAATAATATTAATTTTAACAGACCAATAGCTTTAAAACATTTCATTGGTGAGTGAAAATGATTAAGTTCATCTTCCCAGCAGCAAAACATCATTGGCAGCACAGCTAAAAACACTGCCTAGTTCTACCGAATGAATGCTGCAGTTAGCAAGTAACAGCTTCCCATACTCATATATATTTTAGCAACTCTGTTTTTTTACCTTTGTTTTGTTTGTCCTATGCTTTAGATTTACAGTTTACCTGTAAAATAAATTGTCAGCCAAGATTGATTTTAGATTAGAACGGGGCATTCTGTAAGGGTTTAATTCATTTTTAACACTTACAGTGTTGATTTAACACTAGAAGAGATTATTTAACACTGGTAATGTTATTGTGTACATCAAAGAGCCTGCAGGTCTTCATTTGTTTGTTACAGACTTTGTAATGTGGTTTAAAACACAATATGGCTTGCTTTAGTCTATTAAAACAAAAAATATATATATATTGGTGACAATCCAAGTCCAGTGTTTGTTAGCAATGTTAGCCTAGCATCTCTTGAGCAGACATCCAATATCAAACATGTCTTGGCTGATCAGCTGCAGCTGAAGTAAGTGTGACGTCATGTTCATTTGAAGCATTTCTTGAAATTGTGTGTTCTATGTGGTTCCAGGGTGACTAGACTGCTTAAATAAAGGTTTAGTCACATGAAACATTGTATAATTAAGCTTCTAAGCAGCTTCTATTTTAAATATGTTTCATTGAGCACTGAACACTCTTTTTGTGAAACTGTTTATGTCTCACTGTTTACAGCTGTGCAAGTTACGGAACCCACTATCACTCTACTGGCTGCAGAGGATGATAACAAGGTTAAGCTAGTATGCTTGCTGGACTCTTTTTTTCCTGAGGAGCAATTTGAAGTAAAGTGGTTAGAGGGAAAAAGTCCATTCAAAGGAAGTCCAATAACAAAGCCTTTGGAAAATAAGATAAACAAAGGGGAAAAACTTTTCACTCAAATAAGCGAAATATACATAAATGTATCGCAATTAAATGAAGACTCTGAGTACACCTGTCAGGCAGCCAAAAACATCAATTCAACATGGAACAAGTGCAAAGGTAAGGCAACAATGTGATGATGTGGTATTTGGTAACTTTACAACATTTCTAATCACATATTATAATGTCATTAAAATGCTCTATGAGGCTTTAACAAGCAATCTGCACTGTAATGACAGCTACTTACTTATTATTTAGTAGTAACTGGGGTAATTTAAGCATTTTCCTGAGCACTTTAATAGTCTTAATAAGTCTTACAAAGGCAGTAGTTGGACATGGCTGCTAATTACTGGCTTTAAAAACTGGCTGCTGATTACATTTTTCAGATTACTGTTACGTAATGTATGTTTTAACCTACTGTAGTCAAGACCAGTTGAGAGCAAGGCTTCCTTTCTGAGTAATGTGTTTGTAAGGACTGCTGTTTACTGGCTTGGACACTGGCTGCTGATTACTACCATATATTAATAAGCACTAAAGAAGCTAAATGAACTGGATGCCCATTTCTACATTTAAAGAGTTGTCTCATTAAATGTCTTAACCAGTTTTTTTTAAGACCAGTTTATTCATGTTGCATTTGTGTGACCCACCACATGGGACAAGTAATACAACAACAGGCACATGCACGAGTTTTAGTTTTCAAGTCTATTTTGTGCTGTTTGCCCTTTTGTAGCACATACAGATACACTCCACATGGTCACCATGTGCATTTGATCATACCTGTGGTAACAGTAGTGGTGGCAGTGGTGGCTCAGCAGTTAGAGCTCTGGGTTGTGGATGACAGGGTTGTGGGTTCAATACCCGAAAGCTGCCGCTGTTGGTTCCTTGAGCAAGGCTGTTCAACCTCTTTGCTACCCGGGTGCCGCAGCAATGGCAGCTTACTGCTCCGGGCACATGTGCTTACTGTCCAAGCATGCTTACTGTGTGTACGGCTGAGTCCGTCACAAATGATATACATGTTTGTCTTGTCTTGACTCAGTACACTAGTAACTAGCAATTGGCCTAATACGAGATAGATAAGCTCTGGAAAATGTATATTAAAAAAAAGCCAGTTAATTACCAGTTGCTGGTGTGCTCAGGCTTAATAAGGGCTTTACAATGGTAGTATAATGTCCCCTATATTGAAGCATTACCACAAAAATTGCAATCATGTGGTGCTTTTTAACCAAATGGCGCTTTTGGTTCATTTAAATCCTTCAGTTTTTATACTGTAAGTATCTTTCAGCACTGTTCTACAATCTCTAACTCAAGTTGTCCAATCTCTTGAACATTTCAGCTCATCCATTGTTGAAGCCACTAATTTATCTGAAGAAACCTCGTCTTGTGTCTGCAAAGACGGGTTCAGAAGAAGTAACTGCTTCTTGTGTTGTTGAAGCTGCACCCAACAGCAGAGTGTCATGGGTTCTGAATGAAAAGCAGAGAGACGGTACACACACAGCTGTTGATAATCCCGGCAACAAAACCCAGCTCATAACTAGCACTCTGACTCTGTCAGTAACAGAATGGGAAAAAGAGAAGACACTGGTATGCCGAGTTAAACAGCCATGTAGCAAGGAACATGAGGAGGCTGTTAGTGTTCTAGGTAAGCATATTAGGATATCCAACATGATATAATTAAACTTAATTATAGATGTTGATTGCACGTGTTTATGCAAGTCTTCTGAGAAGTTTTTGCAGTACAGGATTAAGGGTGAAAAATGGATAGTTCTGATCTGATCAGTCTGATGGCAGTGGTTTAGCTGCATTGATTCTAAAACATATAATACATAAAGATATATACTTTAGGTCACTTACATAGGCCAACACTTTAGACGAAAAGTGATAAATGTTGCAAAACAAGGAATGTCTCAAGTCTTGACAATCAATTCCAGAGTCAACTCCAGACTGGATACAGAAAATGTAGCAAAAATGCAGAAACGATTAGTTAGCAGCCATCCAATGTGTTAAATGTAGGCAGGGTTTGAGAGGACACATTATAAGGGACTCTATAATAGACTCTAGACTATAGCGATGTTTTTTCAACTTTGGGGGCAGTCACTAGTAGAAGAATTGCTCTTGTTACTAGAAGTGGAAACATAGTAGCTGCTGTTGTTGTAAGCATTTTTCCATGCTGATGAAATGCCCTCATGTTCTTCAGAGCCTGTGGAGAAAACACCTACAGTGGAGATCAGGAGGTCTATTGCGGATGTACTAAAAGGAGTCAGCGCTGTTCTGGAATGCTCCGCTAGAGATCTTCCCTCTGGTGAATTCTCTGTAGCCTTCCAGGCCAACGGACATCAAATTCATGAAGAATATGTGGAAGTGCCTAAAAGCCAAAGCACTGTAACCACACGAGTCAATATTCCCACCATTTACCAGACGAAGGATTACAACTTCACCTGCGAAGTTCAACAAAGTCCTTCCAACAAATGGCAATCAGATTCCACTGGACACATATTTGGTGAGGAAGGTTTAAGTCTCAGCACACTGTCTAAATAGTGGCCATATTTTTTAACTGTTGTTAAAGTGTTTTGTACCTTATACTCTGAACGCCTGACACTCTGAAGTGTCCTATATATCCATTCACTCTTATAACTAGGGAACCTTCCTAGTAACTTGTGAATTATTGAAAGTAGTTCATTCCCGAGTGGCGCAACTGTCTAAGTGCTGGCAATAGAACTAAGAGATTGCATGTTTAACTTTTGGCAATGACCAAGTCTTCAGTGTCTGAGAGTTTAAGAATTGAAGTATGTCACTGTCCCTTGGCTGGTAGAATTTGTCCCCATCTCCAGCATTCATACTGATGTTAGCTAGTGTAGGCGTCTGCTAGCTGACGTAACCACATTAAAAGCGATGTCCTAGAAGCATGTTCAGCTGTCCAATGTCATTATGTTAGTGGAAGTGTGGACATTATGTTGTTGTCAGTGTGACCACGTGGTAGCCTCAGCATCATGTGATGGGGTGAGTCCTAGGTAATGGGTGGGTGGGAATTGGCAATGACATTTACATTAAAATTAGAAAAAGAAAAAAAATAATTAATAGATTATTATTGTTATTGAGGATATACTATCAATCATTTAGCCTCTACTTTAAGTTATTTCCAAAGTATTATAAAACTGAGTGTAAGGTGTGTAATTTTCACAATGAGGGATTCAAGTACGGGTTACAAACAGGTCAAACAGCTATACCTATAAATCAAAATTTTTCAATAACAACTTTCCTTCATAATAGTAACTGAATAAGTAATGGTAGCTACTTAATAATGCCTTAAATAGAATCAGTGAATAATCCTATAAGTGTAAGTGCAGAGTTTTGCACAGAGCGCAGAGTTTTGGCTTTTCATGCTAAACATTTTATTTGGCTTTCTGTCCAGGTGAACCGTCTGTGGAGCTCTTGATGGTTCCCAACATAGAGAAAGCAAAATCACAGATACTTTTGTGTTATGGAACTGGATTTTACCCAAAGATCACATGGAATCCCACATCTGTCCAGATGAGCAGTAATACTATGATGCAAGCAGATGGACGTGTGACAGTGTCCAGTCAGATAAGAGTGGAATGGCACCAGTGGAGCAAAGGTGTGGAATATATCTGCCAGGTCAATGATCCTGTCACCACAGCAAAAAAGAGCATCAGTGTTTGTACAGGTAAGCTTTGAAAGCATATGTGGTCAGCACAACCTCCTTAATGATTCACTGTTGTTTACTGGATGTTATGTTCTCTGGATTTTTCAGCTACTGAATCAGTCAAACCACTGATAAATCTGGAGAAACCACGTCTTGCCTCTGCAAAGGCAGCTTCAGAAAATATAACAGCTTCTTGTATTGTTAAAGCTGCACTCAACAGCAACATTTCATGGGTTTCGAATGGAAATAAGCAGATAGCCGTTACACCTGTTGAGGAATCCAGCAGCAAAACCCAGCTCGTAAATAGCACTCTGACTCTGTCAGCAGTAGAATGGGAAAAAAAGCAGAGAGTGACGTGCCGAGTTCAACAGCCATGTGGTATGGGACATGAGGAGACTGTTAATGTTCTAGGTAAGCATTTTAGGAAATCCAACATCTAATTAAACTTAAATTACAGATGTAGGTGGCACATGTTCATGCTTGCAATTCATCCTCTTGTTTTCAATGCAGAACCTGTGCTGAAAAAGCCTACAGTGGAGATCAGGTGGCTTGTTTCGGAAATATCAAACGGAGCTGCCAATGTTCTGGAATGCTCCGCTAGAGACCTTCCGTCTGGTGAGCTTTCTGTGATCTTCCAGGCCAACAAGGATCAGTTCCTAAAAGCTTCATATGTGGATCTTCCTAAAGGCCAAAGCACTTTGGCCACACGGTTCAGTATTCCTGTGGAGTACCAGAAAAAAGGCTTCAACTTCAGCTGTAAAGTTCAACAAAGCCCTTCCAAGCGCTGGATATCAGAATCTACTGGATACATATTTGGTGAGAAATGTTTAAGTCATTAGACAGCAGGGCAGAGCATGGCAAGATCATCTGTGTTTATCCGTGTAAAGCCTCCACCTTTGCCTCCAAGTGAAAACAATGAACTTTCATATTTAGGACACAAGTCCTAAAAAGGCAAGAGGAACCAAATCAAACAAATGAGACAAAAATATTAGACTTGGACATTTATTTATTTGATTTAATTTAAGCCGATGTGCAGAACCAATCAACAGTTGTTTATCCAGTCACACCAGATACCAAAAACAAAGTCACTCATAGACACTAAATGACCAAGCCTAATATTTTGCCTCATTTGTTTAATTTTGGTTCTCCTTATTTATTTTGATGTTTTAGGTCACATATGTTTGCATAAATGTAGAAGATTATATTTGAAAAAGAATTATAAAGAAGCATCTTTAATTTTTGAGAGTGTAGGTTTTGAAAAATATTGCTATTTCAGGGATTGTAAAGCGAGGGGGGGCATGAGCATTGGGCCAGACACGCCTGTGTTGACAATTCACTGCCAAGATTGCAACAAACGTTTGACTGTTGACGTCTGCCTAGGTTGTTTTCAGTCAGTTGAAATCGAAGGTGTGTTCAAATTGACCTGAACACACCTTTAAACCCACCGCGCCCATCAGCGTATATATATTCACAAGCAGCGTTGCTGTTTCAATGACGCAGGTGGAAGGCGTGAAAATACTCTTAGTAGGGTGTAAGATAGCAATGAGCATCACCGCGCACCCTTGCACAGGGTGTAAGATAGGGCCCAAAGATGTTTGGAGTAGTAGAGGCATTTAACCCCATGAACACTGTACCAACTGTGAAACATGGCAGTGATAGCATTTATTCATGGAACTCTGCTACTACCCATGTCTCTCCACTGCTGCGTTCCCTTCACTGGCTTTCTGTAGCTGCTCCCCGCATCAGATTCAACCCTGACGCTGACCTAGAAAGCCAAGAACGGACCAGCCCCTCCGTACTTGATGGCAATGGTCAAAAGTCGATCCTCACCAAGAGCCCTTTGAGTTTCAAATACGGCTCGGCTCGACCCGCCATCCCTCAAAATCCACGGAAGACAAGCGCCACCTCTTCCGAGAGTAATTGGGCGAATAGCAGAGTACTATGGTCACCTTATTGTCTTGTGCTTAGTAATGTCTAAACTTAAAGGTATCTTTGAACTATTAGTCTATTCTAACTAACTAGGTTTTTCTTGGTTAAATAGCAAAGCACTTTTGTAAGTCGCCCTGGATAAGAGCATCTGCTAAATGCCATAAATGGAAATGGAAATGTCCTACCCACTGTCTTCTATTAGGATGAGTTTCTAGTCAACATGGTTTCTGTTCACTTACAAGGAATCAGGCCAAAAAAACATTATCCACGGTTGAAAAATGCTGGACTGTTCCTTCACTCTTTATGTTGTTACTAAATAAATTGAAAGGCATTCAGGTGTATCTTTTAACTCTTTATTCTACACTCTTCTGCTTGATTTGAACACACAGACCCCAAGTGTCCAGCTGTCCAAATATTTAAACCCAGTGACATTGACCTGCCAGGTTCCCATGACTCAACTCTTCTCTGTCTGATCACTGGGTTCAATCCTGCTGATATCTCTGTCCATTGGGAGCTGAACAAGATGAAGCTGGATGCGTCTATCTGGATAAACAGTCCAGTGGAATCTTATTCCGATGGCCAAGGTTTTTTCATGCACAGTATAATAACTTTACCAGCACCAAGAAAGGAGCATGACACGTTTTCCTGCGTAGTCAACCATCAGTCATCCCAAAGCCCAATAGTCAGATTAGTGGACAACATATATGGTAAGTTTCATGGAAGCGGCTTTTTGAAAAGACATAGCGGCAGTTCGAATGACTTGAACGAAGCTAGCCTTGACCCTTCCAGATTATAGCAT